>NW_022145601.1:2735062-2947562 GCF_000002235.5 Strongylocentrotus purpuratus
AAACAAAGTCACCCTTTTTTATAGCCCATGGTCTCAGCTATAACATACCCTAACTTGGGAGAAAACAGAGCACACATAAGATAGATAGTGCTCATAGATGAATGCCATGTAGATTCATGATGTGAACGAAATTCACCTTCCATAGACATAACACGCAAATGACGAAAATTCTGACATGTGGCCTTTAACTGACTTTTGTACTATGATGACCTCATTAAAATGAAACTTAGTGAAAAGCGATCTTGTAGAGAATTGCCTTATCTACAACATATCGACATTTCAAAGAGAATCGATGAATATTGAGAGAAATACACTACATTTTCCATAAATACAATGACGTCATAATATGCAATTTTGTATTTTTGACTTCCAAGGCCATTATGATGACGTTAAGATGTACTTAATGGCCAAATGAGATATGAAATCATACCTCCGACTCATACTCTATCTAAATATGAAAACAAAAATTGGCAATCCCTATTCATCCCAATGGACTTTTCATAGGCATGTTTTTGCCCATATATGCAATGTATTACAAAAATCGCGCGTACGGACGGTTATCTTGAACGGACGCTCATTCCGTTTTTAATAGTGATAAAGAGCTAAACATGGTATCAAATTTTCCGGAAAAATATGAGGAATATTCGGTCAAAAGCTTTTGCGGAGAAATTATTTTTCGTTCGGCCGTGACGAACGAAAACGTGCAAAAATGCGTGTTTTGCGTGATTTTTTATGAAATGCTTATAATGGCCTGAAACGTATGCAAAAAAAATTTAAGACGATTTTGAGCAATTTAAAATTTTACGCGCGCATTAACGCGCGCGCCTACGCGTACGCGCATTTTTGCGCGCATTTATTGACCTCAAATTGACCCGACGGATATTGATCTTAATCTTGATAAATATGAATGTAAAATTACTTTCCGTTATGAAGATATGATCATAAGTTGATTTTTACAAAATGGCGCCTGGATGACGTCACGATGACTTTGAGTCTTTGAAAAGTCACGCAGTTCTAAGTTAGACTAAGATCTATCATCATTGAAAGATTCATAACAATGGCTTTATTCAGTCTTGAGATATCCTGCGAACAAATTCGAGGAAGAATAATAATAAATAATAATAATAATAAATAAATAACAATCTTGACGAAATCAAAAGGTGATACGTTGACTTCGTTACGTATCACCTAACTAGACTTTAATTCGTCACTTAGACGATTTAGGTGATACGTATGATAATGGTTTACATAACGAATAATGCATTACACGACATATTTTTTTGTAAAATGCTTCTCCCATTTATATGCTTCTCCCATTATGATCTATTCATATGTCAAGATTAAATTGTGTCTCCTTGATCATCATGGATCTAGGGAAGATAGATTGAAACAATATATGACCTTTGACCCGGTGCAGTAACCAGTTAAACATTTGACTCTAATTTACATCATGAAGAACACCTTTTGACGATTTTATCTTATTCAAAGAAATGAAAATGTAATTGATAAATGATTATCATCATTATGATAATGATGATTATGATCATCATGATCATGGTCATGAGCGCGATCATGACATCTTATTGAAAAAATGAGGGTTGATTTAAATAGCATATAGTCTCAGCTACAACATATTCAAAAATCAACAAAATCCAAGCAGAAATAACGGTGATATTGCTCGCAAAAGACAGGAATGTAGACTCCAGATTTGAGAAAAAGTCATCTCCCATAGGGATTACACGCAAAAAGTAATGGATTAAGTGAAAAAGGGTAATAATAAAGTAAAAAGGGTTATTTATGACATTATTTGCGATTCTACGTGTTTAAATAATCAAAGGAGATGGTACAGTGAAGGTCAAAAGGAAAAAAAAGTGAAGCAAAAAATTGTTGGAGACACCCGGACTCGAACCAGGGATCTCGAGGTTGGAAGTCAAGTGCGTTACCGATATACCAAAACATCTCCCATAGCGATTACACGTAAACGGGAAATGGAATTCTCAATCCTACTTTGCAAGTGAAATATGAGCATGATCCCGGCATCTAATCGAAAAATAAAGGGCAGACTTGTGATAGCTCATTGTCTCAGCTACAACATATCCGAAGCTCAGCGAAAACGAAGCTAAAACAACGGAGATTTTGCTCGCGAAAGACAGGAGTGTAGAATCCAGTTTTGAGAAAAAGTCATGTCCCATAGAGAATACACGCAAACTGTTAAAAATTGACATGCCTCCCTTAATTGCAAAAATACACCATGATACTTTTGTCAAAAATAAAAATTGTGAATACTGCATTTGTAGAAAATTGTCTCAGTTAGAACATATCAAAATTGAAAAGAAAATTGATCAATATTTACAGAGATACAATCAATTTTCCAAAAATATGCTGACGTCATAATATGCAAATTGAAATTTTGAGTTTGGAGGCCATTATGATGACGTCATGAGTTAATTGAGGATCAAATGAGACATGAAATCATATCTCCATTTCATAATCTATCCAAATATGAAAAATTATTAGGAGTTTCTTTCTATTTTAAAGAGTTACAATGAATTTTATATAAGCATGTTTTTGCCCATGTATTGTGGATAAAGATAACGCAAATCCGCGCGTGCTGTCAACTTTGACGGACGCTCATTGCGTTAATAAAAGGTGAACAAATTATCAAAATGCTTGGAAAAATGTACCAAATATGATGACAGAAAAAAATCGGCGATTCTATGTCGCAAAATGCCAGTACGCGCGAAAACGCGCGCGCATGCGCGTGTGCGTAATTTTTTTATCAAATGCTCCATATGGCCTGAAACGGATGTAAAAAAAAATTGGGATGATTTGGAGCATTTTAATTTTTTTCGCGCGCGTAAACGCGCGGACATAAGCGTACGCGCATTTTTGCGCGCATTTATTGACTTGAAATTGACCGGACGGATATTGAGTTTAATCATGATAAATATGAATGAAAAATGGCTTTCCTTTATGAAGATATGATCATAAGTTGATTTTCACAAAATGGCGCTTGGATGACGTCACGATGACCTTGACTGTCTGAAAAGTCACACAGTTCTAAGTTAGACTAAGATCTATCATCATTGAAAGTTTCATGATAATGGCTTTATTCAGTCTTGAGATATCCTGCGAACAAATTCGAGGAAGAATAATAAAAATAAATAATAATAAAGAAAAATCTTGACGAAATCAAAAGGTGATACGTTGACTTCGTTACGTATCACCTAATAAATAACAATCTTGACGAAATCAATAGGTGATACGTAGACTTCGTTACGTATCACCTAACTAGACTTTAATTCGTCACTTTGACGAATTAGGTGATACGTATGCTCATGTGTAACATAATGAAGAACGCATTTTCACGATTTCATCTTTCGTTCACTATTCCCATTATGGTCTATCAATGAGTGAAGTTTGAACTGTAGGACAGAGGAAGACAGACCAAGAGAATAAGAGGGAGGCAAGGCAAGAGAGAGAGAGAGAGAGAAGGAGAGGGTGAAAGAGAAGAGAGATAGATAGATGCAGAGACAGAACAAAAAAGTAGAGGGGCAGAACATGAGGGGAGAAAGGAAACAGAGCAAGAGAGAGGGAGAGATGCAATTAAGAACAATGCCTTCCATTTTCTAGCACACATATGCTCTCGTGAATACTGATCATGAAAGTGTTAACGATAATCAAAACAACGATTATGTTTATGAATACGTTGATGACGATATTACAATGATGAACATGATTAGTGGCACAGCGCCCCCTTCAGACTTTCGATAGAGGATTAAACTGTTTACTTATACTAAACAAGATCAAAACACTTTTTTAAAATAAATATTACAAAATGTATATAGTGATTTATTTAGTCCTGATTATATATAAAATATGAGTAAGATATTCATTTTGTACCCATCCATAATCCAACATCTATGATGTTAAATCTAGAAACGATTGTTAGTATGCATGGCAGTGAATGGCCAAACGATAAAAATTGCCTCGAATTTCCTTGGATTAAATTGTTATACATATAAATGACACAAGCGGAGATGATGCAGAGTGAGAAAGGGGAGAGAGTAGAGAAAGAGAGAGAGAGACAGAGACAGAAGGAGACATAGCAAGAGAGAAAGAGGGAAATGGAAACAGTGAGAGGGTGAAAGTGTAAGAGAGAAGGAGAAGACAAGAGAGATGCAGATGAGAGAGACCAAGAGAAGGAGAGGGGCAGAACAAGACTAGGTGAAGAGAGACAGAGCAAGAGAGAAAAGAGAGAGAGGGGAGAGATGCAATTGAGAAAAATGCCTTCAATATTTCTAGCATAAATAGCTAGGCTCTTAAATTACGATCATGACAGTGTGCCGAAACTACCGTTGTGATATAATGATAATGTCATGCATACGATAATGACGATATTGATGATGATGAAGATGCCATGATTAAAAGTGGTATAGCGGCCCCTTCAGGGATTCGATTGAGGATTGATAACTGACGTGTCACCTATGATTGAATTTTTGACTATGATTACGTCGTGATAATGTTAAATAGTCTACATAAATCTTGTGGGAAACTTGTCTCAGCTACAACATGCTCAAAAATCAACAAAATCCAATGAGAAATAACGGCGATATCGCTCAAAAAGACAGAAATGTAGAATCCAGATTTGAGAAAAAGTCATCTCCCATAGGGATTACACCCAAAAAGTAATATATTAAGTGTAAATAGGGTAATAATAAAGTAAATAGGGTTTTTTATTACATTATTTGCGATTCTACGTGTTTTAATAATTAAAGGAGATGGTACAGTGAAAGGTCAAAAAGAAAAAAAAAGGAAAGAAAACAATTGTTGGAGACGCCCGGACTCAAACCAGGGATCTCAAGGTCGAAAGTCAAGTGCGTTACCGATATACCAAAACATTTCCCATAGCGATTACACGTAAACGAAAAATGGGATTCTCAAATCCTACTTTGCAAGTGAAATATAAGCATAATCCCGGCATCTGTTTCAAAAATGAAATGCACGCGTGTGATAGATTATTGTCTCAGCTACAACATATCCGAAGCTTAGCGAAAACGAAGCTAAAACAACGGAGATTTTGCTCGCGAAAGACAGGAGTGTAGAATCCAGTTTTGAGAAAAAGTCATGTCCCATAGAGAATACACGCAAAATGTGAAAAATTGACATGCCTCTTTTAATCACAAAAATACACCATGATACTTTTGTCAAAAATACAAAATTTGGATACTGCATTTGTAGAAAATTGTCTCAGCTAGAACATATTAAAATCTTAAAGAAAATTGATCAATATTTACAGAGATACAATCAATTTTCCAAAAATATGCTGACGTCATAATATGCATATTAAAATTTTGAGTTTGGAGGCCATTATGATGACGTCATGAGTTAATTGAGGATCAAATGAGACATGAAATCATATCTCCGACTCATAATCTATCCACATATGAAAGAATATTGGGAGTTTCTATCTATTCTGAAGAGTTACAATGAATTTTGTATAGGCATTTTTTTGCCCATGTATTGTGGATAAAGATCACGCAAATCCGCGCGTGCTGTCAACTTTGACGGACGCTCATTGCGTTATTAAAAGGTGAACAAATTATCAAAATGCTTGGAAAAATGTACAAAATACGATGACGGAGAAAATATGGCGATTCTATGTTGCAAAATGCTAGTACGCGCAAAAAACGCGCGCGCATGCGCGTGAGAGCGATTTTTTGTCAAATGCTCTATATGGACTGAAACGTATGCAAAAAAAATTGGAAATGATTTGGAGCATTTTAAATTTTTGCGCGCACGAACGCGTACGCGCGGATTTGCGCACGTTTTTTAATCTCAAATTGACCGGAAGGATATTGACCTTGATCATGACAAATATGAATGAGAAATGGCTTTCTTTTATGAAGATATGATCATAAGTTGATTTTCACAAAATGGCGCCTGGATGACGTCACGATGATTTTGAGTCTTTGAAAAGTCACGCAGTTCTAAGTTAGACTAAGATCTATCATCATTGAAAGTTTCATGACAATGGCTTTATTCAATCTTGAGATATCCTGCGAACAAAATCGAGGAAGAATACTAGGAATAACTAGACATGTAATACTTGTTTGGAACAAGTATAGGTGGGCTGGTCAACTAAAATTTGAGACAAAATAGAGCAAAAATAAGCGAGATAGTGCTAAATAAAACAATGCAATGTAGATTCATGATGTGAACGAACTCCACCGTCTATAGGCATATAAACACTCAAATTATGAAATTTCTGACATGACTTGTGCATGGTCTTTAATCGAAATTTTCACTTTGATGATCGATGTCATCAAAATGAAAAAATGGTGTTGACTGAGCTTGTAGAGAATTGTTTTAGTTACAACATATCGAAATTTGGAAGAAAATCACTCAATATTTACAGAGATACAACCAATTTTTCATAAATATGCTGACGTCTTATTATGCAATTTAGGAAAAATGACAAAAAGTGACCGGTTTTTGCAGCTGGGCCGAGTTTTCTTTGAGCCGAGTTATTTCCCGAATCTGGATTTCAGCGCTGCATTGCTGCATGCATCGCAGCGAACATCGCATGCATAACGAACTTAAACCAAATTCAATGATTACATCGTTCTTCCAGCCAGTTACGTGTGACTATTTTCATCAATCGTGTTTTTTTATACCATTACCTTGAATACCGAAGCTTGTAGAAGAAACCCGTCTCTAGCTGCCAAGCTTTTGTTTTTCCATTTAACAGGTTAGTAGATCTTATATTTATTTGTATTCAATAGTTGAATAACTGCGTCATAAAACTAAGCTCATTCATATGCTTGTGTATATAGGCTAAGTCACGGTTCGCCTAAATCACAACATTAAAAGTGTGTGGACAAAATGGTGATCATATTTTGATGCAGTGCATCTGCATGCAGTGATGTGTGGATGTGGATGCGTCTTATTTTTTTGTAGAAAAAAAATCTACTCCAGGTAGGCCCAGATTCCAGTATGAACTCATGACTCATGTTAGGCTAATAATAAAATAATACAAGCTACGAAAGCTTGCAAAGATAGGCAAATTCATGCAAAAAAATATATTCAAAAAATTGACTTGAAAACACATCACACAATTAGTCTGAACCGAGTCAGGAGCAAATTTGAAGAAATTATATTTTTAAATGTTGTAAAACCAAAGATATAAGAAGAAAACTGACCAAGTATCTGTACTAAAAATCGTACATGTAAAATTGGTCGTAGACATTCGACAGCTGAATATGACGCGCACGGTTGCATTACGTGCGTTCTCGAATCCAAAATCGTTCCTCACACACACACTCTCGCCATACCGCGAATGGTCCGTCGTGGGGAGCTAGCCGGCTGAGAGTTTGCACTTTGCAGCGATACCAACGCAGCTTCGGAGCTCCGTAGCGCGCCATTTTAGCGGGACTCGGAAAGGTTTGCGATGGGAAGGCAGCGGCCTAGCTTTTTGCCTAAACAACGCTAGATCGGCTGCTGGCAAACTGAAAATAACTACGATCGAGAACATCGTCGGTTTCTTAACTTTTCAGTGAGATAATTCTGAATTCTAATTGAGACTATATAATAAATTAAATCGACAAAGAAACCTCGGTAGAACTCTTATAACTATAACTATAACTATAACGAGAGCAAATACTACACACCCCAAGAATTCAAAAATTCATTTTCTTACAAACCAGACAATATTTCACTTTTACATATAAACTCCAGAAGTCTGAACAAAAATTTCGAATACGTTGAAAACCTTTTACACTCTTTAAATAATTTTGCCTTTTCCGTCATTGGAATAAGTGAGACTTGGTTACATCAGAATTCTCCAGATATGTTCAATTTGCCTAATTATAAGTTGATTAGGGCGGACCGCAAAGGAAGAAGAGGTGGCGGTGTTGCGTTTTATATTACACAAAACATAAACTTCAAAATCCGTTCAGATATTAAACTAACACAAGCTGAATCTTTATTTATCGAAATTAATAACTCAAATGCCAAAAACGTCATCATAGGTTTGATTTATAGACCCCCTGATTCTAATTGTGATTTATTCTGTGACGAACTGGATTTTTATCTTCATAAAATAGGGGATGAAAATAAACACAATTTTATCCTTGGTGACTTTAATATCAACTTCTCACCCTCATCTGATAACAGTAACTCAACCAATTGTATGCAGTTGATGCATTCATACGGCTTTTTTTCGATTATTAATAAACCCACCAGAATAAATCCACATTCATCAACTCAGATTGACAATATTTTTTCAAACGTACATAACAACAAAACCATCGGTGGAATATTGTGTTCTGAAGTGTCGGATCACCTACCCATATTTTTAACTTGTGAATGCAAACTATCTGGCCGTAAATCATTTGATGAGCTTATATATCGCAAAGAATCCAAACGTAATATAGAATTGCTGAAACAGGATTTATTTTTCGAGGGATGGACTGAGGTATATAGTGTAAATGATGTCAATACTGCATATAAACATTTTAGTAACAAATTGCAATATTATTATGAAAAGAATATTCCTTTAGGCAAAATGAGTAATAAGCGAAATAAACCCAGGAATCCTTGGATAACTAAAGGTTTATTGAAATCAATACAAACACGCAATCGCCTCTACAAATTACATTTACACAATCCAACTGACACTAACCTAAACACATATAAAATTTATCGAAACAAATTAACAAAACTTATCCGTACATCCCGTAGATTGCATTTTTCTAATAAAATAAAAAAGGCCAGTTCAAACACAACTGCAACTTGGAAAATTATCAAAGAGGTAATGGGAAAAAAAACGAATCCCCCACCCACGGATAATATCACATTAAATGGCACTAAAATACATGATCCTAGTCTTCATGCAAATTCATTTAATTCATTTTTTACGAATATCGGCCCAGAACTCGCCAGCAAAATTAATAGAACTCACGCACACTTTAAAGACTATCTTTCCAATCAAAACCAAGAGTCCCTCTTTTTAAATCCGACAAATCCTAGCGAAATTATTAACATTACCCAATCTCTTAACAACTCAAAATCGCACGGTTTTGATAAAATAAGTATGTCTCTCCTAAAAGAAATAATGTATCCACTTGCAAAGCCTTTAACTCACATATTTAATCACTCGTTATCGCAAGGTGTTTTCCCTGATTTATTAAAACTAGCTAAAGTCAACCCCATTCTCAAAAAAGATGATCCTCACGAAATTAGTAACTATCGTCCAATTTCCCTACTCCCAAGTATATCTAAAGTCTTAGAAAAGATCGTTCATAATAGGCTACACAAATTTATCACTAAACACAAAATACTCAATTCAAATCAATATGGCTTCAGAAAAAATTACTCAACTGACTTAGCATTAATTCAAATTTATGACAAAATTACAAGTGCCATAGCTAACAAAGAGCATGTTATAGGTATATTCTGTGACTTGAGTAAAGCATTTGATACGCTCAATCACGCTATTCTACTCTCCAAACTCAGTCATTACGGAATTCGGGGTCAGCCACTCTTATGGTTTAAAGATTATTTAACAAACAGAAGACAATATGTTACATTTAATAGTTATGATTCTGATCCTCTTTTAATTCAATGCGGTGTTCCTCAAGGCTCCATCTTAGGTCCACTGTTATTTCTTCTTTATGTAAATGATATTATCAATACATCCCCCCTTCTTTCTTTTATCTTATTTGCCGATGATACAAATATCTTTTATTCCCATAAAGACCTTAATTCGTTAAACAATACTTTGAATTATGAAATTAACAAAGTATCAGATTGGTTTAAATCCAATAAACTTTCACTTAATACAAAAAAGACTCATTTCATGTATTTTAAACATCATTCTCATAATACAGAAACACCTATATATATTAAAATCGATGGTATGCTACTAGAGAAGAAAACTAATTCCAAGTTTTTGGGTGTTCTTATAGATGAAACCTTGACTTGGAATGATCATTTACACCAAGTTACAATGTGCATTTCCAAAAGTATTGGAATAATCTCCAAGTTAAAGTTTCTTCTACCCCATGCAACCTTATTCCTACTATATAATTCGCTAGTTCTCCCGTATATAACATATTGTAATAGTGTATGGGCAAATTGTGGTTCGACAAAAATCAATTCTATTTTCAAACTGCAAAAGAAAGCCATACGTATTTGTACAGGTTCGCATTTCTTAGCTCACACTGATCCTTTATTCTATAAACTTAAAACACTAAAATTTTTCGATCTGAACACTACTCAAGTAGCAGTTATTATGTTTAAGTACATTAATAATCTGCTTCCACCATCCTTTGATAACATGTTTAGGTTTAATAATTCCGTTCATTCATACTCTACTCGCATATCTGGAAACTTCCATCTTACAAACCCCAAATTATCAATAACACACAAATCTGTTAGACATTCTGGCCCGGACATTTGGAATGATTTACCCGACAACATAAAGTCTTGTTCAACCATCTACTCCTTAAAAGCTACACTTAAACGACAAATAATACAATCATACGCTCCCCCTCTCTAAATTAGTATAACAAAACCGTGACTTATTTATTCTTTATCATGCAACTGCTCACTGCACCTGCACTTGCACCGCACCCTCTTGGTCACTCAGTTTTTCGAAGAGAGTTATGTCGCCAATTCTTTTTACGAGGCCGCCATCCATCTCCAGCCTAACCGCTCACGATGGCGGTCTCCTGCGTTCCAAATTACCTCTCTAATTTATTGAAAATATTTCATATTTCTTATGTTATTGTATGCTTCGTACATGTTTATCGAATGATATAATTGAACATGATTTTTCATTTAATTACTTTTGTAAACATTGTATTCATTGTATTTGTTATTGTTCGAAATTTTGTACTTTGAATTTGAATTTGTATATTTTTGAACGCAGAAATAAAATCAATCAAACAAACAAACAAACAAACTATACAAAAGCTTGTTTATTTCTTCATTTGACATTTTGTTTTCGACCATTTTTTCGTGCGCGAGTCAATGTAAACTATGTATTACCAAACTTTCAACACGCAAGGAACGGGGAACACTCGCGGACCTCGTAACAAATTCGTTGCAAAAAAAAAATTTTAAGGGTGATTTTGAAGCAGTGAAGAACATTGGCGCTGCAATGCGCAGAAATATACTCGGAAGAAACTTAAAAAATAATACCTGAATTTTTAGAAAATCGTATTTGTATTAGTGTACCTAGATGTGACTTGTTTATAAATCAGATTTTATGAAGATTTGTCGGGAAAAAATGTCAATTTTTTCCGTTTGGTGGTCATTTCTAGGCTAATATTTTAAAAGTTGCATCAGTAATGGGTCCGATGTTTCTCTTATCGTACTCGCATGTTATTTCTACATAGATTAAACATATGATGGTTAAGGGTAAGACCAGATAACATTATAAAAAAGATATATCCTTCCACCTTCCCATATCCAAGTTTTGGGCTGATTATTGCCGACCCACCGCAGCAAGGCCATTCAGATTTTCGTACGCGCGCAAAGCGCCCTCTAGTGCCCCATGAATGTGCCTAGCAAAGAAGTCACAAATTAATAGACTTTGATTATTGTTTGCATTGCCTCACTAGATACTGGAGTCTAATAGACTCTAACGTTAGTTACTAAAGGTTAAAAAACTGAAGATATACTGAGATTTTAAGTTTTTAACCTTTGAGTTTGATAGGGTGTCTGATCGCGAACCTGGTTTTGTGTGCTAAAGCCCTTTCCATAGACATTGCACACATAACATATCCCTAGAAGTCTATGCAGTAACCCTGTAAACGATCATCGGATCGGCCGCCGATACCGATCCGATCAGGGGTGATCGGACAATAATTTCCGATCGCCGATCAATTTAAAAAGATCGGAAAAAATCGGCAGATTTTTTTTTTTTTTTTTTAATGCCGAAAATTTTCAAGTTTTTGGCTATCAAATGCTCTTAAAAAATTCATGGCTGGGATTATTTTGTCATTTGGAGTTGTTGTAGACCATGTTTGTTGATATTTAGTGCCTTTTCGTGACTTTGAATTTAAATGTTGGTCTAAAAGCAGAGGCAAAACATGCGGGCCGCCATCTTGGATTATAATGTAGACTAGGTATTTTTTATATTTTTTTAATGACGAAAATTTTCAAGTTTTTGGCTATCAAATGCTCAAAAAAAATTCATGGCTGGGATTATTTTGTCATTTAGAGTTGTTGTAGACCATGTTTGTTGATATTTTGTGCCTTTTCATGACTTTGAAATTAATAATTATTGGTCTAAGAGCAGAGGCAAAACATGCGATTGGATCTTGGATTATAATGTAGGTATGCATTATAATCCAAGATGGCGGCCCACATGTTTTGCCTCTGCTTTTAGACCAATAATTATTAATTTCAAAGTCATGAAAAGGCACTAAATATCAACAAACCTGGTCTACAACAACTCTAAATGACAAAATAATCCAAGCCATGAATTTTTTTAAAGCATTTGATAGCCAAAAACTTTAAAATTTTCGTCATTAAAAAAAAAAAAAAAACCTACATTGATAATCCAAGATGGCGGCCCGCATGTTTTGCCTCTGCTCTTAGACCAACATTATTAATTTCAAAGTCATGAAAAGGCACAAAATATCAACAAACATGGTCTACAACAACTCTAAATGACAAAATAATCCCAGCCATGAAGTTTTTTAAGCATTTGATAGCCAAAAACTTGAAATTTTTCGTCATTAAAAAAAAAAAAAAAAAAAAAAAAATCGGCCGATTTTTTTTGTCGCTCTTCCGATCCGATACCGATCAAAGGTGCGAGGGTGTCGCTCCGATCTTCCGATCCGATCAGAGCCCCAACTTACAGGGTTACTATGCAGTCTATGTCACTATGTGCATTGCGCGACCATGCAAAATCGGTCAACGTTTTTAAAAATACATTTAGATTCAAACCTTTATCTGTTGTGATCCTGAAGGTGATACTCAATAAATGAGGTGTCATATGCAGAGACGCCAAGGTAAAAGATCGGCAATGCGTGACATTTTCATTTTTTGGCGCGCAAGTGCGCGTGCGAGGATATAACACACGTATAGGTATGGCGTTTTTTTTTTATCTAGCGCGCGCGCCGTGCGTGAGAGCCATTTTCAGACCCTCCAAATGCGTGACGTCACGCCTAATGCGTGACACTTGGTAGCTCTGCATATGCAAGAGAAGATTAAAGATAAACTTTAGTACTGGCAATGTGATTGCATTGTGAAAGAAAAGGTGTGGAAAGGATCAGAAACAGTTGATCATGTAGCATGTAAGTATTGGTGTGCACTGCAAGGTTTTGGAGTCATCAAAATCATAATAAATTTGACCGAGTCTTGGTAAAGCAAGCACTGTACACAGAAAGCTGTATATGGGACAACACACATGGTGTCGGGGCTAGTACTGCCTTGATTTCCTTGTCTTTCTATACTCATTACTCAGCCAGTATACATTTTCTTCCAAAATTGTTTGGCACATGTCATTTATTTGTAATCTTGAACATTCAGTGTAAGTTTCGTTTGTTTCTGTGAGAATTAGTTTTCTTTTTTTTTACCAGAACTGGAGTTTATCTTTAATCCTCAATTTTCCAAAGGGGTTTAATTACGGATTTCTAAAAATATCTTGGTCAAAACAGCGATTTATATGTTGTTTCCATGGTAACTCATAGATTTCCCATTTTTGAGAAATGTCCCCCCCGAGTGTTAATTAGTTACATGTAAATTCGTAAGGAATATGTTGATGTGCTTATTTTTTGGCTAGCCCCAAGGGATCACTTACGATTTAAGTTTGAAAATACTTGTCCCCCACTTTTTGCATATCGCCTAATGCATTATAATGCAGTTGTTGAGCATAAATTATAACTTGGCGTGTACCACATTTTTGTCGATACTGGAAAAAAATTGGATGAATATTGCCTAGATTTTGAGGGACTTGGTGAGTCTTGAATTTTGAAATGTGTTCTTTTGGGTAGTTGATTTCTTCAATTATCCATCCAGAATGGTGAAAAACAATCCAAAAGGGAAAATTGAAATATTGTTCAGACACCCTACCCTCAACTCAAGTCAACTCCAAAGTTCTATTAGTAATGAGCTGTCCTTACCGATTGAGTAACGATGAGTTAATGACAGGTTGATTTGTACAATTACTATCACCCTATTAACAACCCTATAGGATTCCATGTGCGCATGCATTGGTTTCCTTTGCGGGTGCGCATGCGCAGGTTTTTTTCGCGAGCTCAATCTGGGTTCGCTGAGGTACATGTACCAAAAAATAATTCAGGCGCGATCTGGATATGCATAGGATAGCCATAGTGTCTATAGATCTACATATGGTGGTGTGACCAAGGGTCACCCATGACCTACATGTAAGTTCCCTATCTAAAAAAATCAGTAAGATTTCAAAAATCTGATATCACAAATGGAAAGAGGAACATGAAATTACCCAGAGATGAAATTTTCTTTGAAATTGGGTACAACTACGAAATTGTGAAAATATTGACAAAAGATCAACAAATTTTGCAATCAATTGCGTCCGTTTTGAAAGATTATCAACTGAACGATATGGGTCTAATAATCTTTATTTTGAGAGCCGATTGCCTCAAAATTGTAAGTAAAAAGTGGTACCAACTGATTGTATGATATCTTGCCTTGCAAATTATGATACCTTATTTTCGATGGATCGCATTTTTTGTTAAATCAACTGTAGAAGTGTAAACCCCTGTGCGTGAAGATAGGTTTCGTTGTTTTTTAACTTTTTTTAGAAGCAGAGCGCACGCACGATTGGACATGGAATTTTTAGATCGCGTAGAATATGAGAAATCATAGATCGAATATCACATTTTGTATTATGTTTTAAAATGTCTGCGAACTTTGGTCACCCCTTCATTCATGAGAGTGTCTTGGTCGAGTGGTTTAAGGCGCTTGACTGGAGATGCGAAGGTCAAGGGTTTGAATCTTGACAAGGCATTGATAACCTTTGGTAAGATAAACTGCACTTGCTACTCTCCACCCAGGTGTTAAATGGGTACCTGGTAGGATGCGACCGTCAATGTTTGTCAAACAGTTTTTGAGCGTCAAGTTACGCCTGGCTGGAATGCTCCCCAGAGAGTGGAGTTGTGCACACAGTGTGTGCGGGCAAGCACTGAATCAAATGACCATGTACAGTAATAGTATATCTGTAAAGCGCTTAAAGGCGTTTGAGATGTATTAAGTGCTATATAAAAACAATATTATTATTACATTACTGGTATACGTTTACGTAGGCCTAAGTGCCTACTTACTACTTCTATGGTAGGTGTGTTAAACAAAACATTTGACACTTTGAAGTTTGAACTTGAATGAAGTGAGAACTCGTATCAAGCTGAAATTTTGACATTGTAAACTTAAAGAGTACTAAGGTCTAGTTGTATTTGAAATAAATTTTTGTGAATTTTATGGAACAAAAATGTAGAAAATGATGTTGGAATATAGTTTTCAATTTTTTGAAAATTGTTAATGTGTGTGTGTGTATCACTATCAGTAATTAATTCAGAACACAACAATGCCATTGTGTATTGCAGCTGGAATTCTAGACCATGTCTAGTACCCCAAAGTCATGATTTATTCATGTCTAATGAAGCTGGGTAGCAACTAGCAAAAGATTTTCGGAAATGACAGGTGCAATACACAATTGTATTGTTGTGTTCTGAATTAATTACTGATACACACACAAATTAGATTTCCTAAAAAAATTCAACAAATTGAAAGCTCATTAAATATTCCAACATAATTTTCTTATGTTGTAATAAATAACATTTTATAAATTTATGCAAAAACAACTGATACTCTTCAAGTTTACAATGTCCAAATTTCACCTTGATTTTAGTTCACACTTTTTAGTTATTAAAGTTCAATTTTTTTATTTTTTTTTAAGGGATCGTTTAACAATGTTAAATTTGAGGTGCACGACCCTACGTGTTCATTATGGACACAGATCTACCGCCAACACATTCTAGCTCGACATTCCAGTTGGCCATCATTTTAATTTACCCAACCAATAGATCTCTGACTTGATTCTATAGAGCATTGAATCTCTACGTAATAGGCCATTTTCGTAATGTACATGTAACCAAATTTAATGCAGAAGTCTTGGTGCAGTCACTATGAACATGACTGACAAAGAAAGCGGACAAAATATACAGTTCCTCAGGTAGACAAAGGAACATCCCTTCACTGCTATATATGTAAAAAGGTGAATATGCATGTGGCACCTGTTCTACACACTTTTAGATAATAGCAGTGAAGGGATGTTCCTTTGTCTGAGGAACTGTATATTTTGTCCGCTTTTTTTGTCAGTCTTGTTCATAGTGAGTGCCTCAATACAAATTATTTGATTCACCTGATAAGAATAATAGTATTTCAATACCGGAAGACAGAATCAGAACTGCATTCAAAAGTGTTGTCAGGTTGGACAGACATTATGACTTGACCTACCTAGCAACACTTAATATATGCAGTTGTATTCTGACTATTGAAATACTTTTATTCCTAACAGGTGAACAAAATAATTTGTATTGAGGCACTTCACAAACCCTTATATGCATTAATAATATGATTGCAGGGCCCTCAGGGAGAACAGTATGAATACTGATGAGGCTACCCTGGGTAAACAAGACATATTATTATTATTATTATTATTATTATTACATTTGGTTACATTAGGAAAATGGCCTATTGTCTTGATTTACCGGTACTATGATACGTTGCAGCAGGAAACTGTAATGAATGGAGATCCCGCCCAAGAGGTCCCTTTGTAGTCATCCGTGGCACCGCGTGTCTTTTGTTTCCCCTACCATACTCCCCTTAATTCCCCTCCAAAATTGTACAGCTCTTAGTAGCACTACATGTAAGTCCTCCCTCTCCACACACAGCCCAGCCCAGCGAGGACGGTGGCTTTTGCTTTCTCGGCCCTTACTTGGGGTGAATAATCACACATGGCTTCAAAGCTTGATGCTTGCATATTTTTGCAAAAGAGTGAATAGAGAACTTAGGGAAGCAGATGGCGTTGCGTAACATTTCGTAATATTTGGAATGCCAGAGAGGTACTGTGCATTGATATGGACAGCTGTTAAAATGATGGCTGGAGAGGGTTAAATTTCTTTTTGTTAAGCTTTAAATTGAAATTTGGACAGCTACACAGGCAATTAACAAAATTTGCTCTCTCCTCAGGTTTAAGGTCCTGAATCAGAAGACTCCAAACCAGACCACCACTGACAGATTTCCTGTTGGGATTCTTGTGACCACCACTTTCATCCCATCTTACTTCGCCTCAGTACCATCCTCCATAGTAATCGCCACATTCTCCACACTTTTGACTGTCTCCATCATTCACGTAAGCACCCCTTTGTTAACCACCCCCTCCCCTTCAATTTGGTTTTCCTTACTACCGTGTAAGTCTAAAAAATTACACCTAGAAAATTGCTTATTATTTTAAAAATCATCTGTGAACAGTAAATTATGATACATCTTATGAAAGAGTGTTTTATCCTAAATCATTTGGTATCATTTTTGTGTAGTATGTGTTTACACTTGGATGAACAGGAGGCATTGTTTGCGAGAGTGCAAAAATCGACTTGCGCCCAAGTGATGCCTACAGTATGTATTATGTTGGGATTAGCAGAGTAAAAGAATGAATTGAATGTATCAAAATGAACATTGCATATGCTTTTTGCAGCAGCAAAGTCACACACACACACACACACGCTCAGAAATGTTTGTTTATATTTTATTTTTTCGATATTTGATATGTGTGGCATGATTAATTTTGTAAGGGATGTTATTTGAATCCTAAAAGACCGAATTAATACCCAAATCCCAAATGTTTTATTCAAACATCACATAAGCAACTTTGGCGCAAGTCGATTTCTGCACTCTCGCAAACAATGCCTCCTGTTCATCCAAGCAGGAACACATACCACACAAAATGATATTAAATGATTCAGGTTAAAATACTCTTTCATAAGATGTATAATAATTTATTATTTATAGATGATTTTTTAAATAATGAGCTTGTATGTACAATGTATGCATAAATAGCTCATATTTGTGATATCAGATCTGGTAGGCAGATTACTATCAAAATTGAGTTGACCAATAAACTCAGTGCATGTTAAGCCATACGCAGTCAGAGATCTATCTAGTTTCTTTTTTTGAATTGCAAAATTTGGTTCTACTTTAAATTAGAATTGGACAGCTACACAATCCATTTTCAAAGTTTGCTCTCTCCTCAGATTCAAGGTCCTGAAACAGAAGACTCCAAACCAGACCACCACTGACAGATTTCCTGTTGGGATTCTTGTGACCACCACTTTCATCCCATCTTACTTCGCCTCAGTACCATCCTCCATAGTAATCGCCACATTCTCCACACTTTTGACTGTCTCCATCATTCACGTAAGCATCTCTTTGTTTACCACCCCCCTCTCCTTCAATTTGGTTTTCCTTACTACCGTGTAAGTCCCAAAAAATTACACCTAGAAAATTGCTAATTACTTTAAAATCATCTGTGAACATTAAATTATGATACATCTTATGAAAGAGTGTTTTATCCTAAATCATTTGGTATCATTTTTGTGTAGTATGTGTTTACACTTGGATGAACAGGAGGCATTGTTTGCGAGAGTGCAAAAGTCGACTTGCGCCCAAGTGATGCCTACAGTATGTATTATGTTGGGATTAGCAGAGTAAAAGAATGAATTGAATGTATCAAAATGAACATTGCATATGCTTTTTGCAGCAGCAAAGTCACACACACACACACACGCTCAGAAATGTTTGTTTATATTTTATTTTTTCGATATTTGATATGTGTGGCATGATTAATTTTGTAAGGGATGTTATTTGAATCCTCAAAGACCGAATTAATACCCAAATCCCAAACGTTTTATTCAAACATCACATAAGCAACTTTGGCGCAAGTCGATTTCTGCACTCTCGCAAACAATGCCTCCTGTTCATCCAAGCGTGAACACATACCACACAAAATGATATTAAATGATTCAGGTTAAAATACTCTTTCATAAAATGTATAATAATTAATTGTTTATAGATGATTTTAAAGTAATGAGCTTGTATGTACAATGTATGCATAAATAGCTCATATTTGTGATATCAGATCTGGTAGGCAGATTACTATCAAAATTGAGTTGAACTCAGTGCATGTTAAGCCATACGCAGTCAGAGATCTATCTAGTTTCTTTTTTTGAATTGCAAAATTTGGTTCTACTTTAAATTAGAATTGGACAGCTACACAATCCATTAACAAAGTTTGCTCTCTCCTCAGATTCAAGGTCCTGAAACAGAAGACTCCAAACCAGACCACCACTGACAGATTTCCTGTTGGGATTCTTGTGACCACCACTTTCATCCCATCTTACCTCGCCTCAGTACCATCCTCCATAGTAATCGCCACATTCTCCACACTTTTGACTGTCTCCATCATTCACGTAGGCATCTTTTTGTTTACCTCTCCCTCTCAATTTGGCCTCCCTTACTATAGCTCTCTGATCCTTTTGTTCTTATGCCTTCCTCTCTTTCCCCATCCAAATGCTTTCCCATTCAAGGTCTTCATCACTGCTTTCATCAGGCCTCCCCTATTCTTATTTACATTTTTCTTTACCCTCTCCCTTGTACCATGATATATAACTTATATATATATATATATATATATATATATATTCTTTGTGTGTTTCCTCTCCATTTCCAGCCAAGTTTGATTGGCCGTTCACAGGCTCTTTATTGTTCTACATGTATGTATTCGCCCCCTTCCATAGCTGTATGCATATGTTTGTATTATGTTTAGTACATAGTATTATGTTTTTTATGTTCCCTTGTCAGTTAGCCTCTGATGAAGTTTCCGCTAGGATCAACAATTTAGGCCCTATATATTATTAACTCTCATTAAATTAGAATGATCAGATAAAACTTTGACATGATTTTGTACCTCCTTCATGAAAGCACAATCCCATAGATATACTTCATGTGTGTGTACTTAAAGTATAGAAAAGAAGATATCATTTTGAAGGTTGGATAGGTTTTGTTGGATCTTCAATTGTATGTGTGATAAGAGGAGCTCAACACCAAAGCTATTTTGTAAAACACATATCAATTTCAAGATTGTGTATAGCCTTTTAATATGTTTTCTATAGAGTTTGATAGCAAGTTTTGAGAAAATTGCAATTAATACACAAGTAGTCAACAACAACTTTCCACAATTTTGTGTTGGGATCATTAAATTCATACCAGTTGTATATCCCTTGAAAACTTATGTTCAAAATAAAAAAGGTGTTCATTTCATAAAATATTCAAACTCATGCAAAATAATAAGAATGTTAATGATTTAAATTGTATTATATATTTATATTATGATTACAGATACATATCAACAGTTGATTGACGATTGGAAGTTCTCATCACACTTGTCATCAAACCAGACAGCTTTCAACCAGAATCTTCCAGGTGTTAAAAAAAAAAGTAAACTAATACATTAGTAATATAAAATGCATATATTTTGGATTGTAATCATTTCTTTATTTTAAAAAACCCATAAAAATACATACATTTTTGGACATGTACAAAATCACACCCCCAAAAATAAGGTTTACAATTATGTGGAAATTACATGTACATTGTAGGTGTAAATGTCACGCTTTATATGTTGCGATTAATTATAGGTTTTTTCGTCAGATTAGAAGATGATGTAAATCATAGCAAAGAAGAAAAAAGATTACCTTTTTTTTAGGTTAGAAAGGTTTTGTTGCATCCTCAATTCTATGTGTGACAAGGGGGGCTCAACACCAAAGCTATTTTGCAATACACATATTGATTTCAAGATTGCGTAAAGCCTTCCAATATGTTTTCTATAGAGTTTGATAGCAAGTTTTGAGAAAATTGTAATTAATACACAATTAGTCATTGGTTATTACATTATGTGAATGAATCATAATTGAATGACCTTTTTTATATTCAATATCAAAACAAAATATTAACATAAAGTGATATATATCCAAACAATACTGATGGTTTAAAAAGCATTCCATCTCCTTTTCTATGTCTCATGCATATCTTTTTCTTTTCTTTTCTCTGTCTGCAGGTCCTGGATTTTCAGTACGGTATATGTTCTTTGTATACATTCCTATTCTATACATTCCTTCCATTTTCAGACGTCTTGTTGGACTGAAATATTTTTCACCCCCACTCATTTCACCTACCCTCTAAAGAGACATTTCCCATAAGCAAAGAAATCATTACATGTTCATTTTTCATAAGAATTTATCACAGCTGTGAGCTCATTTCATCCATTTCACCTCATTTTGTCATGAACGATTCATCCCAATAACGCTTGAAATAAGATCTGAAACGAATTGGAAAAGACTTGAAACGAATTGGAAAAGACTTGGAACGAATTGGAAAAGACTTGGAACGAATTGAAAAAGACTTGGAACGAATATTAAATAACTGATTACAATTCCTTAAAAAGTGTAAACGTGTGAATTTCTTTAATTCTTGGTGTAAAAGTGAATGATATTTTGGTATACGAGTTGTTAAGCTTAATGTAAATAAATGAATGATAAAGAGTGAATTTTCTGATATTAAAAAAACAACTTTGGGCTGTGGTGAGTTGCTTTGAATTATAAACTGGTGGAATTTTCAAAGATTGGTGACAAGGTTGTGTGTGTATATATATATAGAACGTTAAAGACAATACAAATATTGCACAAAGAAAACGGGAGATTGCATAAGAGACTATAGGAAAAGCGAAACTGACTGTCAAGGAACAGATAATTGAGCATAGTGGTATATTCGAGATTGTAAGAGAGACTAAATAAAGGAGTGAGTCTGATTTATTGAATAACGGCAAGATAGTCTTTGTGTAACTTACAGGAACGCAAATAATTTAGCAGAGTTGATTGATAGAAGAGGCACAGCGTGATCGATTGTTAAGGAAAGAAATTTGAAGAACGTGAAACCAAGAGTGTCGTAAAATTTGTTTATAATCGAGTAAAACAAGGGGTTTTGTGAGAACGTGAAGATCAAAATAAGCAAAGTGTGCTAAGTACATATAAAAAAGAGAGACGGTGAGATAAACCTGATTACTAAAGTTCCGAGTATATGCACGAATGTGTGTAAGCCTATGTTATAATCATTAAAACAAAACAAAAACGCATTATATATTGAAGAACTATATATCATATAGATATAAGCCAAGAGATTGCATTTTTTCCGTCTAAATTATATACGTGAAGTTCTGAGCCATATCGTATCAATTTGTACGGCTATAATCATTAAAATCATGTTGGAAATGGACACACCACTTAGACCGGATAGTAACACGTATATCATGAAAGGCAATGGGGATTGTTGCGTCTGTGGCCTAGATATTCAAGAGAATGAGAACAAAACAACCTGTGAAACATGCTTGAACCATTACCATGTGCCATGTATGGGATTACCTTCTGCAGAAGAGTTGTCTAATGCACAAGTAGTATGGATATGTTGCTATTGTGGTAACAACAATTTGTCTAAGCGCTTATATGACCAATTTGGTATCCCTATTGACGTAAACATGTACGAACATCTAACGAAAGACAATAATGATAATGACTACGCAGCACAGCAAAGTCCTATAACTCGTGCACAAGACAAGAGAAACAAATCTTCATCAAGCGGGAAAAAGCATATTCATCGGGGCAAGAAAAGACTACTTTCGCCAAACCAATCAACCACAAAGAAAAGGAAATCTGATGAATGTCAGAATAGTAACAGAATCGAAGACAATGATTGCCAATCGTGTACAAGTGACATTAAAACGACATTCACAAGAAATAAATTTAGGAAGAGAACCAATTATGATCGAACTGATGTAACTGCTGATGATAGTGGCGAAATTTGGAGAACGGTAAAGACAAGGAGAACTAGTAAGCCGCTTAATGAAAGAGGTGTGTCCCGTAAAGCAACGAATGCGAATAATGACCCATATTTTAGCATGGACAAAGGCAAAGGTCGAGAGAAAGGTGTCACGTACATTGGGAAAGCAATGGCATACTTGTACACAAGATCAACAAGAAGAAAACAAAAATCACATTTGAAGCAATCTCAAAATGGAAGTAATAAAGACCTTGCCAACGACTCAACAGAAAAGAACATCACCACCAATGAGAACGACCTTGCCAACGACAAAACAGGAAAACACTCCAACAAAGAAAACGAAGATAACAATAGTAATAGAGTTTTTGTAAAAAGTTTGAGCACTCCTGTAAAAGAGAATGAACAAGAAAGTCAAATATCTTCCGACCATAGTTATCAAACTGGTGTGATGGCTACACTTTTTTCTAAGAACAACGACATGAGCAAATGGACCTCTTCAAATCTTGATACTATCGTGACATGTGCTAAAGACGCTGATATACCGGGTGATCCACGTGAATCGGCCAACAATCCTAGTGGAAAGATAATTCATGCCTTTGACAAATGTTTTGAGTTAGAAATTTGTGAATCCCACACCGGTCCTCTTATACAAGAACACACTGAAACGAATGTACCCTCTGGTAAAGTTCCGTTGATCAATGCCCTACAAGATGCACTAGATACACAACGAAAGTCAGATGGATGCCTAGTCGAATTCAACGAACATACCTTTGTTATAATGCCTCATATCACTGGATATTATATCTTTGACACACATGCACAAAAAGAAATAGGTGGACGACACATGTTGATGCACACGAACACATGGACAGGTGCTTACGCATTTTGTTTACAATTGGCACATATAACGAATCTCCCAAATAGTGTAGCATACAGACTCATCCAAGTGAAAGTACATGACCCTCAACAGAACAATATATCGCAATTTCCGAAAGACACAAACAAAGAAGACGACAGTGAAACTGTACAAAGGAACACACTTGCATCTACAAGTAAACTAATTGAAGAAGAAGGCAAGGCCAACATCGCACCACAATGTCCCAAACAATTATCCACAGTGACATCGAATACAAATGAAAACCGCCCCATCGGTGATTCTCCAAAGATTAAAACCCCCACAGAAAGTATCGATGAAGAACAGGTATTTGCAGATGATAAGTCAAACCACCCGCAACAGGAAGAGGAAAAAGAAAAGAGTGATATCAATACTTTCAAAGAACAATCCGAAGACAAAGCATTTGAAAGCACTTCCAACAAATCGAATGGGAGACGGAAATGGAATATCCTTGAGAATGAGACAGAATTTACATCAGACAGCAAGAAAATCACACATACGTCACATACAAGCATTTCTGGAACTCGTAAGAATAAAGCAGAATCCTCTCAGGATTCATCGCTCGATTTAAAGTTGGATGAACCAAACGTGACGGAAATGAGCACTACGAAAATAGAAAAGGATGTAACAAGTATGACTACAAGCATATTTGATGAAGACCCTGATGACTTGATAATACTAGGAGAAATACAAAAGTCTGTCTTGCACTTTTCACCTGTGAATGAAATGAAGAAGAAAGAATATTGCACAAAGTTAAACATTCAACAGATCAAACCCACTTCTGATAATGAAGGTCAAACATGTCAACCTATTGAACATCCATGTACAATCAAACATGTAACGGGTGATGGAAATTGCTTCTTTCGTGCCATATCATTTTGTGTATCAGCAAACGAGAACAACCACTTACTTGTGAGAAAAGCTATTGTTGTTCATCTTTTGAAAAACAAGAACAGATTTGAGACACGTTTGAGAGATGGTTTTGCTAACGTTTCAGATTACGTGACAAAGAGCAAAGTATTTCAAAGGGGTACCTGGGCTACCGAAATGGAGATTATGGTTTTGGCAAATTTGATTGAAACTGATATATACATATATGACGAGCAGAACACTAAATGGAGTATATTTTCGGGCAAGGATGTACAACTTGGAATGGTTACCTCTGACAAAGGAATTTACTTGAGAAATACACAACGTATACATTACGATGTTGTTTTGTCAGTACAATCATTTCACTGCGATAATCCCAACGAACAGCACAATGGAACTGAAAAGGAGAACACACTTGCATCTGATGCTCCACAATATCAAGAGGAATACACTACAAGCACACCACTATGTCCTAAAAAATTATCCAAAATGGCATCAAAAAATGATAGTGATAATATAAACATTCCCATCAATGGTTTGCAAACAGTTGAGGCTCCCCAAAAAAGCATCCATGTAGTTTCAGTGACCGATGAAAGTGAAAAGAAAATTGGATCGTCTGTTGCTCCAAAAGTATCTATGTTAATTAGACAAAAGACATCGAATGTTTGTGAGACTTCTGAAAGAAAAGGCATGAAACAAACGAGTAAAACAAACAAGGTGGACAAAGCCTATAAGCAAAAGTGTCATGAAAGTCGTACAACAAATGACCCATCCCAGTTTCAGAAAAAAATACGCACAGAATACCTCTTCAATCCTATATCCTATGAGAATGCCAGTCCTACGGATAAAACCCAGTCAAACGAACATAACAAAATGGGTACGAAGGTAAATTTACAAAAAACGATTATTGCTCAGGGAACGTTCAATCAGGGCCATCCAAGATTTGGCAATTCAAGCGGAAAACAATGTGTTTGTAATTCTTTAATTGCAGTGTTAAACAGCAAGTCTAAGAAAGCCAACCAATGGAAGAGTTGTGATCTAGATCGAATCTTGACAATAGGTGATAATTTGTATACCAATATAAGGAAAAGCACTTCAGTCACAACGGATTACTTAGCCATGAATCAATTACCTACGGAATTGGATGGATATGATGACTGGAATGACTATTTTACGATTGTATACCACGAAACAATTCTAGGACAGCTATTGGAAGTTGAATCGCATAATAAAGAACTTGGTTTTGTGACATTAGAACAGGCATTCGAACAACAACTGTGTAAGACTCGTGATGCCCATTTTGTGACTTTCGCCAACAACACATTTGTAGTTATAACAGGACATGAGGGGTATTTTATATTTGATTCGCATTCTAGAAGCAATCGAGGCTTTTTAAGTGCAAATGGGTACAGCATCTTACTTCACACACCAAGCTGGCAAGGGGTTTACAAACATTGTATGACATTAGCAAAGACATTGAGTTGTCATATGAACCATTATTTTGAAGTAACTGGTGTATCAGTACAAGCAATATCCGGTAAGAATGAGACATTAACCGGTTTTCCTATATTACAAGGCATCCCTACTTGTCAGAATATATCCTCAACTACGCAATATAGCACAACGTCTCAATGCCCAACACATTCTGATGAAAAGAAACAGCAATATAAAGCACCAAGTCTAAAACATAATAGAAATCCAAAAAAGGAACACATTATTGAGCTTACTCAAGAAACGACTGATGATTTGCACAAAACTAGTAAACCTAAACATCCCGATGTACATGACTACAATGGCCAACTATTGTCATTAAAGAATGCAAGGATTGAATTGAGAAAATTACAAGAAACGGAATTTGGAGACCATTGTTTTGCCAATAAAACGGAAGTGACTGTGACAATGGACAGCTCTGTAGATGAAAACTTAAAACACTCTAAAATGGAAGATGAACAAACAAAAAGAAGGACAACCAGTTTGGAAAAAGATGCAAAAACCAAATCATTTGAAAGCGTTTCCAAGAAATCAAATGGAAAACGAAAATGGAATAAACTTGAAAATGGAGCTGAACTTGGATCTGACCGCAAAAAACTCAGACGAACGTCACAAAGGAACAGTTCTAGAAATCATAATTACCAAGCAGAATCCAATCAGGATATGACTGATTCAAAATTGAATGAACCAAAGGTCAACACAAGAGGCAGTGCTAGAAAAGAAAAGGATGTAATAAAAATTAAAACAGGGAAATTTGATAGAGACTCTGGTGATTTGATAGTATTAGAAGAAATACAGCAAACGGTCTTGAACTTTGCACCACTGAATGAAATGAAAAAGAACGAATCTTGCACAAAGTTAAACATTCACGATATTACACCAACTTCTAACAATGAAACTGAAGCATGCACACCTATAGAACATCCACGTACAATCAAACATATTATGGGTGATGGAAATTGCTTCTTTCGTGCTATTTCATTTTGCTTATCAGGAAACGAAAATAATCACTTACTTGTGAGAAAAGCTATTGTTGTCCACCTTTTAAAAAACAAGAATAAATTTGAGAATCGTTTGAGAGATGGTTTTACCAACGTTCCAAATTACGTGACAAAGAGCAAAGTATTTCAAAATGGTACCTGGGCAACCGAAATGGAGATTTTAGTTTTAGCAAATTTGATTGGAACTGATATATACATATATGATGAGCAAAACTTTAAATGGAGTATATTTTCGGGCAAGGATGTACAACTTGGAAAGGTTACCTCTGACAAAGGTATTTATTTAAGACATACGCAAAGAATACATTACGATGTTGTTTTGTCAGTACAATCATCTCAATCTAATATTTCTCACAAAATGTACCAGAATAAGCACCAAAAAGAGATTAACATGAACTCTAAAGGTACAAAAAGGAAACGAAACGCCAAAAAGAGTTATAGTCAAAGGAAAAAGCAGAAGAAAGAGATCATGAGAAAAACACGAGCTATAGCAAATGAAGAAACTAGTACCAAGAAGAAAGAAAAACGTTTACAAAGTACGATAGCTCGCAAAGCAAGGAGATCAAATGCAATGAAGGTTAGATATGCGAATGATATCGCCTACAAAACACAACAAATTCTGAGCGCAAAGATTGCACAAAACCAAAATTATCACGACAAATATTTCTTTGAAATAAACAAAGACACCAATGGAAAACGAAAAAAAAATAAAACTCATATAAGTGGTGAAAATTTTAGGAACAGGCATCTTAATGCAATGAAAGAAAAATACCACTCTGACTTAGAGTATAAAACCAGAAAAATCAAAATCGTTAAAGAAAAATATTTGTCAAATGAAAAGTTCAAGGAAAAAGTTAAATCAACATCAAGAATTCGGTACAAAAATCCACAATTTAAAGGTGAACATAAAGCAAACATGAAAAAAAAAATGAAAAAAAAATATGCGGATCCTCATTTCAGACAGCAGCACAATGCAACCATTATAAAAAGATATGCCAATCCTCATTTCAGACAACAGCACAAGGCAACAATGGGAAATGTCATGAAAAGGAGATATGCCAATCCTCATTTCAGACAACAGCATAAAGCAACAATGGGAAATGTCATGAAAAGGAGATATGCCAATCCTCATTTCAGACAACAGCATAAGGCAACCATTAGAACAAGATATACCAATCCACATTTCAGACAGCAGCACAAGGCAACCATTAGAAAAAGATATGCCAATCCACATTTCAGACAACAGCACAAGACATTAATGAAGAGTGTGTCGAAGAACAACTATAGCAATACAAAATTCAAACAAAAAAGGTCAATGTCCTTAAAATTGAAATACCGAAGAATTGATAAGTACAGGCAAAATGTACTCAAACGTAACTTGAAAAGAGCTGAACTTAATAAACTGAAAATGACCGATTTACATAATGTAATAAAGCATTTTCGACAAATTACTTGTGATGGACCAGAATATGTGTGCTCTGTGTGTTTCAAACTTCTTTTCAAAAACCAGGTAATGAAATGTATTAAAAGCAAATATATGGACACTTCATGTATCAGTGACAAATATTTGCATGTCTGTAATTCACAATGCACTTTAATATGTGACATTGCAAAATCTGATAGATCATTTTTATGGATTTGTGTCACCTGCCATAACAAATTACGAGCTGGAAAACTACCTGCAGAAGCAAGTATAAACAATCTACAACTACATGATATCCCGGAAGAAATTGCACAGTTAAACAATCTAGAACAGCATTTAATTGGATTGCATATCCCTTTCATGAAATTAATGGCTTTGCCCAAAGGTGCTCAAAACGGAGTGCATGGTCCAGTTGTGTGTGTACCTTCAAACACAAATGAAACAGTGGAAATGTTGCCTAGACCAGAGACCGAAGACCAAACGATTCGTGTTAAATTGAAAAGAAAATTGTCATACAAAAGCTATTACAAATACAAGTATGTGAATAAATCTAAAGTGTTGAATGCACTACAGTACTTGAAAGAAAACAATAAGTGGTATTTTGATGTCACCGTTGATAACGATTGGGAAAATTCCTTTTCACAGAATAATGACATACACGAAGACGATGATGAAATAGAAGAATTGTCAAAAGACCCAAACCCTGAAGAAAACAATCCTATCGACAGTTTACATGGTCAACCATTGCACAAAAACGATGTTGAAGATGATTCGGAAGAGCGTTTATGTGGAATTCAGTTAGATACATGTTTACAACCAGCAAATATTGGACAGGATATTTTAGATCAATGTTTCGATGAAATACTTTGTTGTGCTCCGTGTGAAGGAAACAGTCCTGTATCAATACTGAAAGATGAAAGCAATGAAGCAAAATGCTTTCCGTCATTATTTCCAAAGGGTCAGCCAACATTCCATGATGTTAGAAGTGAAAACATAACCTTGGGTCGTTATTTGCAAAATAGATTGATGCATGTGGATAACAGATTTGCTCAAAACACTGATTACATCTTTTATGCCCAGTATATCTATGAAATACAGCAAGTTTTGTCACAGGTTTCTATTGCATTAAGACAAAGTTCAAACAGAAAGGATGATTTCTCTTGTATCACTGCATCCGATTTCAAAAACGTGGATAAAGTTTGTGAAATACTAAAAGCGGACAAGGGGTACAGATTCTTGAAACAAATTCGTGGCACACCACCATACTGGCAAAATGCACAGAAAGATGTTCTAGCGATGGTTCGACAACTTGGTAAACCAACCTGGTTCGGCTCATTTTCTTCAGCTGATTTGAGATGGCCTGAAATAATGAATACACTACTCAGACAAACGGGCGATGCAAGAAAGATAGACGACTTAGATTGGGCAGACAAATGCAATCTTCTAAAATCAAATCCAGTTACTGTTGCTAGAATGTTTGATAAACGATTTCACACTTTTTTGAAAAAAGTTATATTATCACCATCTAAACCCGTTGGTAACGTTATAGATTACTTTTATCGTATTGAATTTCAACAAAGGGGACCACCTCATGTTCATATGTTGATATGGATTGAAAATGCACCGATATTAGGAGTGGATAAAGATGAAAATGTTGTACAGTTCATTGATAAGTACATTTCATGCGAAAAGCCTACAGAAAAGGACGATCCAGAACTACATGAAATTGTTTCACACGTCCAGAGCCACAGTAAGAAACATTCTAAATCATGCAAAAAAAAGGGAACCACGTGTAGATTTAATTTTCCAAGACCAATATCCAAAAGAACGTTTATCACGAAACCAGTCGATGTTGGTGAAGGTAAAGATATGAAAACCGATCAAAAGAATGCCAAAGAATTGTTAGAATCTGTAAAAAATGAATTAGGAAACAAAACAAACTATGAAAGTACAAATGACCTTTTTGAAAGACTTGGTATTACCCAAGAACAATTTGAGAAGGCATATGCTGAATTAGCATCCCAAGAAAGTATTATCCTCAAAAGAAAACCACAAGATGTCTGGATAAATCAATTTAATCCACACTTACTTAGATGCTGGAATGCTAACATGGATTTGCAATATGTTTCAAATGTATTTGCCTGTGTTTCTTATGTAGTATCTTACTTGTCAAAAGCTGAAAGAGAGGTGGGAATGCTATTGAGTCATACACTATCGGAAATAAAAGAAGGAAATAATGATGCAAAGCAAAGCATGAAAAAACTTGGTCAAGCGTACATGCATAACCGTGAAGTATCATCACAGGAAAGTGTTTATCGTGTTTGCTCTTTGAGACTAAAGGAATGTTCAAGGAAAGTTGAATATATACCTGTTGGACCTGACCCTATCCGAATTTCTTTACCTCTTAAAATAATACAAAACCGAACAGATGATAACGAGGAGAATATTTGGATGACAAGCAAGGTTGACAGATACAAAGCTCGACCAGATGGTTCCAAATTTGACAATATGTGCCTTGCTTCATTTTGTTCTGAATACAGAATTTTAACAGCTTCTCAGATGGATGCTTCACGTTGTAAAAGAAACAAAAATGTATATGAATTAAAACAAAATCTAGGATATATTCAGAAAAGAACACGTTCAGATGATGCAGTTATACGATATCCCAGGTTCAATCCTAAAATATCGCCTGAAAATTATAATTTAAGCCTACTACAACTGTTCCTGCCGTATCGCACACAAGAGCAATTAAAACCTCCAGGATTCGAGACCTATGAACATTTTATTCAGAGAGGTTATGTTAACATATCTGGGGAAAAACTGGAAAAAGTGAGCTCGATTGTGATAAAAAACCGTGACAAATTTGAAAAGAGTGCCGATGCCATTGACGAAGCAAAAGAGTTTTTATGCAAATTTGGACCACAAGAAAATGCTTGGGCTCTTTTATGTCCTGAAACTGAAGCAGAAAGACTTGAATATCCCAAAGAAGATGTAGACATTGAAGATTTTGAGTCTGATCGTGATATTCCTGATTTAAAATCTACCAAAACAAAAGATGACCAAAGTGTTGAACTTCGATCTTCAAAAATGTCTAGACATAAAGGTCATTCTTTGATCAGAACCTTGAATGAAAAGCAAAAAATAGTTTTCTACAACATAAGACAATGGTGTCTTGACAAGGTAAATGGAGGAAAGAGTGAACCATTTCATATTTTTGTTACTGGTGGTGCTGGGACTGGAAAGAGTCATTTAGTAAAATGCATCTATTATGAAGGAACACGAATTCTAGGCCGAATGTTGCATAACCCAGATGATATACCAATACTTAAGATTGCTCCAACTGGTGTAGCTGCATACAACATTAACGGTTCTACCATACACAGTGCACTCTCTATTCCACTTCAGATACAATTACCTTACCAGCCGTTAAGTGAAGAAAAAATAAGTGCCCTTCGAAATAAACTAGCGCACATACAAGTTATAATCATAGACGAAATATCAATGGTACATCAAAAGTTAATGTGTTATATCCATGGTCGCCTAAGACAAATCAAACAAACAAGAAACCAAATGCCTTTTGGTGGTATCTCTGTTATAGCTGTTGGCGACTTTTATCAACTACCTCCTGTTTTTGGTACACCCTTATATAAAGACACTCTTGAAGGTGCAATATGGATAGATAATTTCAAGAAAGTGAAGCTCGACGATATAATGAGGCAAAAAAATGATTCAAAATTTGCACTCCTTCTAAATAAATTACGTGTAAAATCCAAAGAGGATAAACTGTGTGATGAAGATATAGAAACACTTAAATCCCGTGAAACAGGCGAAGATTGTGAAAATGTTCTCCATATCTATTCCACTAACAAACAAGTACAAGACTGGAACAAACAGGTATTACATAAAAAATGCACAGGTATCGTTTGTATTCTGGCTGAAGACACCCAAAATACGTCAAAGGATAGGACTAAAGTACGTGACAACCCATTAGCAACATTAAAAAGTTCATTAGCACCTTACTTATGGATTGCAGTTAATGCAAGGGTTATGTTGACGAGGAACATTGACGTTGAAAAAGGCTTAACCAATGGATGTTTTGGAAATGTGGTCGAGATAGTGATGGACAGCACGAATTCTAAACCAGTGTGTATTAAAGTGGAATTTGACAAATCTGATATTGGTATTTACGCCATTGAAAAGCATCAAGAATCGGTTAAAAAATATGTTAGGCAACAATTCCCACTGAAACTTGCATATGCATGCACAATTCACAAAGTACAAGGTATGTCACTAGACAAAGCTGTTGTCTCGTTGAGAAACATGTTTGAATATGGCCAAGCTTATGTCGGTCTAAGTCGTGTTACATCATTATCTGGACTCGTTGTTCAAGACTTTCATGAAGATCGTATATACTGTAACCCTGAAATAAAAGAAAGCCTTGAAACTATGCATTCGTTCATACAACCACCTATAGCTACTGATGTCAATAGTGATCACAACATTTCCATAATTCTCCACAATGTACAAGGATTAAAACAACATTATAGGGATTTGAAATGCAATACTGACTTCTCCAATGCAGATTTGATATGTTTGACAGAGACATGGCTTAATAACGAAGATGACATAATTGATACACTTTTAGATGATTTTAAATTCTACCATCAGCCGAGATATCTTTCATATTGTGCTACCAATCAACTAAGAGAGCAGTCACATGGGGGTGTTGCAATATACACTAAAATAAAAGTTTCAAGTAGATTGAACATAGCTGTCGACAACCTAGAATCTGTAGCAATTATCATAACCAATCCCGTCTCTTTCGTTATTTCAGTTATATATCGACCTCCATCGTACAGCATAAAACAGTTTTGCGAATGCCTACTCAATTATCTCAATGAATTGCACAAAAAAAGTACCAGGTGCATAGTGATGGGTGATTTCAACGAAGATTTAATGAAACACAATTCGCAGGTAAACAAAATAATGTGTGATAATGGTTACAAACAATATGTTTCAAAACCCACGACAGAGAATGGAACATTGATCGATCATGTTTACAGCAAAGGACTAGATATAGACGCAGACGTGTTTCCTATTTATTACAGTTACCACGAAGCTATTAGGATTACATTGTAAATGTAATGTGCAGATATAAGAGCTTGATTTTTTTGTCATTTAGTCAGTTTATTGGTAATATAAAAGAACAGCCAATGGAAAACAAAAATGCCAGAAGCCCCCAAAAATTATTTTCCCCCTAGTTACACATTTAAAATCATTAATACAACAAGTATATAACACAGTATATGATTGCTTTATAGTTCCTGTCATTCAAAATGTACCCACCCAAGTTTAATTTGCGGGAACAGTATTAACAAATTGGTGTATTTTGTGTTAAATTTGTTAATCACCATAAATCCTGATATTTGTTTTATTGTACAGGCAATCGCAATGCTGTCAATTAAGCCTACCACTACTTTTTTCTTTACAAAATATGTAATTTATCGCGGATATACCATTGATATAGATATTTTGAAATAGGATTTTTTTTTTTTGGGGTAAAAAAAAAAATCCGTACAGCCAGGACCAGACACACACTGTGTGCCTGGTTCAGAAACGGATTTTTGTTCTCCCTCTTTAATTAGATGGTGACAGCTTTAAATGGGTATTATGCCCGATAATAATTGCCTAAATAAAGAACATGGTTGTTTTATTTGGTGAGCTTAATTATTGCACCCTGGCTGCTGATGAAGAGTGCTGTAATTAACACACAAACATATCTCATGCCATGCTTCACATGTCTGAAAACATTTATAAGGAGAAAAAATATTACAAGAGCTCGCCCGCGCGGACATTTATCTTGAATGGACGCTCATCTTGTTATTAATGGTCATAAAGAAATAACATGGTATCAATTTGTTTATAACAAAATGTGAAATATCATGAAAGAAAACAAAATGGTGATTCTATGTTGTGTAATGGTCTTAGCGCGAAAACGCGCGCGCATACGCGTGTGCGCGATTTTTTTTATAAAATGCTTAAAATGACCTGAAACGTATGCAAAATAAATTTGAGACGATTTTGAGCATTTAAACATTTTGCCCACGCACTGACGTACGTACGCGCGCGTTTTTTTTTACCTTAAATTGACCGGACGGATATCGACTTTGACCTGATAAATATGAATGAGAATTGACTTTCGGTTATGAAGATATGATCATGAATTGATTTTCAGAATATTTCACAAAATGGCGCCTAGATGACGACATCAGTCAAGGTCAAGGTTGAAAACATAACCGTATTTTTTCCATATGCCTATACATATGTGCCAAATTTCAAGGTATTTGATTAAACCATTTTTAAGTTATCTTGCTAACAAAAAAGTGGATCGAAATAAGAAAAATTAATTAAAAATCAATTAAATTCAAGCAAAAAATAACGGCGTTATTGCTCGCAAAAGAAAGGAATGTAGAATCCAGATTTGTGAAAAAGTCATCTCCCATTGGGATTACACGCAAAAAGTAATGGATCAAGTGAAAATAGTGTAATCATAAAGTATAGAGGGGTGTTTTATTACATTATTTGCGAGTCTACGTGTTTTAATAATCAAAGGAGATAGTACAGTGAAAGGTCAAAAAGAAAAAAAAAAGGAAGAAAAAATTGTTGGAGACGCCAGGATTCGAACCAGGGATCTCGAGGTCGGAAGTCAAGTGCGTTACCGATATACCTAAACATTTCCCATAGCGATTACACGTAAACGAAAAATGGAATTCTCAAATCCCACTTTGCTAGTGAAACATGAGCATGATCCCGGCATCTGATCGAAAAATAAAAGGCACACTTGTGATAGCTTATTGTCTCAGCTACAACATACTCAAAGCTCAGCGAAAACGAAAGTAAAACGACGGAGATATTGCTCGCGAAAGACGAAAATGTAGGATCCAGTTTCGAGAAAAAGTCATGTCCCATACAGAATACACGCAAAATGTGAAGAATTGACATGCCTCCTTTAATCGCAAAAATACGCCATGATGCCTTTGTCAAAATGAAAAATCGTGTACACTATATTTGCAGAAAATTGTCTCATCTAGAACATATCAAAATGTGGAAGAAAATTGATTAATACTTACAGAGATACAATCAATTTTCCATAAATATGCTGACGTCATAATATGCAAATTCGTATTTTGAGTTCCAAGGCCATTGTGATGATGTCACGATACACTTAATGGCCAAATGAGACATGAAATCATATTTCCGACTCATACTCTATCTAAATATGAAAAAAGATTGAGGATCCCGGTGCATTCCAAAGAGCTATAATGGATTTTCTATAGGCATGTTTTTGCCCATATATGCTATGTATTATAAGAGCTCGCGCGCACGGATATTTATCTTGAATGGACGCTCATCTTGTTATTAATGGTCATAAAGATATGAACGTGGTATCAAATTGTACAAACAAATATATGAAATATCATGAAAGAAAAAAAAATGGCGATTCTATGTTATGTAATGGTGTTACGCGCGAAAACGCGCGCGCATGCTCGTACGCGCGATTTTTTATGAAATGCTTAAAATGGCCTGAAACGTATGTAAAATAAATTTGAGACGATTTTGAGCATTTTAAAATTTTGCGCGCGCACTAACGCGCGGACGTACGCGCACGCGCGCGTTTTTTTACCTGAAATTGACCGGACTGATATTGACCTTGATTATGATAAATATGAATGAGAAATGACTTTTGGTTATGAAGATATGATCATGAGTTGATTTTCAGAAAATTTCACAAAATGGCGCCTAGATGACGTCATCAGTCAAGGTCAAGGTTGAAAAAATGTTTGTGTTTTGTTCTAATGCCTATACATATGTGTGCCAAATTTCAAGGTATTTGATTGAACCATTTTCAAGTTATCTTGCTCACAAAAAAGTGTGTCGAAATAAGGAAAAATAAATAATAAACTAGACATATAATACTTGTTTGGAACAAGTATAGGTGGGCTGGTCAACTAACATTTGAGACAAAATAGAGCAAAAATAAGCGACATACTGCTTACAAATTCTTAAAAGACAATATCATGTAGATTCATAACGTGAACTAAATTCACCTTCTATAGGCATAACACGCAAATTATGAAGTTTTTGACATGAGGCCTTTAATCAAAATTTTCACTATGATGACGTCATCAAAATGAAAAATGGTTATTACTGCGCTTGTAGAGAATTGTCTTAGCTACAACATATCGAAATTTTGAAGAAAATTGATCAATATTTACAGAGATACAATCAATTTTACATAAATATGCTGACGTCATAATATGCAAATTCGTATTTTGAGTTCCAAGGCCATTGTGATGATGTCACGATACACTTAATGGCCAAACTAGACATGGAATCATATTTCCGACTCATACTCTATCTTAATATGAAAAAAATTGAGGATCCCGGTGCATTCCAAAGAGCTATAACGGATTTTGTATAGGCATGTTTTTGCCCATATATGCTATGTATTAAAAGACCTCGCGCGCACTGACAATTATCTTGAATTTACGCTCATCTTGTTAATAATGGTCATAAAGAGATAAACATGGAATCAAATTCCTTGAAAAAATATGAGAAATATCATGAAAGAAAAAAAAATGGCGATTCTATGTTTTTTAATGGTGTTACGCGCGAAAACGCGCGCGCATGCTCGTACGCGCGATTTTTTATAAAATGCTTAAAATGACCTGAAACGTATGCAAAATAAATTTAAGACGAATTTGAGCATTTAAAAATTTTGCGCGCGCACTGACGCGCGGACGTACGCGCACGCGCGCGTTTTTTGACCTGAAATTGACCGGACTGATATTGACCTTGATCGTGATAAATATGAATGAGAAATTAATTACCGTTATGAAAATATGATCATGAGTAAATTTTCAGAAAATTTCACAAAATGGCGCCTAGATGACGTCATCAGTCAAGGTCAAGGTTGAAAACTTTGCTGTGCCTTGTTCATATGCCTATACATATGTGTGCCAAATTTTAAGATATTTGATTGAGCCATTTTCAAATTATCTTGCTCACAAAAAAGTGGGTCGAAATAAGAAAAATAAATAATAAAGAAATAATAAAGGCAATTTTAACAAAATTATAAGGTGGTCTGTATTAGATACAGCCCACCTAATAAATAATAATAAAGGCAATTTTAACAAAATTATAAGGTGGTCTGTATTAGATACAGCCCACCTAAAAATCTTGACGAAATCAATAGGTGATACGTAGACTTCGTTACGTATCACCTAATAATAATAAATAATAAAAATCTTGACGAAATCAAAAGGTGATACGTAGACTTCGTTACGTATCACCTAATGATACGTATACTTTGTACGCATCACCTAATGATTCCTTCAAAATTTGCAATTTCAACTTTCGATTGAAAATTTCGATATGATCCCAACATCTGATCGAAAAACAAAGTACACCGTTTTGATAGCCCATGGTCTCAGCTATAACATACCCCAATTTGGGAGAAAACAAAGCACACATAAGATATATAGTGCTCATAGATGAATGCCATGTAGATTCATGATGTGAACGAAATTCACCTTCCATAGACATAACACGCAAATGACGAAAATTCTGACATGTGGCCTTTAATTGAATTTTGTACTATGATGACCTCATTAAAATGAAACTTAGTGAAAAGTGATCTTGTAGAGAATTGCCTTATCTACAACATATCGACATTTCAAAGAGAATCGATGAATATTGAGAGAAATACACTACATTTTCCATAAATACAATGACGTCATAATATGCAATTTTGTATTTTTGACTTCCAAGGCCATTATGATGACGTTAAGATGTACTTAATGGCCAAATGAGATATGAAATCATACCTCCGACTCATACTCTATCTAAATATGACAAAAAAATTGGCAATCCCTATTCATCCCAATGGACTTTTTATAGGCATGTTTTTGCCCATATATGCAATGTATTACAAAAATCGCGCGTACGGACGGTTATCTTGAACGGACGCTCATTCCGTTATTAATAGTGATAAAGAGATAAAATTGGTATCAAATTGTTCGGAAAATTATGAGGAATATCCTGTCAAAAGTTTTTGCGGAGGAATTATTTTTCGTTCGGCCGTGACGAACGAAAACGCTCAAAAAATGCGTGTTTTGCGCGATTTTTTATGAATGCTTATAATGGCCTGAAACGTATGCAAAATTTTTTTTAGACGATTTTGACCAATTTTAAATTTTACGCGCGCAATAACGCGCGCACCTACGCGTACGCGCATTTTTGCGCGCATTTATTGACCTGAAATTGACCCGACAAATATGGACCTTGATCATGACAAATATGAATGGGAAATGACTTTCCGTTATGAAGATATGATCATTAGTTGATTTTCACAAAATGGCGCCTGGATGACGTCACGATAATTTTGAGTCTTTGAAAAGTCACGCAGTTCTAAGTTAGACTAAGATCTATCATCATTTAAAGTTTCATGACAATGGCTTTATTCAGTCTTGAGATATCCTGCGAACAAATTCGAGGAAGAATAAAAAGAAATAATAACTAGATTTGTAATACTTGTTTGGAACAAGTATAGGTGGGCTGGTCCAACTAAAACTTAAGACAAAATGAATGGCACATTTGAGATAGCTAATTGTCTCAGCTACAACATACTCGAAGTTCAGCGTAAACGAAGCTAAAACGACGGAGATATTGCTCGCAAAAGACGGAAATGTAGAATCCAGTTCTGAGAAAAACTCATGTCCCATAGAGAATACACGCAAAATGTGAAAAATTGACATTCCTCCTTTAATCGCAAAATTACGCCATGATGCTTTTGTCAAAATTAAAAATTGTGAACAGTGCATTTGTAGAACATTGTCTCAGCTAAAACATATACAATTTTGGAAGAAAATTGATCAATATTAAGAGAGATACTATCAATTTTCCAAAAATACGATGACAACATAATATGCAAATTGAAATTTTGAGTTCGGAGGCCATTATGTTGACGTCATGAGTTAATTGAGGGTAAAATAAGACATGAAATCATATCTCCAATTTATATTCTATCACAATTTGAAAAAAGAATTAGGGTGACCTTGCATCCTAAAGAGCTACAATGGATTTTGTGTAGGCATGTTTTTGTCCATATATTCTATGTAATACAAGAGCTCGCACGCACAGAAATTTATGTTAAAAGGTCAATCATTCCGTTATTAATAGTCATAAAGAGACAAACATGGTATTAAATTGTTTGTAAAAATATGTGGAATATTATGAAAGAAAAAAATTGCGATTCTATGTTGTGTAATAGTTTTACGCGCGAAAACGCACGCGCATGCGCGTGTGCGCGATTTTTTATAAAATGCTTAGAATGGCCTAAAACGTATGCAAAATGATTTTGAGACGATTTTGAGCATTTTAATATTTTGCACGCGTATTGACGCGCGGAGGTACGCGCACGCGCGCGTTTTTTGACCTGCAATTGACCGGACGGATATTGACCTTGATCATGATAAATATGAATATGAAATAACCTTTGGTTATGAAGATATGGTCATGAGTTGATTTTCGTAAAATTTTACAAAATGGCGCCTAGATGACGTCATCAGTGAAGGTCAATATTGAAAACGTTATTGTGCTTTGTACATATGCTTATACATATGTATGCCAAATTTCAAGGCATTTGATTGAGCCATTTCCAAGTTATCTTGCCAACAAAAAAGTGGTTAGAAATAAGAAAAATATATAATAAATAATAAATAAATAAAGGCAATTCTAACGAAATTATAAGGTGGTCTGTACGTTATACAGCCCACCTGACTAGAAATTTAATTCGTCATGGGGACGAATTAGGTGGTCTGTCTTCAAGTCTTATGATAGACTATAATATTTACTATATTGAGAAAGGGAGAAGTTATATAGACATGTAAACAATGATGATGATCATGATGATGATGATGATGATGATCTTGATAGTAATGGTGATGACGATGATGATGATGATGATCATGATCATGAAGATGTTGATGATTATCATCAACAGACCACGATGACATCAGACTGAACGAAATTAGAGAACATTTAGATAGCGTATAGTCTCAGCTACAACATACTCAAAATCAACAAAAACCAAGCCGAAATAACGGCGATATTGCTCGCAAAAGACAAGAATGTAGAATCCAGATTTGAGAAAAAGTCATCTCCCATAAGGATTACACGCAAAAAGTAATGGATCAAGTAATAATAGGGTAATAATAAAGTAAATATGGTTGTTTATTACATTATTTGCGATTGTACGTGTTTTAATATTCAAAGGAGATGGTACAGTGAAAGGTCAAAAAGAAAAAAAAGTTTTAAAAAAAAATTGTTGGAGACGCCCGGACTCGAACCAGGGACCTCGAGGTCGGAAGTCAAGTGCGTTACCGATATACCAAAACATTTCCCATAGAGATTACACGTAAACGGAAAATGGAATTGTCAAAACCCACTTTGCAAGTGAGATATGAGCATGATCCCGGCATCTGATCGAAAAATGATGGGCACACTTGTGAAAGCTTATTGTCTCAGCTACAACATACTCAAAGCTCAGCGTAAACAAAGATAAAACGACGGAGATATGGCTCGCGAAAGACGAAAATGTAGAATCCAGTTTTGAGAAAAAGTCATGTCCCGTAGAGAATACACGCAAAATGTGAAAAATTGACATGCCTCCTTTAATTGCAAAAATACGCCATGATACCATTGTCAAAATGAAATATTGTGCAACTGCATTTGTAGAAAATATTCTAAGGTAGAACATATCAAAATTTGAAAGAAAATTGATCAATATTTACAGAGTTACAATCAATTTTCCAAAAATCTGCTGACGTCATAATATGCAAATTGAAATTTTGAGTTCGGAGGCCATTATGATAACGTCATGAGTTAATTGAGGGTCAAATGACACATGAAATCATATCTCCAACTCATGCTTTTTCTAACCATGATATAAAAATTGAGGTCAATTGACTATCTGAAGAGCTATTTTGATTTTTAAAATGGAATGTTTTTGATCAAATTTGCATTATATTGCCCATAGCAGCACGCGCGGATTTTTAACTTTGACGCGCGCTCACGGCCTTATAAAAGGTCAAGGGTGACTGAAATTAATGTAAATTGTCATTTACGGTAAGAGGAATCTAAATCAAGTAAAAAAAAAATGAATTTGACCTTTTCCGCGCGTTGTGAGCGCGCGCAACGCGCGCGTTGACACGTACGGACGGAAAATTTTGAAATGCTTAAAATGACCTGATTCGTACTCTTGTTTAATAGTTAAGTTATTTTTGAGCATTTTTAAATTTTGACGCGCACGTACGCGCGCGTCGTGACATTTATGTGACTTTTGATGACATGACCTGTTGACTCTTGACCTGAAATATATGTGATATGAATATGAATGACCTTTGCTGATGCATCATGAAGATATGATGGATAACGTGATTTCACAAAATGGCGCCTGGATGACGTCACGATGAACTGATGACCTTGAAAATGTTCCTGTCACGTCTCATAACAATGACTTATAACTGTGTCAAAATTGAAAGAAATATACACAACCAATCTTGAGTTAACCGATAAACAAAAAACGGGAAGAAATAAAAACGAGAATGTAGAATCCAGTTTTGAGAAAAAGTCATGTCCCATAGAGAATACACGCAAAATGTGAAAAATTGACATGCCTCCTTTAATCGCAAAAATACGCCATGATACCATTGTCAAAATGAAATATCGTGATAACTGATTTGTAGAGAATATTCTCAGGTAGAACATATCAAAATTTGAAAGAAAATTGATCAATATTTACAGAGATACAATCAATTTTCCAAAAATCTGCTGACGTCATAATATGCAAATTGAAATTTTGAGTTCGGAGGCCATTATGATGACGTCATGAGTTAATTGAGGGTCAAATTACACATGAAATCATATCTCCAACTCATGCTTTTTCCAACCATGATATAAAAGTTGGGATCAATTGATGATCTGAAGAGCTATTTTGATTTTTAAAATGGGATGTTTTTGATCAAATTTGCATTATATTGCCCATAGCAGCACGCGCGGATTTTGAACTTTGACGCGCGCTCACGGCCTTATGAAAGGTCAAGAGTGACTGAAATTAATGTAAATTGTCATTTACGGTAAGAGGAATCTAAATCATGTAAACAATTTGAATTTGACCTTTTCCGCGCGTTATGAGCGCGCGCAACGCGCGCGGTGACACTTACGGACGGAAAATTTTGAAAGGCTCAAAATGACCTGATTCGTACTCTCCTGTAATAGTTAAGTGATTTTGAGCATTTTAAAATTTTGACGCGCGCGTACGTGCGCGTCATGACCTTTATGTGACCTTTGATGACATGACTTGTTGACCCTTGACCTGAAGTATATGTGATATGAATATGAATGACCTTTGCTTATGCATCATGAAGATATGATGGATAACGTGATTTCACAAAATGGCGCCTGGATGATGTCATGATGACCTGATGACCTTGAAAAGGTTACTGTCATGTCTCATGACAATGACCTATGACTGTGTCAAAATTGAAAGAAATTGACACAACCGATCTTGAGTTAACCGATGAACAAAAAACGGGGAGAAATAAAAATAAACTAGATTTGTAATACTTGTTTGGTACAAGTATAGGTGGGCTGGTCCAGCTAACATTTTAGACAAAATGAAGGGCACATTTGAGATAGCTAATTGTCTCAGCTACATCATACTCGAAGTTCAGCGTAAATGAAGCTAAAATGACGTAGATGTTGCCCGCGAAAGACGGGAATGTAGAATCGAGTTTTGAGAAAAAGTCATGTCCCATAGAGAATACACGCAAAATGTGAAAAATTGACATGCCTCCTTTAATCGCAAAAATACGCCATGATGCCTTTGTCAAAATGAAAAATTGTGGCAATTGGATTTGTAGAAAATTGTCTCAGCTAGAACATATCAAAATTTTGAAGAAAATCGATCAATTTTTACAAAGATACAATCAACTTTCCAAAAATATGCTGACGTCATAATATGCAAATTGAAATTTTGAGTTCAGAGGCCATTATGATGACGTCATGAGTTAATTGAGGGTCAAATGAGACATGAAATCATATCTCCGATTCATACTCAATCAGAATATGAAAAAATAATTGGGGTCACCTTGCATCCTAAAGAGCTACAATGGATTTTGCATAGGCATGTTTTTGCCCATATATGCTATGTATTACAAGAGCTCGCGCGCACGGAAATTTATGTTTAACGGTCGATCATTCCGTCATTAATAGTCATAAAGAGATAAACATGCTATCAATTTGTTTGTAAAAATATGTGGAATATTATGAAAGAACAAAATGGCGATTCTATGTTGTGCAATAGTTTTACGCGCGAAAACGCGCACGCATGTGCGTGTGTGCGTTTTTTTTAGAAAATGCTTAGAATGGCCTAAAACGTATACAAAATGATTTCGAGACGATTTTGAGCATTTTAAAATTTTACGCGCGCATTGACGCGCGGACGTACGCGCACGCGCGCGTTATTTGACCTGCAATTGACCGGAAGGATATTGACCTTGATCATGATAAATATAAATGAGAAATACTTTTTGGTTATGAAGATATGATCATGAATTGATTTTCGTAAAATTTTACAAAATGGCACCTAGATGACGTCATCAGTCAAGGTCAAGGTTGAAAAAAATTCTGTGCTTTGTACATATGCCTATACATATGTATGCTAAATTTCTAGGCATTTGATTGAGCCATTTCTAAGTTATCTTGTTCACAAAAAAGTGGTTAGAAATAAGAAAAATATTTAATAATAAATAATAAATAAATAAAGGCAATTCTAACGAAATTATAAGGTGGTCTGTACGTTATACAGCCCACCTGATAATAAATAAATAAATAAATAAATAAAGGCAATTCTAACGAAATTATAAGGTGGTCTGTACGTTATAAAGCCCACCTGATAAATAAATAAATAATAAAGGCGATTCTAACGAAATTATAAGGTGGTCTGTACGTTATACAGCCCACCTGATAATAATAATAATAAAGAAAATCTTGACGAAATCAAAAGGTGATACGTCTACGTACGTATCACCTAATAAATAAATAAATAAATAAATAATAAAAATCTTGACGAAATCAAAAGGTGATACGTCTACGTACGTATCACCTAATAAAAATCTTGACGAAATCAATAGGTGATACGTAGACTTCGTACGTATCACCTAATAATAAATAAATAATAAAAATCTTGACGAAATCAAAAGGTGATACGTCTACGTACGTATCACCTAATTATAATTATAATTATAATTATATCACAGACACTGATTTCACGTAGGGCCGTGTATCTCTGATATAACATTGTTAAACGATCCCTTTAAAACAAAGAAGAGGAATATCAAAAAAAAAATTCACCGATCAAAGTCTAGTTAGGAGAATAAAACAAATAACTGTGTGTCATCCATCCAGGTTAAATTTAAAATGAGATTACCCTACTATTATTATCCTTCTTATCTCTGGTTCCTGATTACAGTCACTTTAGTTGATCTTTGTTATGAATGACTTTAATGCCCAAATCTTTATCTTTGAACAGGGCAAAGATGCGACCGTCTGTACTCCAAACATGTTGTTCCGTGGGACAAGCTTTTGCATGATTAAGTAGTTCCTGGTTACTAGACGTGAGGTCCTCGACTATTGACTTATTTTGACCTTTCAAGTCTGCGCCTTTTCCTAAGGATCTCCTGCCTTTTCTTATTTGTTTTAAGCTTTACTATAATACCACGTGGTATCTGTCTGCCTTCTTTCTCTTTCTTTTCCCCTACTCTTCGACTGATATCGATGTCTTCTAATCGAAGGTCTACATGTAGAATGTTATTCGCTAGGTCAATTATGATCTTATCAGCGTTTTCTTTTAGCGCAGCCAAATACCCGAATACAGTTTCGTTTGGAGTATTGTTCCTGATCATTCACTTTGTTGTCTATTCTAGCAAAGTGATTTTGATGAGTGCTGACTTTGTCTTTGAGAATCGTAATTTCCTTGGATTTGTTGTCGTTGCTAGTCTGCAAGTCAAAGATATCTGCTTTCAGCTTATCAATAGACCCTTCCATTGCATTCATTCTTTTTTGAATAGATTCCTCAACCAGTTGAATACAGCCGTCATTCTGTAGAATGTCTTTGATGATGTCCTGCACTAAAGCAGGTTTGATACGCTCCTTGGTAGATTTAGCTCTGGTTACAGGTGCTTCCTTAGAGATATGAGTGTGTGCAGTAACGTGAATGAATATTGTAAAGGCGTGTTCACTGATCACACAACATATCTCTTTTTTATTTTAGCTACGAGGAAGCAAGGTTGCACTAGCAATAAAATATATTGATAAAAGTATTCCCTTTTCGTTATTTTATTGAGGTACTGAAGAGACTGCACACTTACAAAGTGTAGACAAGTCTAGCAAATAAATGATTCAGAATGAGAATCACATGAATGAGAATTGATAATATTACACGCAGATTCAATGGTCATTATAATGAGATGGACATGAATAAATGCAGTGAATGAATATAGCTTACGACAGTGATAGAAATGAAGTCGAAAGTCCAATGAACATGATTGACGGATGAAACGAAGTAAGGGGCTCACGCGATGACGATGCAGAGGCTTGAAGGCGGAGATGTAGCTTCGTTGTCGTGGCTGAAAAGCCGTGAAGGATCTCAATGCTGACGCTCATGATGATGATGATGATGAAGAAGCTCTCAGGCGAGAAGAGAAGAGAAGAATGCGGCGCTCGACGATGAAAACAGTGAGTCGTTTGATGTCAGAGGTCAAGGTAGAAAATGCAGGCATCAAAGCCGGTAGTGGTGCTGAGCAGTGAGTCGCTCGATTGATGCACCGAACTTTGATGGTAAAATTCATCAGAGTTGCAGTTAGTCGAACTCGTAGATGAAGTGGCAAACGAACTACGGTGAGTCGAGTTTGTGTGTGAAAAGCTACCGGAGACGAAACTGGCAGCTCCCAGCAGAGAATCAAGCGCTATGTCGGGTCCTGATGTAAACGTTCCACTGGGAAACTGCCAGCCCGTTGAAGACGGCGGAGAAAGAGTTGACGTGCCGTAAAAGAGGTGATAGGCACGGAAGAATCTCGAATGTAGAGAAGAACTCATAGAGACGTCTGGACTCAACTGAGATGTAAGCAGGAGTGAAGAAAACCTCGTGGTGATGAAAATACGCGGGTGAACGACGCACGGAACCACGATGCGTGATTGAAGGAATAAACACACGTGGTCCGAATAATGAATATAAATAAGTACCGTGATGGAAATTAACTGTAACATGAATGTACAATACAAGTAAGGCGAATGAATGAGTCGCTACACTTCCACATTGTTTGCGATTATTTGAAGATATCAGGTTAGGGACCTCACATAAATGGTCACGAGGGGCGTCAATAGTACAAAACCAGCTGAAACTTTAGAAAGTAGCAATAGCTTCCTTGAAGAGACAATACACAAGCTACATAAACACATACCACAGCTGGGAGTATAATTGAGCAAGTAGAATAGTCGCCACAGTACAGATGTGTACCAACTCTAGGGAAGATATACAACAACTTTGAATATATGGGGCTGTAGTAAACACATCACTGAGAGAGTAAATCTCATAATTATATTAAAAAGTCACCTAAAATATGACTCCAAGCGGTGACATCATAATTCCAATAGATTACTGGAGGATTTAAGTTGTGCGAAGGACTTTTACAAGGTAAAAAGTAATCCAATATATTATCCAAAAGGTAGAATTTACAACTGCCGGGCAGCGACTCTACCATCAGGCCATCACTGGTCCATGGCACTGTCCCGCTGGTTCCAAGATTTTTTCTGACTTGATTTTCAATTACAGATCGATCGATCGATCTTATTTACTGGGTGTAAGCAACAAATATGTTTAAATAATTGAAATTTCTCCCAGGAAGCATTACATTTATAAAAGTTATTGTCCTATGGCGGACTAATGAATATTAATAAGTCAGAATGAATCAGGAGAGCTTGGGTATTTGTTTCTAGTTCATCTTGACTGTGCCATGGACCAGTGATGGCCTGGTGGTAGAGTCGCTGCCTGGCAGCGTAATTCTTTTTCCCCACTTGAGCTCCGGACCCCAGTATGAACTCATTTGCATACAGCCAATCAGAGCTCATCTTGTCAATCACAAGCTTTACGCGTGCTAAAGATGCGAATCTGTAATAAATTTGCTAAAAGTAGAGATGCTAGAGCAGAAATGAAACATTTGCAAGCCTATGCCTATGCACGCACACCATGCATGCTGATATAGGCAAGGCGCTGTGTGTACGTGTATGAAGCCCCAGAGCTTCGAACTGTTTAGAGCACGCCTAAAGCTCGTTATTGACAAGATGAGCTCTGATTGGCTGTATGCAAATGAGTTCATACTGGGGGTCCGGAGCTCAAGTGGGAAAAAAATTACGCTGCCCGGCAAGTAGTAGATGCAGGTTCAAGTCCGACCGGTTCTAAGATTTTTTCTGACATTTTTTAAAATTACAGATCGATCAATCGATCTTATTTACTGGGTTAAAGCCACAAATATGTTTAAAGGAGTCACACCAAGAAGCAAAAGTGTATTGAATTGATGCAAAATTCATATCATTGCGAAGGGGAAGCCTTACTGATCAAATACAGCAAATTTCCTTTTCAAAATATGTTTGGGGCCCGCAGAAATCAACTTTCAAAAATGTTAGTTTTGAGATCGAGCAACGTGAAACGGTTTTTAGTCAGCGCTGACCATTTATCAGCGCTGACAGATTTAGTCAGCGCTGACAATTTTCCGCCGACAAATGTTGATGAAACACCCCCCAGATTTACTGCCTTCAGCAGTCCTTCGTTTGACGTCACTATTGTGACGTCACAACCTGGACACGGCTGTCTAGCTGCAGACTAATACACGCGCGACTCCGGTATGCGGCCGGTACCGAGCTGTTTGTCCAGGTTGTGACGTCACTATTCAGAGCTCGCTACGCTCGTGTGTTTGGCTTACGTTCGGGGGCGCTTGGGGGTCTAAGAAGGGTCTTGAAAAATTGCATTTTACGCCTTTCCTTGATATCTATATATGATTTCTCAGCAAATTATTCGTGTTTTTCAAGAGAAATCTTTCCATCCATATGTAATTTGTTCTATTTATCAGTTGTTAGTAAATTTTCTTTCTGTAGCTCCTTTAAACAATTGAAATTTCTCCCAGAAAGCATTACATTTATATAAAAAATATTAATTGATGAAAATAAACATGGTAACGAACGGTACTAACATTGAAATACCGTACATTAATACATATCACTATCAATTCGTATCATGCTAAAGAATAAAAGTAAGATGATTTACCAACCAGTAAATGGGTTTTCAATGCGGTCCACTGAGGAGACAAAGGTGAGAAAAAAGAATGGTATTAATATTGAAGAAAAAAAATCTTGTTAATGCAAAGTAAATCACAGTCAGGTGGAATTCTGCCTAACTAGGAGTTGGGGGAAGATTTCGGAATAGTTTAAAAAGCGAACGGTAAATAAAGCAACATCGAGTACATTAATTTGCAAACTCAGGAGGTTTCTCACGATTGTTTAATGAATGCCTGGGTGTATTGGCTGTGGACAGATTGACCGATTGAATGACTGTTGAATTGAATCAAACGCAAAGTGTATCACAGTCAGGTGGAATTCTGCCTAGCTAGGAGTTGGGGAACACCTCGGAATCGTTTAAAAAGCGAACGGTAAATCCAGCAACATCGAGTACATTAATTTGCAAACTCAGGAGGTTTATTAAGATTGTTTAATGAATGCCTGGGTGTATTGGCTGTGGACAGATTGGCAGATTGAATGAGTGTTGAGTTGAATCTAACGGCTGTTGTAAATCGACAGCGCCCTCTGAGCTAAGTAAGAATCCAGAAGACTGACATGGAACTGAAACTTACTGATCCGAACATACAGGTGAAGAGGAGGATCGCTAGATGGGTCAACAGTCAAGTCATTCTCCTCACTGAGATAGCACGTGGATGGAGTATAGTCAAACGATCTACATATGAAGCTGGATGCTGACACACAGGCCGTGGCGCATTCTTCAACCGTGACGCTAGGCAGGACTGCGTTGTTGTAACCTGTAAGATGCCTTTCTTTGATGAACATGAAATCTGTACGACCCGTCACAAGGACTAAGGAATGGAAAGAAGGACGAAGCACAGGGTCAGTGTCATTTCACCAAATATTTTCCAGAATGGTAATTCCTGATTTTTATATCATTGGGATAATTTTCAGTATCATCTGCATTGTCGTCGTCGTCGTCGTCATAGACATCATCACCAGCATAATAATAATAATCGTCACCATCGTCATCATTATATTCATCGTTTAAATCATTATCTGTATTGTCAACGTAACAATCATCTCTATCATCTAACAAGTATGATAACCACCATTTCTCGGAGCGCAAATTTAATTTTGTTTCATACTACTTCTCTTTCCGGGAGTCATAATGCCAGATACGTTTATTGTCAACCTTTTTTAGGATAACAAATTGTTACAAAGCTATGTAATAATAAGTGATTGTTTTCATATTAAACTTACAAGATTCATCTCCCTTGCAGTATAATGGTCCTAGTGTATAATACCCGTACTCGTTTAATTGACCTGTGTCACCGAACCTCATTTCAGTAACAGGTAAGGTAGTCTTATCGGTAAGATACCCCGAGTCCTCTCTCCAGGTTTCGTCCTTGGTATCGCAGTTGCATGGGTGACCGTTTGGGCATGAACCTGAAAGACGAAGATCAAGATGAATTCGTTCATAGCTTATCTCGATTGGCTTTGTAGGTCGTTCATTTCAAATTAAACGTATTAACATGTTTCTCCGATGAGCTGGGAGTTTGCTTTAGTGCGCAAAAAGCTGCAGTGTTGACACCTTCTGCAACGCCAATTTTTCGGTTTATGTTCTGGAATAGTACTTCACTATTTGAGATAATGTTTTACAAGGACATTACTGCTGTTGCATTCATGTGAGATAATCCCATTCCATTCAGTGCAGAGCAATCAATATACAGAGTTTGACCAACACGGTATTAGTTGGTTACAATATTGCAAATACTGCTTTGTCGAAGGCAAGCACAAAAGAAATGAATAAAAATACGTCATGTTGAACCAACTGATGCCAATTTGGCCAAACTGGATGGCTCTGATCCAGTAAGCCAAGGACGCCCTCTATTATGACCTACAATCATACCTGAGATTCCACAAGCGCACTCTCCGCCGTCTACCGTGGCTCCACCCCAGTAGTTCTTCTGCGTTCCGTCTCTGTCATACCAAGCATTAAAGCCAGTCATATAGGAATGATGGCATTCGTACTAAGACAGTAATGGAAGAGAAAAAAAAGACGAAATATCACCCTGACATTGCTGAAAATCTGCGATCACAGAAAATAGGTAATGTTGAACCCTAGATATGATGTAGCATGTCATAGCACGTCCTTTTTTTTACACAATCGTCTTCTACGTCATTATCAATATCTACATGTATCTTCTGAATGATCACTGGTCTTCCCCCTGTCAGTTTCCAAAGAAAAGCGACTACCATTTTCCTAACGTCTTTGTGTTTTTGTCCTTTGCTATTTCACAGACATGCCCCTTCATTATTTTACATATTATCTGTGACATACATTTTTGCATTGCTCTTATTCTCTTGCCCTCATTACCATGATAAGTGCCAAGTTACTATTGTTTGCAATTTCTCACCATTTATATATATTTATATTATATATATTTTCTTTATATCATCAAAGAACTTTGAGAAAAAGTAGAACCCTCGGTTTTACCCTACCTTGATATATTGGTAGCACTCCCCGCTGATATCGGCACCGGTAGCCACTTGATTAACCGACTTGTCACCATAGGCAATGTATCGGATGAAACTAAAAGGCGCCTCTGCACCTGTTACCAAAGATCGATTTGCCTCCTGGTGCTCGAACGTCGTGATACCTGGCGGAGATAATCAAGAAAAAATTGTAATAACAATGAGTAAACACACGGACAATTTCTCAATGAATAGTAATACATATTAAGTTAGTAATTTCCGTTTTAGTCTTGATAAACTACCCAAAGCTCCAAACAGCAAATATTCTGGTGTTGCTCATTAAGAGAATACGAAGCAGCTGCGCCGTGTGTTTTCCTCAAATTCAGTGATTGGCAAATAAATGAGAGGTGTCAATTGGACTAGGTTGATGGAAGTGCTGTCAGCCATTGGTGTTGATTGGAAAGACCGTAGATTGATTGCATCCTTGTACATGTCTCAGACTGCTAGCGTTCACGTTGGAGATGGGGTCTCTGAACCAGCCATCATTGGACGTGGAACACGTCACGGATGCCTTCTGTCTCCTCTTCTCTTCAATGTCTATGCAGAGGCAATGGTAAGAGAAGCTCTGGCAATGTTAGAAGAAGGAGTGATCGTTGGAGGAGTGTTGATTAGGTCTGTACGGTATGATGATGATCAGGTCACGCTCGCTGTCACTGCCGATGGTCTTCAAAGACAGATGGTGCAGATGGATCAAGTGGTCAGGAGCTATGGCATGAGAATGAACGAGACGAAAACGAAGGTGATGATGATAAGTAAAGGCAAGACAAAAGAAATAACTATCATGATAAATGGCAACAGACAAGTGCAAGACAACCACTTGAAGTATCTAGGCAGTGTGCTGACTGAGGATGACAAGTCTGCCAAAGAGGTCAACTTGCGCTCAGCTCTGGCAAGAGCTGCCTTCTTTCAAAGACAAGATATCCTGATGAGCCACAACATTGATCTTAGTTTGAGAAAACGTCTTGTGAAGTCCCTAGTATGGAGTGTACTGTTGTATGGGGCTGAGACGTGGACACTCACTAAAAAAAGACATGCAGCGATTGGAGGCGGTCGAAATGTGGTGCTGGCGCAAATTACTAGGTGTGTCTTGGAGGGACAGAGTTTCGAATGAAGAGGTGTTGCATCGAGCTCAAGAAAGGCGGGTGCTGATTCAAACGATTGGAGAGAGAGACAGAAGAAATGGCTTGGACACATAATGCGGCATGATTAGGGCTTAATGCTCAGAGTCATAGAAGGTCGTATTCATGGAAAGAAGAAGAGGGGAAGACCTCGTAAAGGCTTTCTAGACGATGTTATCACACAATGTGGAGCAACAGGGTATGAAACGATGAAACGGTTGGCTCAAGACCGAGGAACTTGGAGAGACACGTGATAAAGAATTTTGAATGGGTCACTGAACCTGTCATAAACTGACAGATCACTATTGATGATGATGAAAAGTAAGTCAGATCCCGACCGTCATAATTATGATTTACCTTTTCATTTTCCCTTTGTTTCCTGATTCCTGTCATGCAGTACATTTTAAGTAAACGACGTTTTTAGACTTGTAAATATCGAAAAGATTACAATATTCATGTGGTATTGTAACTTTGTTATTTTTGTCACTATTGCACATGACCGATTCGTGACTACTTTAATAATAATTTATCGTTGATATGTTACCTGTGCTAGCATCCGTAGTCATATCACAGTATACTCTGTATGGATCGACTCCATTATTTCTCCCATCAGGATCTATTGTGTAGTATCCATTAGATGTATAACCTTTGCGCTTCCATTCAGCACAGGAAACTGATCAAGAGAAATGAAGAGGAAGGAGAGTAAATAATTATATCAAGGAGTTTTTTTTTCGGTCCTACTCGGACATGAATTTAAGTCATCATGGTATAGCTATTGATCGATCAGTTAAGTGTGACTGAACCTCTCACTGAACGTCTTCAAATGACACAGATCCTGGATTTACAACAAACAATAAATAACATATTTAAGTAAAAATATATCATTATAATTCAGCAGATAGGCTACACTAAGCAATACAGCTAGTCTAGAGCTAAGAGACCTTGTTTTACAAGGTGGAAAGTTCACTAAAGCAATTTCTATGTATAACGTTGAATTGTATTCGAAACCTGAGTCATAGAGACCATATATTTATTATAAACATTCTGGATCTGATTATAGAGTGTGACTTACTGGTGTTAAGCGGGTATTTACAGATGTAGCCGTATGTTGACGAGCAGTCTGCACCATTCCATGTACCGTCTGAACTCCATCGTAATACACCACAATGATCAGATCCACCAGCTAAATAAAGAGATAACAATATCAGAAAAGAGGAGCTTAGCTCATAAGCTATATTTCATATTTGATTTAAGAACTGTTGTTGTTGTGAAACATGCTCCAGTAATAATTGCTCGGCGATCAACATCCTACCCTATAACCGAACCCTGCAACTAAATTAAACACTCCACCCAGCATACAAGTATACTCTTACAATAAAATGTAAACTAACATTCTAGTGCAACGCAAACCCAAGCCCTTATTCTGTATCTTTGACGAATCACAGTGCGGATAAATTTTGTAGGAGCGCCGAGGTGGTACCTTCAGAATTGTGTTCAGTGATCAATAATGTATTGTTATGAATGGAAAGAAGTTAAGCTTGAATGAATTATGCTTATATTTCAGTCTCTATCGGAGGGACATCCACGCCTAACATGCCTAGAGCTTTTACCTTTCTGCAAAATGAATTTGTTGTTATTTACTTACATGGTTCTCCAGAATACCAGTTGGTATAAGATGAAACTGAGCCATCAGTCCATGCCCAAGTTCCCTCTTCATCGAGGTCATTGAACCCAATCCAGTAATAATTCGTATCAAAGGTACGTCTGTGTTTTTCATAAATAAAAATGGAAACACAGTTAAACAATCTTTTCATAGTAATACCCTTAAAAGGCCCATGATACAGCACTGATCAAAACGTGTGGTAGCATAAATTTGTAGCGCGTTGTATTTGAAAACAGAAATCTTACCAAATTTACATGGCTTCATATCATGAATCTAAAAAGGAATTTCGTTCTTGAACAATGTATTTGACGTTTAAATATGTCAAATTTAAAGCAAAGTGCAATTTGGTGCCCTAGCATCGGCTCCGATCTCGCTGATAAAACTGTGATGGCGTTTGAGCCCCTGAACATACTCGTCCACAGGCCACGCTCTGCGCATGCTTGTGGGTGAAAGGTGGCATGGGAGGGTTCGCAGCTAAAGGTGTGCGTGTGGGTGAGGGTTGCTTTCAATAGAATATCCCATGATGTGGCTCATGTATTCGAAGAAGGGGGAGGGGTCGGGGGTAAGGGCTTACCTCGAATAAACGAAAAGAAAGTTGCTTTCGTCTTGATCAGCTACGCTCGCCAGATCACCGTAGTCATTGAGATTTCTGCACGCATCAAGGGCTGTACTATAGTCGACGGTAGATTCAACTAGTTGGTAGCATGCATTACCGTTACGTGTCCAACCAGCGTCACACAGATCCTGATCACTGGTATCATCATCTAGATGATATATAATTGTACAAATTCAAATCAACTTGTCTATACATTAATTGAGTAAATTCTGTAAATCGCTACGATTCCTTTGATAAGGGACCAATCTTTAATTTCTATATCTTCATCTTTAAATAGGTAGCCCCACCTTTTTTTTTTTACAATGCATGTCATTCGCAATGGCTTACCCACAGAGGATTGTGTCCTTCAAATGAATTTCCGTTATGAAGATATGATCATAAGCTGATTTTCTCAAAATGGCGCTTGGATGACGTCACAAGTACTTGATAATCTTGTACATGTTTCTGTCATGTCTTATGACAATGACCTATGACTGTGCCGAAATTGAAAGAAATTGACCAAACCTATCTTGAGTAATCGCTTGCACGAAAAAGTGGAGAAATACAAAAATGAAAACAAAGAAAGACAATTCTGACGAAATTAAAAGGTGATCTGTCGTTAACAGACCACCTCATAACCAAAGAAAATTCTGACGAAATCAATAGTTGATCTGTCGTTGCCAAACCACCTAATTCCCACATGAGCTGGACAGAGGGATACAAGAGGAATCAGAATGCATGCACTTGGAAGGAGAGAGGAAAGTAAGGAAACATGGTAGGGGTGCAATAAGAATACAAAGGGCGATGGGAAGAGCTAGAGAAAATTAAGAAACATTAACAGACATAATAGAGATAGAACAAGAACCAGAGGCGGGAAAGGGAGAGGGTGAGAGAGAAGAATAAGGACCTGATGACCTTGAAAAGGTTGCTGTTACGTCTTATGATAATGACCTATGACTGTGAAAAAAATTGAAAGAAATTTGCTGAACCGAGTTTGAGTAATCGTCTGCACAGAAAAGTGGAGAATAAAGAAAAAAGAAAGAAAATTCGGACGTAATTAATAGGTAGTCTGTCGATGAAAAACCACCTAATGAAGCATTACCTTTTTTTGTCTCGGGGGGCTTCGTTCATGAACAATATTTATTTTCTAACGTTTTCAATTTTCTGTTTTGTTTTCTTTCATTTTCTACCATTTACTATATTTTATTGTTATTGTTTTATTCCGTTTAATGAATTTGTTTCTAATTATGTTAATTATTTGTAAATGTGAATTATTTTGATTTTCCAATAAAAACACAAATTAAAAAAATGAAAAAAGGAATAAAGAAAGAGAATTCTGACGAAACCAATAGGTGATCTGTCGAATACGATAGACCATATAAATAGCGCATAGATATGCTACGGCGGTGATACGAGCTATAAAAGCACTGAAGTATTACATCATTAATTTGTAATTTGGTAGGAACTTATTCAAAGCTTCTAAAATATGTAATAGTGATTATCATGAATGTATAAGAATAATAATATCAAAAGAGAATTTGTTTTCGTAAGTTTCCAAGATCTGCTGACTACTCTGCCTCTCGCGGTATAAAATTTATTGATATCCTTTAAACATGCGTTTTTTTAAACAATGTAATAATTTATTCAAATATATTTGTGGCTTACACCCAGAACATAAGATCGATTAATCGATCTGTAATTGAAAAACAAGTCAGAACAAATGTAGAACTAGCGGGACTTGAGCCTGTATCTATTGCTAACAGTTAGGTTATGATTTTTTCTTCTTCATCTATCATAGATGGAGTGATCAATCGATCTTATTTACTGGGTGTAAGCCACAAATTTGTTTAAATAATTGTAATTTCCCCCAGGATTCCAGGAAGCATTGCATTTATAAATGTTATTATCATATGGCGGACTAATGAATATTAATGAGTCAGAATGAATCAGGAGAGCTTGGGTATTTGTTTCTAGTTCATCTTGACTTTGCCATGGACAGGTGATGGCCTGGTGGTTGAGTCGCTGCCCGGCAAGCAGTAGATTCAGGTTCAAGTCCCGCTGGTTACAAGATTTTTTTTTCTGACTTGTTTTTCAATTACAGATCGATCAATCAATCTCATTTACTAAGTGTAAGCCACAAATATTTCTAAATAATTGAAATTTCTCTCAGGAAGCATAACATTTATAAAAGAACTAATCATTGATAAAAATACACTTCATGGTATAAACAAACGGTAACGAACATTGAAATACATAAATACATATCACTATCAATTCGTATCTTGCCAAAGAAAAGAAAAGTAAAATGATTTACCCACCAGTAAATGGGTCTTCAATGCGGTCCACTGAGGAGACAAAGGTGGGAAAAAAAGATTTGGATTAATATAAAAATTGAATCTTGTCAATGCAAAGTGTATCACAGTCAGGTGGAATTCTGCCTATAGCTAGGAGTTAATTGGACACTTCGGATTAGTTTTAAAAGCGAACGGTAAATCCAGAAACATCGATTACATTAATTTGCAAACACAGGAGGTTTCTTACGATTGTTTAATGAATGCCTGGATGTATTGGCTGTGGACAGATCGACTGACTGAATGAGTGTTGAATTAAATCGAACGGCTGTTGTAAATCAAATACAATGTCACCACATCAGCGCCCTCTGAGCTAAGTAAGAATCCAGAAGACTGACATGGAACTGAAAACTTACTGATCCGAACAAACAGGTGAGAAACATGATCGCTAGATGGGTCAACAGTGAAGTCATTCTCCTCACTGAGATAGCACATGCTGGAGGATGGAGTATAGTCAAACGATCTACATATGAATGTGAAGGCTGACACACAGGCCGTGGCGCATTCTTCAACCGTTACGCTAGACAGGACTGCGTTGTTGTAAGCACTAAGATGCCTTTCTTTGATGAACATGAAATCTGTACGACCCGTCACAAGGACTAAGGAATGGAAAGAAAGGACGAAGCACAGGGTCAGTGTCATTTCACCAAATTTTTTACCAGAATGGTAATCCCGGATTTTTATATCATCGGGATTTTATCAGTATCATCTACATTGTCGTCGTCATCGTCATCATCATGGACATCATCAGCAGCATAATAATAATAACCGTCATCATCGTCATCATTATCGCCATCATCATCATTATATTCATCATTTAAATCATTATCTGCATTGTCAACGTTACCATCAACTTTATCATCTAACAAGTATGATAAACCACCATTTCTCGGAGCGCAAATTTAATTTAGTTTCATACTACTTCTCTTTCTGGGAGTCATAATGCCAGATACGTTTATTTACAACTTTTTTATGGATAACAAATTTTTACGAAGCTATGTAATAATAAGTGATCGTTTTCATATAAAACTTACAAGATTCATCTCCCTTGCAGTATAATGATCCTAGTGTATAGTACCCGAACTCGATGGTGTCTCCTGTGTCACCAAACCTCATTTCAGTAACTGGTAATGTAGTCTTATCGGTAAGATACCCCGAGTCCTCTCTCCAGATATAGTCATTGGTATCGCAGTTGCATGGGTGACCGTTTGGGCATGAACCTGAAAGACGAAGATCAAGATCCATTCGTTCATAGCTTATCTCGATGGGTTATGTAGGTTGTTCATTTGAAATTAAACGTATTTACATCTTTCTCCGATGTGCTTGGTTTTTGCTTTAGTTCGCAAAAAGCTGCAATGTTGACAACTTTTGAAACGCCAATTCTTCGGTTTATGTGGACAAGTACTTCACTATTTGAGATAATGTTTTACAATGACATCACTGCCTGTTGCATTTATGTGAGATAATCCTATTCCATTCAGTGCAGAATAATCAATATACAGAGTTTGAACAACACGGTTCTAGTTGGTTACAATATTGCGAATACTACTTTGTCGAGGGCTAGCACCAAAAAAAGATGAATAAGAATACGTCATGTTGTAACCAACTGATGCCAAGTTGGCCAAACTCTGTACATGGATGGCTCTGATCCAGTAAGCCAAGGACGCCCTCTATGGTGACCTACAATCATACCTGAGATTCCACAAGCGCACTGTCCGCTGTCTACCGTGGCTCCACCCCAGTAGTTCTTCCGCCTTCCGTCTCTGTCATACCAAGCAGCAAAGCCAGTTATTACGGAAAGAAAGCATTCGTACTAAGACGATGATGGAAGAGGGAAAAAAAATATTACCTTGAGATTGCTGTAAATCTGCGATCACAGGAAAATAGGTAATGTTACACCCTAGATATGATGTAGCATGATGTGATTGGTCCAGAGCTCGTCACGTGATATCAATTGTGAGGATCCAAATTGTTATATTCCTGGCCGGTCACTTTTCGGTGTTACATTAATCAGCTGGTGAAATGAATATATTTTTAATTAATGCATGTCGCCCTCTTGAGGACTGTATGTCACCAATTACACACAATACACCATTATCGAGGGTAAACAAATTTTTTTCAATATTTTTTTTTCATGAATTTTTTTTCCCCTTGAAATTATTTTGTCCACAATTTTTTTCTTCCCCAAAAATGATTTTTGTGATGAGAATTTTTTTTTCGTTTTTTTTTTCTCCCCTTAAATTCCATTTTATAAATTTTGTTATAAGATTTTTTTTTGTAAGGTTTTTTTTTTCCTTCTTGAATTATCTCGAAATATAATTGTTCCCATTTTTTTTGTTCTCACTTTTTTTTCTAAAATTGTGATTGTCCCCTCCCCCCGACAAAATATATAACATTCTTTGGACCTGGAGGGAGTTATATTTTCCCTCGTGACCATATTTCCCTCAGCGCTGCGCGCTTCGTGCAAACATAACCACTTGGGAAATATAACTCCCTTCAGCGGTCCAAATAATGTTATTTTACACCCCTGTCAGTCAATAACCGTATACTATTCGAAACAATCATCTTATCGTTCATTATCAATATCTACATGTATCTTCTGAATGATCACTGGTCTTCCCTCTTTCAATTTTCAAAGAAAAGCGACTCCCATTATCCTAATGTCTCTTTTTTTTTCTTTCGTAACTATTCCACAGACATTCCCCTTGAAGTTCATTATGTTTAATACATATTATCTGTGGTATACGTTTTGTATTGCTCTTATTCTGTCGCCCTCATTACCATGATAAGTGCCATGTATTGTTTGCATTTTCTCACTTTTTATATATATATACCATCAAAATGATGTACAATACAGGTCATATGCCTGAAGATCGTAAAAAAAATTGATATTTGTGCCAATTTCAAGAAGCCTAAGGCAAGTGTATGTGAATATGTCCGGACAATTAGCCTTACTGGCCATGTAACCAAGTTGCTCTTAAAGATCATTCTCAACAGAATAAAAATTCAAATTGACAATAAAATAGGTAAGGAACAGTTTGGTTTTAGACCTCAAAGTGGTACTAGAGAAGCAATATTCTGTATGAGAATGATGACAGAGAGGTATATTGCAGTATAAAATAAAGAAATATATGTGTGCTTTATTGACTACTCTTAAAGCATTCGACAAAATTCACCACGACAAATTGAAAGCTTTAAGAAAATAAATCTAGATGATAAGAACATACGTCTCATATCTAAACTTTAGTGGGAGCAGACAGCTGCAATCAAATTTTACAATGAAATTACAGGTTATACAAAAATCAAAAGAGGATTACGTCAGGGATGCGTAATGTCCCCATCTCTGTTCAACTTGTGCACAGAGTTGGTATTCAGGGACATTTCAGATATGAAAGGTGTTAGTATTGGGGGTGTAAATATTAATAATTTACGTCATGCCGATGACACTGTACTTAGCGCAGAGAATGAAGCAGATTTGCAACATGTACTGGATATTGTAAAAGTCAAGAGTGAAGAGTTTGGTCTAAGCATGAATGTCAAGAAAACTAAGTCACTGATTTTTAGTAGAACAGAGAATAAGCCTAAAATATGTTTGAAACTCGATGGACATATCATTGAGCAAATCAGTAATTACATCTACTTAGGACAAAATATTACAGAAGATGCCAGATGCGAAGCAGAAATAAAAAGAAGAATAAAAATTGCTCGGAATACATTTCTGGCAATGAAAGGATTATTCACAAATAGAAAGGTGAAATTTGCGCTTAGGTTGAGACTAGTAAACTGTCCTATTGTATGGTCTGTCCTATTATATGGAGCAGAAACATGGACAATAAACAAGGCCATGGAAAATAGAATAACATCTTTTGAAATGTGGATCTACAGAAGAATGATGAAAATATCCTGGAAACGAATGAAAACAAACAAAGTGATATTGCACATGGCAGGGCGTAAACAAATTGCACTAGTAGGGTTAGTTAAGGAGAGAAAAATCAAATACTTTGGTCATGTTTAAAGGTACCAAAGCCTCTTAAAAATGTATTGGAAGGAAGAGTGGAAGGAAGTAGACCTAGAGGGAGACCCAGAATCAACTGGGAAGAGAATGTCAAGAACGAGAGTGGACTAAAACTGCAAGAGTGCACCAGAATGGCAGAAGAGTGAAATGGAGAGATGTTGCAATCAACCTCCGAACCAGGAGAAGATACTTAGATAGATAGATAGATATATACCATCAAGGAACTTTGAGAAAAAAGTAGAACCCTCGGTGTTACCCTACCTTGATATATTGGTAGCACTCTCCGCTGATATCGGCGCCGGTAGCCACTTGATTAACCGACTTGTTACCATAAATAATGTTTCGGATGAAACTAAAAGGCGCCTCTGCATCTGTTACCAAAGATCGATTCGCCTCTTGGTGCTCGAACGTCGTAATACCTAGCCGAGATAACCAAGACAAATTGTAAAAATAATGAGTACACACATGGACAATTTCTTTATGAATAGTAATACATGACCGATTCTTGACTTCTTTATTTATCGTTGATATGTTACCTGTGCTAGCATCCGTAGTCATATCACAGTATACTCTGTATGGATCGACTCCATTATTTCTCCCATCAGGATCTATTGTGTAGTATCCATCAGATGTATAACCTTTACGCTTCCATTCAGCACAGGAAACTGATCAAGAGAAAGGAAGAGGAAGGGAGAGTAAATCATTTTATCAAGGAGTTTTTTTTTCTTCGGTTCTACTCGGACTTGAAGTTTAAGTCATCATGGTATCATTTGATTTGATTTGATTTGATTTATTGGTTTGTTATTGATCGATGAGTTAAGTGTGACTAAACCTCTTACTGAACGTCTTCAAATGCCGCTGATCCTGGATTTACAACAAAAAATATATGACATATTTAAGTAAAAAGACATTATTTTATTTTATTTTCACCTATATCATTATAATTCAGAAGATAGGCCACACTAAGCAATAGAGCTAGTCTCGAGCTACGAGACCTTGTTTTTACAAGGTGGAAAGTTCACTAAAGCAATTTCTATGTATAACGTTGAATTAAATTCGAAACCTGATTCATAAAGACCATATATTTATCATAAACATTCTGGATCTGAATATAGAGTGTGACTTACTGGTGTTTAGCGGGTATTTACAGATGTAGCCGTATGTTGACGAGCAGTCTGCATCATACCATGTGCCGTCTGAACTCCATCGTAATACACCACAATGTTCAGATCCACCAGCTAAATAAAGAGATAACAATATCAGAAATGAGGAGCTTAGCTTATAAGCTATATTTCATATTTGTTTTAAGAACTGTTGTTGTTGTGAAACATGCGCCAGTAATAATTGCTCCGCGATCAACATCCTACCCTAACCGAGCCCTGCAACATTATTGAACACTCGACTTAACATACAAGTAACCCTTACAATAAAATGTGAACTAAAATTCTAGTGCAACGCAAACCCAACCCTTATTCTATATCTTTGACGAATCACAGTACGGAGAAATTTTGTAGGAGCGCCACGATGGTACCTTCAGAATTGTGTTCAGTGATCAATAATGTATTATTATAAATGAAAAGTAGTTAAGCTTGAATAAATTATGCTTGTATTTCATTCTTTATTGGTGGGACATCCACGCCTACCATGCCTAGCGCCTTTACTTATTCTGCAAAATGAATTTGTTGTTATTTACTTACATGGTTCTCCAGAATACCAGTTGGTATAAGATGAAACTGAGCCATCAGTCCATGCCCAAGTTCCCTCTTCATTGAGGTCATTGAACCCAATCCAGTAATAATTCGTACCAAAGGTGCGGCTGTGTATTTGATAAATAAAAATTGAAACAAAGTTAAACAATCTTTTCATAGTAATACCCTTAAAGGGCCCATGATACAGTACTGATTAAAACGTGTGGTAGCATAAATTTGTAGCGCGTTGTATTTGAAAATAGAAGTTCTACCAAATTATCATGGCTTCATATCATGAATCTAAAAATGAATTTTGTTCATGAACAATGAGTTTGGCGTTATGTCAAATTTAAAGCAAAGTGCAATTTGGTGCCCTAGCATCGGCTCCGATCTGGGTGATAAAACTGTGATGGCGTTTGAGCCCCTGAGCATACTCGTCCACAGGCCACGCTCTGCGCATGGTTGTGGGTGAAAGGTGGCATGGCAGGGTACGTGGCTAAAGATGTGCCTGTGCGTGTGGGTGAGGGTTGCTGTCAATAGAATATTTCGTGATGTGGCTCCTGTATTCGAGGAGGGGGTCGGGGGTAGGGGCTTACCTCGATAATACGAAAAGAAAGTTGCTTTCGTCTTGATCAGCTACGCTCGCCAGATCACCGTAGTCATTGAGATTTCTGCACGCATCAAGGGCTGTAGTATAGTCGACGGTAGATTCAACTAGTTGGTAGCATGCATTACCGTTACGTATCCAACCAGCGTCACACAGATCCTGATCACTTGTATCATCATCTAGATGATATATATATAATTGTAAAAATTCAAATCAACTTGTCTATACATTGATTGAGTAAATTCTGTAGATCGCCATGATTCTTTTGATAAGGGACTAATCTTTCATTTCTATTTTTCATTTTGTTGGCCGTAGCAACCACACAGAGGTGACAAAAGTTGCGATCAGCCATGGATCAAGTCTTTCGTATACTTTGTGCATGGGGTATCATAATTGACTAATAAGGTAATTGATAGAGGTCATCTCACCGATTTTGTTTTATTTTCTACTTTATAAAATTTATTTGTTCGTTTGTTGCCCAGTTGCTTTTTATTCGGTATTTGTTACTGGCTCCCCCTCCGTCTTTTTTAAAATTTTATTCATGGGATTGACCGTCCCCTCTTTTCGGGTTCTTTGCAACCAAGTCGGAAGCAAGTAACCGCACCTCTAATGACATTCAATCTTACTTTTTGGGCAGTCTATTCTCAAGATTGTGATGCCTGTAAATGACATGTAATGTCGTACTCTGGTCAAATACAAAGAGGGACAGACGAGTCATCTGGAGATATGGGAAATGGCCTGAAAGCCGTTTTTTAAGGGTGGCCAAACGTTAATTCTCGACCCTGCTCCCCAAAGTTCTCTTTTCTGTGGTTGGAAAATTTGAACAAAGCGTCATTTTTTAAATGTCCGTGGAATGTCTGTATTACTTTAGAAATGTCCGTGTCTGTCTTATTATTAGCATTTGTCACCGGTGAGCCGCGTAGATATCAAGGGGGTGGGGTGTCATATAAGGGCCGGTCACATTACAATTTTGTCCGATAAATATAACGATAACGAGATTTTTCGTTAAAGGTACACCCGAGAGCTACCCTACTATTAACAGACATGCACATGCTCACACAAATAGTAGGTTGTACCTTTGATTCAAATCTCGTTATCGTTATCGGACAAAAAATGTGATATGGGCGTGACACCATCCCCACTAAATATTTTTGTTGGAAAAAATGTGTACATTTTGAAATTTTACCACTGTGCATGCAGTGGCGTAGCTACGAATGTACGGGGGGAGGGAGAGGGCGGGCGGCACGGCACGTCAATTTGATGGCCAAAAAATATGAAAGAAAAAGAGAAAAATAGAACAGAAGGGAAAAGGGAAAAGGAAGAAAAAAGAAAACAATTCGCCCCTATTTTCACGAAGTGACGGTAGTGAGGAAAATCGTAACGCAAAGTGAATGCAATTTTTTTCACTACCGTCACTTCGTGAAAACAGCGACGAATTGGACCCCTTTTTGCATCACCCCCTAACTAGCGGCCTTCTAAATTCGCATTGAATTGAAGACCGATATGTATGTGAGTAGTTCCTATATCTCCCTCTCTTGTTTCGGCGAGGGGGGGGGGGGACGGGCAAGGCACGCTCGCCCCCTTGTATCCGCGCCTGCATTCAGGCACTTCTTGAGCGTTTTAAAACAAACCACGTCCACCTTTTAATGTCAGCTAGTGCTTTGAACCATACCTTAACCTGTTAAAAATATAATTAGAACTTTAATGAAAAAAAATAGAAATTGTTTATTTTTTCTCTTCATGAGTAGCATGATTGCCCAGGCAATATCTACTTTTCATTCACTTTTTAAAGAGAAGACGATAGAAGTAAAGCAAAATAACATGGAAAGATATAATTAGCTGGTGGCGGTCAGATAATTCTTTCATTCCTTACGTTGTAGATAGAAAGAGGAAATGATAGGAAATAGAAACAAAGAATATCCTTACATAAGGAAAGATAAAAGGAGAATACGATAGAAGGAAAAGTCAAAGATTAAGGAAATGCAGATAGAAAGGGGAAATGAATGAAAATAAAGAATAACATAAGGAAAGATAGAATTATCCGGCGGTCGCATAATTCACTGGCTCTTATTCAGTAATAGTTTTCTTTTTTCCTTTCATCTCTCTCCTTTTTTTGAACTTTTGATATGGAGAGGGTATTATTAGGGGGGGGGATGCTCAGTCGTTACGGTTTTCCCTCCCTCCTTTTTAGGTAACTTATTTCATTTTCAGAATTATGAACCTTATTTCATTTTTGTTAATGAGATATATATCGAATCAAATAATACTGAGTGATGTTATCGAGCAACTTAGTTTAAAGCCACGAAAGACTAAACTGTCATGAAAATAATCACTATGATATTTACAAAACTAGCTAGATTAGGGAGCGTATGCCACTCCGAGGAGCGTCCGAGGACTGTATTGCTATTTTGCATATTAAACCTGTTTGTACTTGGCTTCGTGGAGGAATTCTTCCATTAAATAGTGATTCTCTTTAATCCGCAGCAACGCAGTGGCGTAATGAGCAAAAACGTTATATATGTTTGTTTGTGTTTTTTTTTTTTTTTGGGGGGGGGGCTGAAAAAAATCTGCATCACACCACTATTACATGCGGGCCCCGCTGAACGTTTTTCAATGTGGGTCTAGGGGCAAAGCCCCGGCGGGGGTCAAGGGGCGGAGCCCCCGAAGCACAAGGGGTATATTAGGGACTTTTAGATTTGCACTTTGACAGCTTTGACTGCAACGTGTGACGTCATGCGCATGCGTCACGTCGTCTCAGTCGGCGATCGAGAATGCGTCAACCTTGATTTTACCAAATCTAGTACATACATACATACATATTGATATTTATATAGCGCCTTCACATAAACATGCTCAAGGTACTAGTATATGCCGCGTGCGCATAAAATATACAGTTCCTCAGTTTAACAATGTGTAGAACAGGTGTCACATGAATATTCACCTATTCTACACATTTTTACGTAATAGCAGTGAAGGAATGTTCTTTTGTCTACGTACATTGTACCACAGCAATTGTTGAGGGTAAAATAAGGAACTGTATATTTTGTCCTCTTTTTTTGTCCGTCATGTTCATAGTGTTACTTCCTGCATGCATGTATATCGTCGAGTGCAATCTAAAATATTTCTTATTGTAGTCAACATGAGCAGTTGAGTACGTTGACACGCATGATCAGTCGGCGTTCGTCGTGTTCTCGTCCACTCAATTTAAAAGTCCCTATTGTCTTTAATACACGACAAGGAATCAGTATACAATCGGTATTCCTGTCTCAAATTGTATTACATTGTTTGTGATTATATACACATTATGTTATAATAGTCGAAGAAGGTGATGAAATCAAATAATCAAAGGAAGCACAACACAAATTGACCCACCAGGAATCGAACGTGGGTCACCGGAATGGGAGTCGACTGCTCTAACCACTATACCAAAATATGTCCCATAGACATAACATGCAAAGCAGACAAACGGCCTTGGCATAGTCGCAATTTGAACTTTCAATTGAAAATTTCAAAATGATCCCAACATCTGATTTTAAACAAAAAGGAAGGCACCCTAACGATAGTTCATAGTATCAGCTGTAACATACTTAAATTGGGGGGGGGGGTTAGAAATTGTCACTATGATGACGTCATCAAAATGAAAGATAATAATAACTGATCTTGTAAAGAATTGTTTCAGCTAAAACATATCAGAATTTGGTAAAAAATCAATCATTATTTACAGAGATACGCTCAACGTTCTATAAATCAGACGCTCATTTGTTCCGGATTCAACTCACATGTTCAACAGTAGGATAAAAAGAGGGCAAGCAATGTAGACACTGTACCCTTTTTATTGATTTCCTCCATTCCATTCCTATGCAAGTAATCAGATCGTATTTTTAGATGAAACGCCATTGATGTTATGTTGTTATTATGTTTTATAATCTGTCTAATTGTGTACATTTCCTTGAAACACACATGTACTAGTGAACAATGAATTTCCATATTATGGACAATAAATCAATTCAATATGCTGACGTCATAATATGAAAATATGTATGTTGAGTTCAAAGCCATTATGATGACGTCAGAATAAATTGAATGGCCAAATGAGACACAAAATCATATTTTCGTCTCAAAGTTGATCAAAATATGAAGGAAAAATGGCGGTCAGCTTGCATCCTAAAGAGCTACTGTGGATTTTGTATAGGCATGCTTTGCGCGCACGGACATTTGTCTTGAACAGACGCTCATCCTATTAGTAATGGTCATAAAGAGATAAATATGGTATCAAATTGTTCGGAAAAGTTTGGAAAATATCATAAAAATATCATGCTTGTGTGGACGATTTTGGGGAAATGGTCATAGTGGCTTAGAACGTGTGATAAATGAATTTGAGACGATTTTTAAAAATATTTTGCGCGCGCACTGACGCACGGACGTACGCGTACGCGTGCGTTTTAAATTGACCGGACGGATATTGACCTTGATAAATATGAATGAGAAATGACATTCCGTAATGAAGATATGATAATGATTTGATTTTCAGAAAATTTCACATAATGGCGCCTTGATGACGTCACGATTACTTGATGAACAAGAAAATGTTCCTGTCACGTCCAAGGGAGTGACCTATAACTGTGCAAAAATTCAAAGAAATTGACTTTACGAGATTTGAGTTATTTGAGTGTTAGAAAACGAATGAGCAAAAAGGAGAAGGGCAAGATAAAGAAGGAGGTGGAGAAGTAGAAGTGGTAGAGGAAGAGGAGACAACTGTGACATTTGCCATGGAAGATAAATTGCAGTCATTAAAAAAAATTAAAAAAAATATGGTTAAAATAGATTTTTTTTACTTCGATACAGTGTAGTGTTTCCATTATAAAGATACAAAGATTATACCCAAGTCTGAATAAAAAAGAGGTATGGATATCAAATATAATCTATATCAAATCTATTTAAAATGCTGTCACATTGTACTAAAAGTTCTGGAATGTAACAATATTCAGATCCCTACTATAATTTTGGCAATATTGAAAAACGTCTGTTTTCGTGTTGAGTTTAAGTGATGGTATAGTGCTGTTTTGCACTCTGTTTGTTCGGCAACGAAAAACCGAATACGCCATGGCTGAAAAGGATATATTTTGTAAGTGCATTATTGGGGGGATATAGCTGGGTTAGTTTAGGACCTGATCCCAGTGAATTGAGTTATGGGTGAGACATAAAAAGGGAAGTTAGAGAAGTTTTGGAGAATCAAAGGAGGGGAGGAGGAGTACGAATTAAAACAAGACTTGCAAGTCTTATTGTCTTTGCTTACAACTGGGACTGGTGTATGAGTTTTTAACCCAGGATAAAGTGAGGATATTTTTGTATGGCATGTGTTAAGTACAATGATTTGAGCTACCATGTGAAATTAGAACGATGAGAAAACTAATACCTTTTATGAATAATATACAGATCTAAGCATGATTATAATACTACTACTACTACTAATCATGATTAATATCTTGCCAAAGGGTATTTTTGCCCGGTTTGGATTAAATTGGACCCTCAACCCTTGGATTGAGAGTCAACTGAATGAACCAATGAACCACGACACCTTCACAAAACATCCTCCTCTTCTACAGAATACAGGCGATGTCACACAGAAAAATCCCGACCCATCTTGAATTAACCATTTTAGAAATTTTTTTTTTTTCATTTACGTCGGTGACAGACGGATTTTTGGGCTCTGTGTGACACCGCCTTACACATCCACGCCTACATAAAATACCCTAGATGATTTGGTTTGCTTGTAGTTACTTGTGAATTAGGGAGTAAGTAAAATTTAAAAATGGAGACATGAAAACCATGGAGGAGCCTATTCAAAAAGGTAATATTAAAGCCATCATAACTGCAATAAGTGCATTATAGGCTCTCGTTTCACAATTCGTTTATTTTACCTTGCAATGTATCTCCGTGAAGGCTGTTCATCAACACCAAGATGGCCAACATCTGCATAGACACAGACATGATTCGATGAAGGATGTCCATCATACCATGAAACGAGGCTCATCTAAGATATTGCCCCTCTTGATTCGGCTTCCTGTACACAGGTAGTTTGACGTTCCTAGATATTCTTAACGATATTCCAAGCAAAGTAAAAGACTTATTCTAATTTTCCACCAAGCTGTCGTTCCCAGAATGTCAATTGGAAGGTAGACGTAGTTTGGTAGTGGTGTTTTCCCCGTACCAAAACTTGAGGCATAGCTTCCTTTTCCTCGTTATAAATCGAAACAGTGCACTGTTTTTATTGCGGCAAACTTCCTCAAAGTGCAATGAAAGGTGTAAATCGTTCGTCACAAGCCCGTGAAATGTATTGAAATGCACTAGACTCGTTTCGTGTTACATTGATACTGGCAGGGGCGGCGATCCCGGGGGGACGAGGGGGACACGTCCCCCCCCCCCTCGATTTTTGTAGGAGGGGATCGTCCCCCCCCCCCGGAAAATTTGAAAAAGTGCACAAAAATAATGTACAGCAAAAACTGACTAAAGACTTCAACACACTATTAGGCTTTAGAGGGCCCAAGAGAGCAGCGTTTAGACAAATAAAAATGCAAAAATCTCCTGGCTCGGGAGCTATGCTCCCTCGCATAACATCCTTCAAAATGTACATGTAAATATTGTAGAAAAGTGCAGTGTAAAAAAGGTACATTTTTTGTTTTCATACTATAGTTTTGCCAAGGAATATAATTTTGTAATACAACAAAACTTCAAAACCTGTGAGGGGGTACTCACTTTCATCCCCTTCACCCCTCTCATTCACTATGCTCCCTCACTCGGGCTTGGGGCAGTCCCCCCTCCCCCTCCCGATAAAATTCAAAAGTTGTTTATTTCTAATTCGATACCAGTGAATAAATTACAAATGTTGCTGGAAAAGGCATGATAATTCCCTGAGCTTTCGGGGGCTCTGTTCCCTGTACCCCCACCCCACCAAGGGCCCTAAGGTAGGCCCCTGGTTGCTCAGCTGACCATATTCAAAAGCCTAAAACCCTGGGCTTCCGGGGGCTCCGCCTCTAGATCACAACAAGGGCCTAAGGCGGCCCCTGGATGCTCACCTGATCGTAATTTAATGCCTAAAACCGCTGAGCTTCCGGGGGGCTTCGCCTTCCTGGAGCCCACTCCGATTAGTGACCTCCATGCAAGTGTCACAATTAAGGTACCAAAATATGCTCATCTGACCCATATTAAATGCCTAAAAACTCTAAAAAAAAAAAAAAAAAGCTTCAAGGGGCTCCGCCCCTGAACCCCACGCCAATTTACGCCCCACTTGCTTTGATATATCTGTTCGCAAATACTTTAGTCCCCCCCCCCCCCACTCCCACTTTGAAAAATGTTCCGCGGGGCCTGCATGTAACATGTAAGAGCGGTGATGATGCGGATTTTTTTTTCTACCCCCCCCCCCTCCAAAAAAAAGTTTTTGCTTATTACGTCACTCCTCCCTCGTTCCTCGCATTTCGTCCCCCCCCCCCCCCCCCCCCCCAGTCATGAAAAGAAATCGCCGCCCCTGGATACTGGCATGTTGTCATGCTTTTTGGCATATTTGGCATTGTCCTCGTACCTGACACAATGTACCATTCAATCGATACGAATGAGATCATTTGAACTCAAATTCAATTCTTGGGAGCTTGGTTCATTGCACGTTAATACATGTTATTTGCAAGTCAACCCACTCAACTTGATGCATAATTACTTTTTTTAAAGTTGATTCTTGCCTCATGTAAACAACGTAAAGCTACTATGTTAACCGTTCTGGGATAGATGCAGCTAAAGCACTGATGAGATATTAATGTTCGAATCGGTCAAATCAAGATAATATGGTTCTCCCACAACAAGGGAAAACATGATTTGACTGATTTAGAATAATTAATAATAAAATGAGGCATTGGGGCGCGCCACATAAATTTGATTTTGCTTGTCTTTTCTTTTGAAACTTCAGATTCTAAATCGTGTCCCAAACGAAGAGCGTACGCTCAGCACGTTAGTGGATCGTTAACAGGTCGCTGGTATACGTGTAGTAATCACTCTTTTTCAGTTATAAGGTAGTTTTTTTTAGTCTTTTTAAGGTATTTGCCAGTTCGTTCCGTCCAAACTCCAGTAATCTATTCGTCGGGAAACAGTGCGTGTCTGTGTATTCTAACTTTTACAATTCGTTCATGTTAGTTTCTTCAACATGTTATAGTGTAACGGCCCCTTTAACCACAATGATATTGCAAACTTTCCGGTCGTCCACCCTGTCAATATATACTGGCATGTTGTCATGCTTTTTGGCATACTTGGCATTGTCCTCGTACCTGACACAATGTACCATTCAATCGATACGAATGAGATCATTTGAACTCAAATTCAATTCTTGGGAGCTTGGTTCATTGCACGTTAATACATGTTATTTGCAAGTCAACCCACTCAACTTGATGCATAATTACTTTTTTTAAAGTTGATTCTTGCCTCATGTAAACAACGTAAAGCTACTATGTTAACCGTTCTGGGATAGATGCAGCTAAAGCACTGATGAGATATTAATGTTCGAATCGGTCAAATCGAGATAATATGGTTCTCCCACAACAAGGGAAAACATGATTTGACTGATTTAGAATAATTAATAATAAAATGAGGCATTGGGGCGCGCCACATAAATTTAATTTTGCTTGTCTTTTCTTTTGAAACTTCAGATTCTAAATCGTGTCCCAAACGAAGAGCGTACGCTCAGCACGTTAGTGGATCGTTAACAGGTCGCTGGTATACGTGTAGTAATCACTCTTTTTCAGTTATAAGGTAGTTTTTTTTAGTCTTTTTAAGGTATTTGCCAGTTCGTTCCGTCCAAACTCCAGTAATCTATTCGTCGGGAAACAGTGCGTGTCTGTGTATTCTAACTTTTACAATTCGTTCATGTTAGTTTCTTCAATAATGATATTGCAAACTTTCCGGTCGTCCACCCTATTAATAAACTATTTCGGTTATATTTTTCATGTACTTAGGTTTGTATCCTTTATTTAAGTTTCTTTTCCCCCAGTTCTCATTTGTTTCCCTTCTATAACTCACTCTTTCTATAATTATGCTTCTATTTTGCTGTTGTTGCTTTCAGATCCATGCGGTGGTAAAGAGCTATTGAACTAGCCTTCCGAGCTATTGGTATTGGTATATATTTTCTATATCACAATATGTTTATCCTGGCAACAATACAAAGAAAATGCATGTACATTGTAAAATCAATGGTATTGTGAATGGCTGGATAACCATTCAGCTTTTTTAGTATAACAAAACTGTTATTCCCTTGGGTCCAGGAATTAAGACATTAACACTAATTATACAACATGCAATACAACATGAAATAATATAATTTGAATACATATAAAATCTAAAACATATTAGAGAAGCATAAACACCCCCCCCCCCCCCATCCCAAGCATGTTCCATTACAGATCAGAGCAAAACTGATTTCTTACATTTAGATTTTTGCAAAAAGTTTGTAAGCTGTTGGATAGCTTAATAGTTAACGGTAGGTCATTGTACTCGCGCGAGCCTTTATACACAAACATTTTACGGCAGCATTTAGTCTTTGGTTTGGGGAGTTTAATATTTTTTTGTGATCGTAAAGAATATGGATAGTAACAGTATTTGAAGGACTCCTCTAAATAAGGAGGAGCCAAATTGTTCAGGGATGTATAGACCATTATCATGATATTTAAAGGTAACGATCAGTTTTGGAAACGCCCCCTCTCGAAATGGAAGCTCTAGTTACCAATCATGTGAAAGAATATGTTTTGACTAATACGTGATCATACAAATTTTGCCGAGAAACCGCCTATTATTTGATATATTTGGTAAATTGTTATATCTGTTTTGACCTAATAGATATAACGCACGTATCGTGCACGTGTGTGGGTAGTCCCATATAAATCTTGTTGTGTACAGTGCTTGTAACTTAATCAAGACTAGGCCAAATTTCTTATAATTTTGATGATTCAAGAACCTTGCAGTACTCACCAATACTTATATGCTAGATGATCAACCTTTTCTGATCGATTGCACAACTTTTCTTTCACAATGCAATCGCATGACCATAACTGGTCTTTATCTTTAAATGCACTTTACGTCTTGAATGGAGGTAACTTAAGTACATGTACAAGCCACTGCATACTATAGGGCTATACTCTGTCTGTAATAAAATACTTTATTAACTGCATATCGACTATTTAGGTACATATTTTAACACTTTAGATATAAACGATTAGTATTCAAATAATATTCTTCTCATGCTCTTTAAAACTTCATAACAAGAAGTATAGTAACCTTGGCTATATAGTATTAATTACATTGTTTTAATAGGTTTTTATTATTAATATCTTTATTCTATTTCTTGTTATTTCATTATTTCAAAATCCAAATATACTTTTAATTATTGATTCATTTGAGAGAGAGCATACACTCTAAAAAATCAAGTGCTAATGTTGGCACCTCAAGATTTGGAAGCAGCACCTGTACGGGCATGCATAGGGGCTGCCAAAATTGTGCTTAAGTAGCACTTGTACACGTGCTATAATTCAGCACCAGTCCAAGTGCTACCTTAAACACTTTAAGTGTAAGCCTTTTTACATTTCTGGTGCTATTAGACGCATGCAGCTAGCAAAACCACACTTCTAGTGCATTAAATAACCCCGTTTAGAGCCCTCAAAACGGCACTACTAGTGCTAACACTTTTGCACCCAATATAGTGCTAAAGAACACACACAAACAGCGTGCACAAAATCACACCTGTAGTGCTTAACCCGTTCCTTCCGAAATTATTCAGCCTGATAGCCACCCCACAAACGAGATTAAAAATCGAAAACTCGACTCCTTCGCTGCCGTACAATACCGTGCGACTGTTCAGCGCGCGGAACAATGCGTGTACGTTGAAGCGACCTAAAGCCTGGCCAGTCGCTTCGACGAGCAGGAACTTAGCGCATGCGCAGATCATTTGGCAATCTGCCGTGCTCTAAGTTCTTTCAGCTCTTCCGTACTGTAGTTTTTTTTTTCTTCGTTATCTTTTTTTCCTCTTCTACCTACTTATTTTGTTCTTTTTTCTCCTCCGTATCTCTTTTTTTTCCTTGTCACTCTTATTCCTCCTCCTTCTTCTTCTTCTTTTTCTTCTTCTTCCTATTCTTCTTATCTATCTCTTTTTATTTTGATACTCGATTTTATGAGAAAATACACAGTTTATAAAAAGTAACTATTTCAATGTAAGTTTCTGTTGCATCAAATTTAATTGAAATATTTTATCAGCCAAAATTGACTGTTATAATTTACGTCGGACAATATAATGTAGCGAAAATATATAAGCATGATCAAATGAAACTCAAGAATAATCCGGAACGGGGGGAGGGGGTGAAAGGAGAGCCAAAATAGCATATTAATAAATACAGTACAGACTATATAACGATGCGCCCAACTTTCTCTCTCTCTAAACTAAAGAAACATTCTGAACGGGGGGGGGGGGTGATCAGATAGACAACTAGCATAGTAATAAAAACGGTACAGACTACGTCCAACTTTCTATCTCCCTCCCCCCCCCCCCTCTCTCTCTCTCTCTCTCTCTATCTGTCAATGTTGTTCCGCCATTTGCTTGTATGCCGGCATCATTCCTTCTTTGAGATAAATTATGATAACATATCCATGATGATGAAAACATACAAATACTAGTGAACAAAAATAGAGAACGAGCGGCTGATAATGTCAAAATGAATATTACTGTACACAAATTATAGAAAGTAAAAGTTTTGATTTTGAATGTAAATCTCTGTTGCATCAAAATAGCATGAAACGTTCATTATATCGACGGAAATAATATACATCGAACATTATACTTTACCACAAAAGGGTCATCTAGAAGTAGGTGGATAACATTATAAGAGAAAGAAGAGAAAGAATGAAACTTTCTCTTTCAAAAACAGAAGAATAATGGAGAGGGAGACAAGGACAAATACACAATAAATAAATATAAAGAAGATAGGATTCTAGAGCGGAAGATGATATAGGGGAAATACTACGTCAAACTTTCTATCTATCCTGTCCCCGCCCACCCTCTCTCTCTCTCTCCCTCTCGCTGTCTCTCTATCTCTATCTCTCTTTCTACGTCGTTTTCCATCTTCATCTTTCATAATTGTGTCTACTCTTCCGCCATTTACTTGCATGCCGGCATCATCCTAGTCCAGAATCTGGCCTATTTAATTTTGATCTCCACCACCAACGCTAACATCTCCCTACTTACTTGCTCCCAGCCGATGATGGCGTGATCATTAAATTAGGACGCCCGGCGAAAGACTGGGCTGGTGAGCATAATTATGAGTTTGTTGATAACGCCATCTTCGACGGCTTGAATCAAGTGTAGGGAAATTATAAAGGACCGTGCAGATTCTGGAATAGCATCATCCCTTCCTTGAGATTAATTATTATAACATATCCCTGATGTTATACGTCAGACATTATACTTAAGCGAAAAGATATAATCAAACAAAAACAGAAACGTACACAAAAGAAAAACAATCAGAGTAGGGGGGGGGGATCGGAGATACCTTTCTATCTCCCCCTCTTTCTCAAATAATTTATATCTCCTCTCAAATATACCTCCCCCTGTCACATATGCCTTAGTATAGGGAACGCTATAGAGAGTGAGCGGCTGATTAAGTCGAAATGAGAAGAATATTACTGTCCAATACGTATAAAAGTAAAACTTTTGAATGTAAATCTATGTTGCATCAAACTGCTATACAAAATTTTTATTATGCTATATTGACGTTACTATACGTCAGACATCATTCTTTAGCCAGAAAATATAAACAAACAAAAAGAGAGACAAACTAAATAATAAATCTGAGCTTTGAGGGGGGGGGGGGGTCGGTGATACAAAATGTCATAATAATAAATCCAACATACACCTGATCAAAACTCGTTTTCGTAGACTAAATCGAGTACAACCTCGCAATCTTGCTTTAGACTTATAATACTGCTTGTTGTTGTTGACAATAGAGAGCTGACCGTTGGATTTTCCTTCCATGTGCAGTGAAGTGCAGTGTTCCGCGGGTGCCGCGTGCCGTTATAGGCTTTGGCTTTGCGCTGCTCCCAATTGAAATACCAGCAGTATTGGTATTCTGTGCATGGAAGGTCTCAAAGAAAGTCAATATCTGTGGGACAGACATCGCGGAGCTCCAATACGCTGCTGTACGAATTTCATGTGAGAGAAAACTTGACATGCTTATGAAAAAGTACAAATATAATGAATAATATTAAAGTAAACAAAACAGGAGTAATCGATAATGATAGCATATACTCTGGATAAACCCTCAAATCCACTAGTTTATTGAATTAATGGCAGGGAAAGGCAATTTTAGGCTTGTAAAGACGTCGTCTACCTGCCTATTATGGGAACCTGGTAGTGGGCTCCACGCCCGCCCCCCCCCCCCCCCCCCCACTCCGAGAACGGACGGACCCCATGCGTGTTGCCAAAATGTCCTTTTCGTAACAAAAGAAAAAGGTCGACCCGTATTTACTTTACACACCGGACTTTTGCTGAAAAGGGGGGGGGGGGTGGGTGCTGAAAAAGGCTCGTATACAAAAAAAAAAAGGTCGAGCCGTATTGACTTTACACACCGGACTTTTGCTGAAAAGGGGGGGGGTCGGTTGGAACACGCATATGCGTACCCTAAATAACACTGAGTGGGGGGGCGGGGCTCCACGGGAGCCTGGTATACCAGGTTCCCGGAAGGAACGGGTTAAAACTCACCCTTCCGTTAAACAGCCCTAACATTATTTCCAGCCTACTTTAAGCACCTAAAACATACCCCTCAAGATGCCACATGTTACACTCATGGTAACGCATGGGTAGTCACATATATGAGTTAAAAAGATTCCCTTTTTTATTGACAAAAACCATTGTAAAATTACAACATCCCTTCAAAAAGTAATACACGTATTTGTATCCAAGGGTAAAAACCCAAAACTGTTTCAGGCATACTGATAAAACATTAAAGCTGAATGGTATCATCATGCACAAGCAGAATTATTAGGCAATGAAAAGAATACCTTCTTAGATCCCCGCTCTTGTATAGCCGAGTGGCGACCTATCTCATTTGAATTTTAAATTACTTTGAATTTCTTTTGTGTGAAGCACTGCCTTAGCACCTAGAACGATGGTGCGCCTGCGCATGGAGCGCCAGCACTACTGGTATTTCTGCAAGTGCTAAAACAGGCAGGGTCACACTTCGGGTGCAATTTCTCGAATAGCACGTGTTTCCAGCACTCATTTTTCTGCTCGTCATCGCTTCCCAAACGCTGCATGCACGCCAAGGGCTATACTTGGCAGTGTGGTGCAAATTTGTACCCAGCACCCTTGATTTAGCACTTCACTTTTTAGAGTGTATTTACAATCAATGATACTATTTGCTATTGCAGATTAGTAAAAAATTTACTAAAAGGTAGAATGTAACAAAATAAAAAAAACGCAACAAACATACGTAATCAAACAAAAGCAGACAAATGGAAGTAAAAGTGACACAAATTAAAAGCGGAGGTAAAACAATAGCGGTTAAAACAATGCAATGGGTTTTAAAACTTATTATAAACATGTTTCTTAAAAATCACGAACTATGATGCGTAGCTATTTTAACCAATTCTTAAAGCAATATGTTGTCTAAACTTGTGTTAATGACTAATCAAACTCTAAATAACCTACATGGTTTTATGATTTTCATGATTTTATAAATATTGAGCACACTAAGAAAAAATGGTGCAAGTATGCACTTTTAGGGGTGCAAACCGATGCAACAATAGCAGCACCTTTAGGGGTTAAATCCTGCACCCTTTTTAAAGGTGCAATCCTGCACCCTTTAAAAGGGTGCCAGATTGATCCTTTTAGCGGAAAAAGTACCCTTTATGGTTCATTCCTTCACCTTTAAGGGTGCAAACCGATGCAACACTAGCAGCACCTTTATGGGTTCAATCCTGCACCCTTTAAGAGGTTGCCAGATTGCACCTTTGAGGAGACAGGTTAGTACCCTTAATGGTTCTATCCTGCTCCATTAGGGGTACAAACCGATGCAATAGCAGCACCTTTAGGGGTTCAATCCTGCGCCCTTTAAAAGGTGCAATCCTGCACTCATCATCGAGGAATAATGGTAAAATTTGCTCGTACACCAATACATATTAAACATGCATGATGTTTCTTGGTTAGTAATCATATAATCAATATATCTATATTGCTAAAACGTATATGTAATTGTAACATGATCAGACAAAATAATCTATTGGTTAATGATTGCCAAAGGAAAATACAAATCACCAAATAGATGTGCATTGTTATAATTTGCTTAACAGATCATGATAAATGTATTTTTATGTGAACACGTGGAAAGTAATCATGAATATGCATGCAATATGCAAACTTTTATTTTGCACCCTTTGTTTTGTCGATAGGGTTCATTTTTGTGGGAAGGGTGCAAAATCTTATGCACCCTTTTTTGAACCCCTTTTCCTTCAATAGGGTTCATTTTTATGTAAAGGGTGCAAACTCTTATTTTGCACCCTTTTGTGCACCCTTTTTTCTTAGAGTGAGCAGTAACTAAAAACTTACAAGTAAACTTATTACGACAACGAATAAAAAGTTGATAATTAGCAACAGAATTGATTAGAATCGATTATTTTTGCGTTTTATTGAATTCTAGATAGGTTATACACATTTGTTTGAAATAATATATGCTAGATGCACCTACTTTGAGTACTTTGCCTAACACTAATCACATGTTATTTCAGATCCATTCACATGCAGACCCAAATATCTAAATGAAATACGACCTTTTTTCAATCTAGAATATTAAAAATTTGGAAGAAGGGGAAACAAATGAAGCTGGCCTAAAAAAGAATTATTAATATGAATACATTATTGACGTCATTATTGACGTATGCCTTTGCTGGTACTCAAACTGATCTGTACCTACGTAATTGTCATCAAACTTTTTTTCCCTTCATTTTCGTCTCTGTTTTTATTATTTCCATGATTGTTTTGATTGCATAAATTTTTCAATCATGTTTATTTTGTCATTTCTCAATGCGAGGACCAAGATTTAAATTTGTCAGTGATCTTTAATCCCGATTACATATATCTGAATAAATGAATAAATAAAAAAAAACACCATTGGAAAATTGTTTCTGTGAATCCAACATTGCACCCTAAAAAGTGACCAGTACAATATAAATGTATTAATCTGAGACCAGGACATACCCTATGAATAACATTTTTTTGAAAGGTAAAATAATTACACAAAATGTTAGTAGTAAGTCCATTACCTAACAGTTATCATAGAGAGTCTCCTCTTCTGTTGTATTTTATGGTGGCCCAGAAGGGACATCACGAATCGTGACATCGCGAATCTTTGTAGTCCAGAATCTGGTCTATTTCATTTTGGTCTCCTGCACACCAACACAATGTGACCTCCCACTACTTATCTGCTACCAGCCGAAGATGGCTTGTTCCTAAAACTAGGACGCCCGGCCGCGCATATTTTTTTTACACAACTGTTTAGCCACTTAAGTAAAATATACAGTGCAAACGACTAGAGACAGAGTCTAACATTACTCTTAGCAGTGTTGCATTGCTGGAGCTGCACATGACATACTCGTTATTTGTTTCGGGTTAAATCTATCCTTTCTTCTGTTTCATTTATTTATGTGTTCTCAATCTATCCTCTTCTCTTTTGTCATGTAATTCTTCTTTTTTTCTTCAATCTATCCTTTTTCTCCTTCGTTGTATATATTTCTTTGTTTTTTCACAATCTACCCCCCTGCAGTTCTCCTATGTTATGTTATTCTTTTGTTCCCCTTCATTCTAACCTCTTCTCTTTTGTTTTATGTATTTCTTTTGTTTCTCCTTAAATCTATCCTTTTCTCCTTCGTCATCTATTTCTTGACATGTTTTAATTTGATAGATTTTCTTTCTCCTTCTCAGTTATGTCCCTGTTTTTCCTTAGTCTAGATCTATGATCCTCTTATAGCTCTTCAATTATGTATTTCTATGTTCTTCCTTTGACCTATTCTCTTCTCTTTCTTTATGTATTTCCTTGTTTTTCCTTCTCCATATCCTCTCCACCATCCTTGTTTTCCCCTTTCTATCATTTTCCTTTCCCTGGGTGTACGTGCTTGCACATAATAGTGCGCTGACGACTTAGACTCTTTCACCAGAGCACTTCTTGGATTTTTTTCGCGAAAATGGCTAAACAGTTGTGAAAAAGGGGGGGTCAACCACAGAACTAAGGGATAAAATAAACCCTATGAATTGTTTTTTTCTATGACATATGTAACAAATACAACCATAATGAAACCATTGGTGTCATGTGGCTCCATGCATTGAAGAGGCACTAGTATGGGGGGGGGGGTTCAATTGTACCCAATAAATGGAGTGTGAATTAACAAAGCCACCGAATATGCGGTAGGAGGGGTCTTATCAGCTTTATAAAGTGTGCCTTTTACCCTTTCTCTTTGTTGTCTTTAATTTTCCCCTTTTCGCCATACGATCGAGGCGGTGCCCATATATACCCCAGCAGCTAGATTTTTATCGGGACCTAATTTGTTTATAATTTTGTTTTAACTAATCTTAAACTGCAATATTATCCAAACCTAGCTGTAATCATGTATGCGCTTATGGCGGGCTAAACAGGCCAATATAATGTACACCTATATACGACTATATGTCTCTCCAGCCATCGGATAGATGTATAGTCGTATAGTTGTACGAATATTGGCCAGTTTAGCCCGCCATATTCGCTGGCCTGAATAACCTTACCCATCCTCTTCAATCCTCATCTTTAGTAAATACTTCATATGTATCAAGGGTTTATGCAAGGATTCACAAGATTCAAGAACCGTTTCTAATCAAGGATAATTACCATTACTCTATATCGTCTCTTGTGGTTTACGAATCAATAAATAATGACGTCTTCTCTGATCAGCTTTATACGTCAACTTTGAATTCAAGCGATTCACGAGTAATTTAAGTAAACTAGTTATTAATTTACTAATGATCATGAGTTGCCATTGGTGTAGTCTTTCAAGTAGGTGTGATTAAAATGAAATACAACACCGGAATTATATTTCCTTATATTCATGGTACTGAAAATGTCTGTTTTGTAAACCCACACCGCCAGGTAACCATACATTTTGTTCTGAATGATTCTTCTAGGATTATCTCGAGACTCAATTATTCATGCAATCATATTACTAAAATATTTCTTCACTGTGATATGATATGAATGTTATATATTGGTTTAGGAATAACAAAAGCTATTTCACAACCGAATTATACATGTTAATGAAGTGTACAAAATATACATTATGTGAACCAAATATTAAAAAGCATACAAACAAATACAAACAAAATATGGTATATAAATAGGTATATCATGTTCAAAGAGGAAAGGATACATAAAACAATACCGGTATATGATTATCATGATTACATACATTAAAATACAGGACATAATATTAATTGAAGGTATTGCTTTTTCAAACTAGTAGTAAAGCACCCTCATCCGTTACTTTTCTTTTAAAAAGCACTACTCTTTATAACAGTTACAGTTACTGTATTTCGTATAACTACATGCATTTTGGCAAAATTACAATTTCTCGTCAATGTACTGAGATATGTACATATTTTATCATTGAAGTGGACACATTTACGTAATAATTTGAGACTGAAAATTATTACAAACTTTTTGATGGACTTGGATCTTTCCTCTCCTCATGTATTTACAATGTAATTCTCAATCGGCACATTAAAGGTAGTGTGTCACGTTTCCTGCCAACAGCGAATTTTGTCAAACTTTGCAGGAACTATGAATATGTCACGTATGTCCTAAGTGTGAAAGTTAAACGTTAGCAGTGAGACTCCTAGTATTCAAATTATGCAAGGAAACCCGTTTACTTTCTAGACTTCACTGTCACACACTATTGAGTGGGTGACTGACGTCTTTTTTCTTTGGTAATAATCTACATCAAATGAGCTATAAAGGGTGCATGAGCATTTGTCTGCATCAATAACCGAATCTTGTCACGACCACAATTAAACTGATTAAATCTTTGCGCAGCACAAAACGTACGACCATTTGGTACAAGGGTCTGAAAATCAGACTATTTAATTAAACGACGGCGATCACTAAATTCGATTTCACAACTAACGGTCATTATTTTTTTTCACAAAAATGCATTTACAAGCGCTTTTGTTTTGAGAGAAGTTCTAAATTAGTATTATTTGTTAATGCCGTTTTAATTTAACCTTTCATTATTGTGGCCTGGAGATTGGACATCGGGCGCGTACGCAGGATTTTTTCAAAGGGGGGGGGGGTTAAAATTTGAAAATCGCGCCAAAATCCGCTGAATAAGCGGGGGGGGGGTGGGGAAGGGAACAGCACATTTTTAATATTTTATTTGTCCCGTAAATTTGAAAATTTGGCCGATCGATATTTCGACACCCACCCACCCCCCCCCCCCCTGTGTACGCGCCTGTGGGACATAATACCTTTAATAATGTATTTAATGTTTTATCATATAACTGTTTAAATGCCTGGCACGTTGACATAATCTCTCTTTATGGCGTCATTCAATTTTTCGTAGTTAGCCTCTTGATCAGGTTTCTGAAGATCTTGGTAGGTATGAGGGTCGGTACGATTCACATATCTCTCAGCATCGGTATTACAATCTTGGTAGGTATGGACGTCTGTCCCTGACTGATCAAATACAGGGTTCTCATACTGCGGAGACGAATCGGACTCCTTCCCTTTAGACTTAGTAGTGGCTGATTCATTCCTGAAAGTTATTATTAGGAAAGCATAGATAAATTGCATCGATTAAATAGATAAAACAATAACAAATAAAGTCCAACTACATGACATATGGGAATTGGTATGGTACTTTCAAAGTACATGTCGTTAACATAACAAGTCGTTTAAGCGGGTTGCCATAAGATTTAAAAAGTGTTATGCTTTAGAATATTTACATTGAATAGCATTTGATAACGAAGAAGAAAGTATTAAAATAATTTTAATTATAAAAAAACAATCATAATTCAGCTTTTATTTTCATGACCATACGGTTTTATCTTCTTTTGTGGAGGAGTTCGATGAGAATGGACTGATAAGAGGGACAAGTTAAGTACAAGGTTACTTTCTTACCTTCTTCGCTTGTAAAAGATGATGATGAGAACTATAACGATAACAATCACAACAATAGCACCAACAGCGCTTCCTACGACAGTTGCTATGAAGCTTGACGAACCTCCAGCTGAAGTTGATTTTGGTGGAGAAGAAGTGGTAGGTGAAGAGGATGGTGTGTGAAGGCGGATGTTAGTGAAAAGAAATGACAGGAGTTAGAAATACCAAGATAGCATCAGTTGATAGATACATGGTAAATAAGTCGGGTACTAGAATAAAATCTTGATTAATTGTAATTACATGCAAAAGGACCGGTCGCAGGAGGTTGCTTACTTGCACATCTAGATATTGATGATTCGCGTATGGAAAGTTGTGTGTGTGTGTGTGCGAGCGTGTGTGCATGTGTGCGCGCGCGCTCCACAGGGTGCGTGCGTGTGTGGGTGTGTGATTATGGCTTAATAAATGGAATATATATTGCCATTGTAATCATCGATATCTACATTCTTCTTTTTTTTTCGAAATATACTTTAGCTGTACCATTTTTACTTTGATTCATGATGTTCAAGCATTTCTGTATAATCATGGGCCGTCATATAACGCGTATTTTACATTTCATTTCTTTGAGATGCCAACCTTGTTTTGTTGTAAATGTCAATGCTGGTCCTTGTTCGCCTTCACCGTTGATACCATCCCGTATCGCTGCAATCTGAACAGAGTACGTTGATCCTGCTTCAAGTCCACTGACGTTATACATGACCATCTCATTGGCATTCTCAGCAGACCTCTTCAACACGGAACGGTCCGTAATTGGGACCATGCTTGGAGGTGGTACTTCTTTAGCCAACACGGCATTGCTACCTGATCGCACGTAGATCTTGTAGCCAACAATAGGTCCATCCCCTGTTTCAGAGCTAGAGTCCCATTGTCTCCAACCAATGGCTGCATGGTGGTATCCCAATTCAAGTAGTTCCGGTACACCACTAAAACTTGGTAAAACTGCAGAAGTGGGGTCAAGACGAACACAAAAAAAAATTAATAATAATAAAATAATAATAGTAATTATAATAGTTATAATAATAATAATATAATTATAAAAATAATATCGAACATTTAGGAGCACTAAAAATCACACTTAGCGTTTACAAAAAGCGCTTACAGATAGTGAAGAAGAAACATGAAAAACACAGAATTGGTAAATCACATTAATTTACTTACTTTTTAGGGAAGAAGTATGTTTTAAGGGATCTTTTGAAAGAGGCAAGACAGGTCAATTCTCTGATGGAAAGTGGGATATAGCTTTAGTTGTTGAATGGATATTCTTCTTACTACCCCACCCACAGCAATGGAAACATTTTTAGTGATCCTTCCTTTTTTCTTATCCCTGTTCCTCATAGAAAGCAAAAGATTTCGCCCCAAGCTACACTCAAGTTCTTATATCTGATATTTCCTGAACTTCCAAACTAAACTAATTTTAGGAATACAGATTGCGTTAAGAATATACTAATTCTAGATCATCACGGTGCCGAAATAATCCGTGGGGTCATAAAATTCCCTCTATCAGGTGGATTTTACTAAAATCTTGCTTGTACATGTTGGATGAAAACCCTGAACCAACCTTTCAAGAAACAAATGACTACCATTTTCACAGACTGGTGCATTTTTCATATTCTCTACAAGCACTTGTTTGATTTTAAAAATAAAAATAAATCATGTTCACGCAAGGCACCACGCTGTACTAAAAACGTTGAATTAATAGATAATAAGTTAATTCATTAGGTGTTTAAAAACATGTAATCTATTAACCTTTACTTTTCAAATTTTGAAATCAAACTACATTGTTAGCGCGATAGTCACGTGCAGCTAAATTATGTTACATTTACATGCGCCCTTATTCTTGAGCAAAATGGTTTTGTGCGTTTTGATCAACTAATTTGAAATATTTTACCTATATAATTTGCAATAGAGGACCATAATTTTGGAAATACATTATCTGATAGAGCATTATTGAGATTGCCAAAAGTAGGTGAGATTTATATGAATACTCTAATGTTTGGCATTTACACGATATTTCCTTAAGATATTCGAACATTAAAGAGTGAAGTGAAAAGGCGAACCCCTCACGATGAGTCTTATGAAGCTGAATTGATGTTGTTCAAGCGTTACATCCATAAACAACAGTATATCTTTTCAAAATGAACTTTGGTTCATTATTTGGTTTAACAAAAGTGTGAAATAAATTTTTACAACTGTCCGGCATAATTTTCATTTGCAAAACGGCCAATATGAAATTCATTACCCTAATTACACGCTATCGAAGCTCACCTTTACATTATTCTGGCAAATAAAGTAAAACAAAAAACAAACAAAAACCTCTCACTCGGGGCAAGTTAAACGCTTAACGTCGAAATATAGATACGCCACGGGTCTATACATATACGCTACAATGAACGTGTTTTGGAGTTTTTCGAGAATGTCAAAGAATAGACAGGCCCCAGTTCCCTTTATTTGCCGACCCTAATATGATGCACTAATAATGTGACCCGTGACGTTAACATAACACAAAAGTCGCCTTTTTTCAAAACTATTTTATGATTGAGACTGGGTTTTTTTAAATATCATAATTTTTAAGGTTCTTAATTCCTAAAAATTAAAACAAACTGGGCTATTTATTGTTGACATTTTTTGCTTCTCCCTTTCTTTATCAACACTTGTTATCTTGAGACAGGTTATGTTCTCTTTCTTTAAAAAGTTACGTTTCTTTTGTTATCGCTGTTTAAAAGAACTTTTGGATATTTAAAGGCCGCTTTTTGAAAGACTAAGAAACAAGACATGAGCTGACCAGGTGATTATTTTTTGTTCTATTTTTTTAGATCACGCACTATTCTTTAAACAGTTTCTGTTCTCTTTTTTTTTTCTTTTTGCGCTTTAAAAGAGTTATAGAATTTGCCAATTTTTAATACGAATCAAACATACATTAGAATAAAACCGCTGTTATCAGTGCCTAGCAATTTCATTACCATTACATAAATCTATATTATTCATAAAGTATATTAAACATACGCACCATAAAAAGCAGCAGACGCCAACCTTATATAGCCGAACTCGGACGATTTATTGAAAGGGTCTCCGATGAAACAGTAAATAGGACTATCATCCGAAAAATCTTGGATGTTGAATATGAAATTGAGGAGTGTTGACGAGAAGATTTGTGGAGGACCTTTGGCCGTTTTCCAGTTGTCTATTGAAAAGTCCTCTGTAGTAGCTTTCACAAAGTCAGGTTCATAATTCGTTGGTGAATCGAGCGAGATTACACAGGAAAATATAGCAATATCCGGGTTTGTCTTCTCACGTGCAGATTGTAAGCGGTCTAAACATAACAAAGACAGATAGGGAAAAGCATTTGTTAACTCATCAACTCAGAAGTATAAGACAATTGTATAAATATGGACATTAATAATTAGGGTCTTCGTTGTAGTTTCACAGCAAATATTAAATGATAAAAGTGCTAAGACAGAAAAGATCGATACAGAATGGGAGATAAGGAATATGGTGAGTTGATATTAAAGAAACAGTGTGGCAACAAGAACACCAACGATAATAATCTAACTACACTAATAATATAATAACCTTATGGGGACACAATAGTGTGAACGCATGTGTGCGCTCATTAAAGTCTCTATCGAAGTAAATGAAAAACATGAACAAAGCAGTAATGGTAGTAACCTGTTTGGCAGCTTTCCCCTGTCCATCGTGGATGGCATCTACCTGAGCTACAAGAACCAGTCACCGAGTTACAATCATCCTCCCCATCTCGACAGTGACATGTACCGGAACACTGATTGTAACATCCAGTAACTAAAACAAAGGTGAAAGATTATTTATTTAACCATTTCTTAAAGGTACCTTGTCCCGTTTGCAGGCCAATAAAAAAGAGAAGGTTAAATTCCAACGGCATTTGAAAGACAATACTAATGTAGAACGAGACGAAAGGGCTTTAAAATGGCTTTTAGTGGGAAAATAAGGACCATTAGATTTCGAATCGAATTAAGTGATTGCAATCACCTAAGTAATAATCTGACTTTTTCAGACCCTTTTACCGAATGGTTGTACGTTTTGTGCTGCACAAATATTCAATCAATTTAATTTTGGCCATTACAAGTAGTGGGTTATTGATGTAGACAAATGCTCATGTACCTGTCAAGGCTCATTTAATGTATGTTATTACCAAAGAAAAAAGATGTCAGTCAGTCACTAAACGGGTTTCCTTGCATATTTTAAATACTAGAACACTGCTAATGTCTAAATGTCACAGATAGGACACACGTGACGTATTCATAATTCCTGCAAAGTTCTACAGAAGTTAATGTTGGCTGCAAAAGGGACATAGTAGATTATTAATGTAAATATTCCTATCATGGTAGGACCGGAGGCAGAAAATGATAAGAACAATTATGCATAAAACCAAAGATATATTTACAAATTAATTTAATGCAGAAATGGAATCTCACATGAGTTGCAGCTATCGGGCATGTCCACTGAGTCTGCTGTGAATCCTACTTCACATTGACCTTCTGTTGTGCTACATAATCCAGAGACCTTGTCACAACCAACATTTTCTGGACAGTTGCAATGGTCAGTGCAGTTGACACCAAAATAACCCACTGGGCAAACGGATGGCACTGTAAAACGAGCACAACAATAAATTTGTTTTCGTATTTAAAAGCTTTATGCAAGTATTTTCAATGGTTCCTGTATTAAATACTATGCCTATTCATTTTTGCATCATAAGATTCGATTTATATTGGTCTCGATTTATTGGTTATTAGTTTTTTAGCTTTTAAGTTGCAACGGCGACATGGAATATCTCTGAAACTTCCAAATCAAAAATCAAAAACTTCTCTTTCTATCTTTCTTTCGACTTTTTCTCCTTCTTCTTCTTCTCCTCCGTTTTCTTCTTCTTCCCGTGTTCCGTCTTTTACGGCCGACATGGGCTGATAGTTCCGTGTCTGGCATGGCTATAAAATGGAAAGTCCTTATCACTATATGAGGCCATGTGGCTAGTGGCAGCGGTGGGATACCATCATGGCCACAACAAAAAATGACTATTTGAACTTTGAAGCTTCCTCGAAGACTTATTCTTCCCCAATCGAAGGCTCTTAGCAGTGATTTAATGATGCAAAGAGCAGCTCACCGACAGACAAATACGAATGTTTTTTTCTTTTCTTCTTTTTTTTTTTTTTGGTTATCTTTAGCGGTGTATCCTCTAATTATTTTGCATCTTTAATAATACATTTTTTTTTAATTACATAGACATCATTACATCGCCCGTTCATTTACCCTTTGTATATTTATATTTGAAACAAATCTCTTTAAATTGTTTTTTAATTCAATGTTTTCAAAGAATGTCAATATTCATCATTATCCTACTCGGTCTGCCGAGCTTTTAAATCTACCAAAACAAGAACTTTGCTCTCAAATAAATCATTTGTATTTTCAGGTCCAAAACTCAGGAACTCTCTTTCAGATCCAGTTAGAAATAAACCCACATATTATAGTTTTAGTAGAGTGTTCAAAAAGAATGTAATACAAAAATATGTGTCTCCTATAGGTTAAACTTCTCACATCTCCCTGTTTCTCTCTCTCTCTCTCTCTTTCTCTCCCTCTCTCTCCCTCTCTCCCTCTTCTTCTAACTTCTGTTGTGTGCAGCTTTGTTTTTATCTTGTTTTGTCCTGTCATGTCCTTTTGTGTGTCTTGTCCCATCCTGTCTTGTTTATCTTATCGTATTTTGTTTTTTCATGTCTTGTCTTGTCTTATCTTTTATGTAATTTTCCTGTCCTTTGTGTCCCGTTTTGTCATTCTTTTCTTTTTGTATTTTTTTTATTATTTAGATACTTTAAAATAGTTTACGAAAATATGTTATTATATTATATCTATTTTACTGTGATTATTAAGACACTTTAAAATGATTTATGATGATAATGTTCATATTATATTTATTCTTGGGAACCTACAAAAACAAGCTTTCCAGTAGGTTCCTGTTTCATTTCATAATTTTGATCTTTCTTTGTCAACTATATTCTTTATTGTGCAAACAATTGTAATATGAAATGAATAAATAAAATCAATCAATCAATCAATCAATTTAAACCCTCCCCTGTCTGGATACGCCCAGTATGATACTTAACCTTGACAGCCTTCTCCTGACCATCCCGCCGCACAGCCCTCTTTACATCTTCCAGTAAACACATCACACGGCATTCCATTTATACAGTGACAATCCTGGAGACAGTCGGAGCCAAAATTTCCACCGCGGCACGCTAAAACAAACCCCCAAGAAAGGTAAGAACTTTAATAAAATGAATTATGAATCGAATTATTAATAAAGAATTATGATTGATTTTAACTATTATTTAATACACCCTATGAAATAAAATGTTCAAGATTTATAAGAGATCATGGCCCGTGGTAGCAATGTTGCTGACTTTGCTCATAGTAAATTTCAACAACCCATATCAAAGAAATCTCACTGTCATACTGGATTACCTTAAAAACAATACATTGTGCTACCTTACTTTCATTACAGAATGCTCCTGCATAGCCAGCTATACAGCTGCATTCATTTGGACCAGAAAGGCAAAACTTGTTGTCGCTGCAAGAAGAATCATCAGCTACCGCAGAACCGCATACAAGTTCACACTCAGACCCAAACCATTGGTCGCCACATGCTGTTATTGATAAATAGTAATTGATAACAGGTCATCTTTTCAAGCATGCATATTTATGTGCCTAATTGTGACATTTAATTTTGATTCATTTGCATTTGATACAGGTAGGAAATTAAGTTACACACTTAATGCATAATCAGTATATAAAAAAAGATAAACATGCCATATAGGGGGCGCTAAAGCGTATAAAAGCATGCTATTGACGCCCTCAGTTTAACTAAAAAATAAATATGGAAGGAAGAGAGTGAATTTATATTAATAAAGATAAAAGAAGGGGGAGACCGCTGGTTTCATAACTAAAACAATAACTGAATAGTAATACTTATTGATATACTAAGACGTAGGTTTATACAGTTAAAATTCCAGATATAAACTATGGCATACAATCAACATAACACATCCTAGACAATGGTTTTTCATTAAAAATAATTTGTGTAGAGTTTACATCGATTTTTCAGGAATTGTTTACATGAGAAAAAAAAAATACGCGAAGAAACAGTAACAGCGATTCTTGGTAATGTTTTAATTAGAATGTAGAGGTATGTATCATTCTCTCAAAACTGTATTTTTGTCGATTGAGGTTACCCTATATCGGTGCCCATGTTTTTCTCAAAAGAAGTTCCCTCTTTTGTTGGTGCCATCCCACTTTGAAAGCCACCCCGCCGCCCCTGATTATATCAACGTGAATATATAAGGATGTGCGACTTACCTGTAAGGCAGTTTTTACCAGTAAACCCAGGAGTACAGATGCATGCTCCTGTCTGTGGGTTACACACTCCTCCGTTGTAACAGTTATCACACAGACGATCACAGATAGGCACATCCCATTTTCCATGGGGGCACCCTTTAAGAAAAAAGAAATATTTTAAGGTCAATACATGAAAATAAAGACAAATTTGTACGACGAATGTTTTTAATTCCCACATTTGAGTTTTAGCAAATCTTACACTTTTTAATTTTAACAACTGATACTACGCTACTTTCAGAAAATAAAATGTATCAAATGTATGTCAAACTGCTAAGAACTCATTCTTTAACCATCACTGTGCCATTGCTGAAGTTTGCCATGACTCTACACACATTGTATTGAAAGGGATTTGTGTTTGACATACAAAGATCTAAAAAACTTACATAAAATCATCGATAACAATATTTCTTGGCTCATGCTTAATTAATCGGTTCTAATCAACTTACTTTAATCTATTATGAATATCATAAAAGATATCACATTTCCTTCTTTTTTTATTGATGTGAATTTTGACACGAATTGTATTATGACATTGATGATAAATACATACATACCCTTTGATATCTCGCAGACAAATCTTCGTAGTTCATTGCAAAACCGATCATCCCAGCCGTCAATAAAGCGTGCTACACAGAACTGGTACCCATCAAAGTTATCAGGTACACCCGACATCCACATGGTAAACCTTAAAACAAAGAAAGAAATTACAAGTATTTAAATTGCTACTGTTTTATAGTAGGTCCCTAAACATTGGTTTCTTTTCATTTTCTGGGATGAATGTAGAATAAGATTTTTTAAAATAAATAAAAAACGTCTTTACCCAGCCACACCCTCCTCTCTCTCTCCCTCTCTATCTCTATCCCCCCCCCCCTCCCCCGTCATCCCACTCTCTTTCTCTCTCTCTCTATTTCTTTCTCGCCTCTCTCTTCATCTTCATCTCTCATAAATATTATGGACGGATCGTAACCCTTTCTTAAAGGGAAAGTCTGTCCTGTTATTAGGTTGGTTTTAATAAATGCAGAAAATTGAGAGAGCAAACTTTGTGAATGTTTGACCCAAATCCTATTAAAATATAAAACTTATGAATTGCTGAAGTTATCATCAGTGAAACACAAGTTGATCTCCTCTCCAATTTGCTCTGTAAAGAAAATGTCTTTAATTTTTATTTTCTTAATTATCTATTTATGACGTAATAAATTTGTTTTATACACGGGATGTATCAAATTTATATTTGGAATAATTTTATTTAGGATGAATGTAGGATTGACGATTTTCTTTAGGGTAAAATAATTATAAATTTTTGCCTTTTTTTTAGTACAGGGCAAATGGGAGGGGAGCTCGCAAGATATGTCACAGAGATGCCAATTTGGGTTGTATTGTTGCACCTTCAAAAATTCATAGTTTTTTCAACTTGTAATCGATATTTATTCTTTTTCTATTTATTGCTAATTTTTTCCACTAACCTGTTTCTCTCATGTTTCTGATTCTATTAAAACCAAATTAGTATTATGGTGAACTTCCCCTTTAACCTTAAATCATTTAGAATGTAAATACCTTGAGTTTCGAAGCAAAGTGTCATCCGCCCATTGAAAGACACCTTCGTTGTCTAGTGAATCAAGCCCGAACCAGAACTCGACCCCGCTGAGGCTGTTTGTGAGAATTAGCTGTTTATAGTGATAAAAGAAACATGGCTTCATAAAACTGGTCATACCACGTGATATATCTTGTCTGAATGTCAACCTTATAGTTTCTAAATTCTACAAAGGCGAGTGAAGCGAGTGACAATGATGATCACAGGAAAATATGAATAAAGTTTGATGTGGAAAAATGTATTTCCTTGAACAAAATTCACTATAAAATGAATACATTTTACACATTCACACAACTCGCTGCAGCTACAACATGTTTTCTTCTTTTTAAATATTTCCTCACTATGCAGAGGGCTGGACTGGTTGAATGGTCAGTTTGTTTGATGATCTTTTATCCCTCAATTGAAATAAGAACTGTTATAATCATTTAAACTGGCACAGCCTAGTTTGCAAAACACAAAACAGAGTTTGTCGATTTTTTCATAGGCATTCGGGGAGGAGGGGGAGGTTCATGCCTCTTGCCTGAATTTCTACTTTCCAGTTTCACATTACGTAAGCGGATGCATTGAGTGGGCATGGCAATACTTTCTTTTCTAGAATTGTATTTCATCACCAAAACACACTACAAAAATATGGAAATTAGAGGAATTCCGAGATTCGCTCCAGGATTTGGATGATGTGACGAAGGATTACTGTTTGGAGGAAGTTACCTCATCGTTAACAAACTATAGGTGTACCTACAGACCTTACATGATGATAGAATACAGGTTTGTCTATTTGGGTATATTACTTTGCTGGAACCAGTGCTAAAACTGCAATCCCCTTTATCAATTGGAATATTATCCATTGCTATATTCATTTAAACAAGACCCCCCTCCAGTCAATATAAACACGGAAGGATTGTTTGGTATACTCACGTCTATTTCTGCGGTCTTCGGTTGAGCCAGCGATCCGCCAACGTTTTGGCAGTATTCCATTGCATCAAAATAATTTGCTGAGAAGGATGGCATATAATACCTCACATTTGGATAATCGGTCCATCCGTCATTCTTAACTGAAATGAAAAAAATGTTTTTCTAACCATCAATTTGGATGAGGCCTTAATGTGTCAGATATAATAATGTCATCTAAAAACACAACAAACAAACAAAATTTTAATAATGTGTAATTTAACGCTACACAATGATACCAATGCAAAGGCGTATTTTTAGGGATATGTTAGGGTTATTAATTGTTTCATCAAGCTTAAAACAAACACTTAAAACATTAACATCTAAAACATTCACCAATACAATTTTAGGAAAACACACAACATTGAGTAAGCTCAATATCCTGCCCTTTACATAGCCCATAACATTCAGTTGAAATACTCATCTTTCCTATAGCAGAGTTAACCTACCCTGAGGCCTCTCACAGATGTATGGTCTTGCATATGAACACTCAATGTCATTCCATTTCCCATGACGACCATTTCCCATATCCACTAAAGAGTTGATGCAGGTGCAGTCTTCCGTCTTATTGTAATTGTTAGGTTCTCCTGGAGCCCAAGAAGACTCATCTCTTCTATTATCCCAAAGGGTGGATTTGGAAAATGAGAAACAAGATAATCATTGTTCAATATCCCAAGGCATTACCCTTAGTATATCGGACACTCGTATTCTACATAATCTCAACGGGAATAAGGTTTATATTGCAAAAAGATGCATTGGTATATGGAAATGCATTATAATTCTTACACGAAACCCTATGGTGTACTCAATAATGCTTTAAGTGAAACAAATAAAGAGATTGTTGTGAAGTTATGATTGATTGTTATAGATAAAAGACTGGTTTGTTATTAATAAGTTATTTAAACAAAAGCAGAAGGAGAATTTCGAAAGAAAATGAAAAGAGAATGATATGAAATCACCTTTCCACAGTGTCATCTACCCATACAAAACTGCCGCCAATGTCTCTCCTAAGTCCTAACCAATAGCAAGCGTCAGACGGGTTTGAAGTTGTCATGATTCCTACCAGGAAATTCTAGAAAATATACGTGAGAAAAGAAGACAAAACAACATAATAAACGTAAATAACAAAACTCTTCCCCCTCTTTCTCATATGAATTAAGCATAACAATTATAGACTATCATACAATGATATTCTCCAGTCTAAGCATCTCCTTGACATTCATTTTGAATAATCTAAATGCTAAAAGATCGGTTCCAAATAATTTTTAGAATTTGAACTTAACACTCTCATATTATGAGTTGTATTACCTATGGCTAAATAAAATCATCCAATGATGTGACTGTGTGCTCCCACTGGTGTACTGATGGGGGGAGGCAGTTGCCCCCCCCCCCAAAAAAAAATACAAATAAAACGTGGTTTATTTCTAATTCGATGCCAGTGATTTACAAAATATGTTGCTGGAATGACGATTTTCCTCTTTTTTGTGCCCCCAAAAAAAGCTTTTGCTCATTACGCCACTGTCTGCTTCTTTACAGAGAAAAAACATGAACGATACGATTAATAAATGTGAAAGCGTAGGTTAGTTTCTCTTACATTGAGTTCTTCTGATTTGACAATGGCCAGGTCACCGCCATTGCTCACACAGTGTGCTCTAGCATCATCATTAGACATTGCTTCTCCGTAGAAACGATATAACGATTGGCCGAAACGATGCCACGAACAACGAGAATCTGACGATGTAAATATGACACAGGTTTATTTATTTACTTATTTAGTCTTCTTTGAAATACAGGGTAGGGTTTTTCAAAGGAGCCCTTTAGGCAAGTGAAACAAGTACATGGTAAAATGTACAACAACAAAAAATAGAAACGTAAATTATACAAAATACATAATACATAGTTATTTACTACAAAAAAAATTAAGTAGGCCTACGTTAAAACAGAACACGTTTCAGCTTGAAAAGATGAACTGCATAAAATGAACCAACTAAAGCATGGGCATTTAATTATATTTATCAATTAAATAAAACAAGTTCACATAAATTAATATGCTGGTACTAATACAATAAAATGAAACAAAATTTAAAAGTATCTATGTACGCTGACGAAATAGCGTACAAAGATACTCTTGACATTTGTTGGAAATTAAGATAACAAATACTACTGATAAGGATGCTAATTAACAACGGTCCCGGTATTAAATTTTCTCATTTCATATAAAACAAATCTTGCTTTTATCTTTCTTTCTGTTTGTATATTATTCATTTATTCTATTCATTTATGCTTTCCTTCATTATTGCATTAGGGTGGTGGTGAGAAAGTTTTCAGTGACGAGGCAACATGAATGGCGTTGGAATTAGATGTAAATATTCATATATCATCATGTATATATATACCTTTCGGACGTTGACATATGTGGACGCGCGGAGCTGAACAGGAGCTTGTTTGCCATTTCCCTTGATCTACTAAGCTGTATGTAGATCTCATGCGGACACATTCATTACTTGCTGACGGTTGTGAAGGTGACCAATTAGAGTAGCTATCAAGGAAATAAAATATAAATAGTGTACTATCGACTCGTTCTTCAAAATCGAGTAAATTCCTTTAATTATCCCGAAAATGCCTTGTTTTATACACTTTCTATTGGACAAGACCTTCACATTGTAAGTCCACATAGGGAATATAGAAGTAAAACGATCGCAACTGCTTTTTTAAATCAACTCAAAGGTTAGTTCTGTACCTTATTGTACTATCCTAAAATTAATGTTTGGATTAGGTAATACGTCATTGTAATATTGGCACATTTCAAAAGGTGAGGGACAGTGTTATTTTTTATTTTTAGAAAGTAACGATTACAGCTATATTTCCTTTGGATACAATCATAGAATAAATCATAATAATAAAAATTGTACACCAAAAGCCTTACAAACAACATAAGTAGACAGTAAAGTTGCTGTGTGAGGACCAGTATTTCAATTCTTGTATTTAAAAGGTCAGCTTGACACCTAGTTGTGAAATGATCATAAAAATTGTATCAATGTGATCATCATCATTCTCATCACCACCATTATTAGTATATTGATATCATAATGGTTAATTGTTATTATTTTATTAGGTTAGGCTTGAATAGCCACGTGCGCTTTTAACTGAATCTTTTACCAGCCTATACTTTTATTTTGTTATTATGTAAACGTGATTCCATGATGATAATGATCATTGATATCATTATCAATTTATGCATTATTATTATCATTATTATTACTATTATTATTATCATTATTATTACTATTATTATTATCATTATTATTACTTTTATTATTATTATTATTACTATTATTATTATTATTATTATGAGTATCATTATCAATATTATTATTATCATTATCATTAATATTGTCATTATTCTTACAGTGTTGCACAAATGGTTGGTTAAGTTCTTCGTTACTCTTTTCCGGAATTGATTTTGAGTATTATAAAGTTTATCTTTGATAAATAACATTTTCTCAGAACTTAATAAATCAATCTCTATGACGCTCTAGATTGATCAGTAGAGCTCTAATATGATATAAACTAAATAAATATTCATCACGAACAAATCATATTCTAATAATGAATTTATAAAAAGAGGCGAACTAATACAGATTTCCAACAGTGTATTATTATTATTATCATTATTTTTGTATATTCACTCTGGTAGTGTGTTGTCAATCCATGTATACTGTCCATCACCGTCTGAGTCATGAAGTCCTATCCAGTAGTTATATCCTAAATCTGCTTTCAACGTGAAGGTGATGAGAAAAGCCTGAAAAATGAAAAAGAGACGATTGTTTAAAAAAGAAATTATTTACGGAGTAATCTTATACATGCATTTTAGGTATTATCTATTTTTTCCTGAAATAATTATGAATTATTTCTTAAGTCATACGCATATTATTATATGGTCAAATTTAAATTGGTTGATTGAGCATTCGACAAATCGTAGGGAAAAAAACAGTTAAATCACACTTCACTTCATCAAAAATGATCTGCAGTAACCATGTTTATTTACCTAGGGTATACACACTGATATACCAAGTATGATCAGATGTCAGGGGTTATGTGGTTGTTACACCAATTCAAAATAAAAAAAATGAGTTTATAAACAAAAAACAAAACTGAAATACACATTTTAGGGAGAAAAATTGTCTTGGTGTAAGTGGTTTTATTTACTCAACCTAATATACTAGACATTTTGAAATGACCAACTTAAATCTACGTGATTCAGATTAAAATTTTGCTCATTTTTTAATTTACATATAACAACGTTACATAAAACGGTGAAACAGGGGATGACGAAGAAAGGAAATATTAGTGATAAATCATATTGATGAATACATATCATTGAATTTTATTTCACTTACAGTTTGTTCATGAGAAGTAATGATAGCAAGATGTCCACCTTGGTCTTGACAGTAAAGATTTGCATCAGGCCAGGTCTTTCCAAAGTTAACGATGAGATACTGTGAATCACCAAAGTCCAGCCAGTCTGGAGAATTACATATCTGCCCATTGACTGAATATGAATATGTCGTATTAAAAATCCTTTACCTCTTCTAGGAAATAATATGATGTAAACAAAAAGTAAATATCATTTGTTATAAAATGATGACGTAGATCCTAATCATTTGATTGGTTAAAAGCGTACACGTGACCATGCATTTATTTAGCCTAACGCGAAATTTGGATAACTACCGGTCATTGGCGATCATGTTTTGCGATCGCAACCATTGAGATTTATCGTTTTACTTTACTCGCGAAAATGGCTGCCGCGGAATTTAAAACGGATTAGTTATTTAATTTAGATCTAGATCATACGGACTTTGAGATGAGGGTGGTTCATCAAATAACAAGGATCCACGTCATAATTGTATAAAACAAATAATACACAGCACTTGTTCGGGCATCCACATTCGGTACCTTTGAAACAGTCCAAACACCCTCGGACATCGCCTCGGGCGTGTTAGACTGTTCCAAAGGTACCTTGCATGTGGGTAATTCTTACTAATGCCCTCACTGCAGTGCATTATTTGTCTAATAGTAGATGGACAGTTTTTTATGCTGTAAAATAAAAATGTGTTGTTGTCATATCATCGTGTTCTATGTTTATTTTTTTATTTTTATAGTTTTGTTTGTAATATTTTATGTGTATAAATAATATATATTATATTATATATATATATATTATATATTTTGTTTTATACATTGCAGTCATATAAATATTTGATAAAAACGTTTTTTTTGTCTCCTAAAGAAAAACATCATAATTTGGTTTGAATTTCTTAAATAGCTTGAATAAATGTGAGAACAATTTTAAATAAAGAAATCTCGAAATTGTCAAAAATTAAACAGCGCGTCCCAGAAAAAACGAAACCGAGAATTATCGATGTTTTTTATAACTTAATCACAATTATAATCGTTCATTTGATGCAACTCATATAATGTATTTCTCACGCATGAGTGATTCAAATGAATTTGAAGAGAGGAAACCAAAAAGTCATTTGGCGGACGGTATCTGAATTTCAAAGAGAAAATCATATTTCTAGAAAGTTGAGTTTCTGTCCTTGCATATGACACCTCAGTCAAGAAAAATGAGCTTGAGTAACAAAGTTCTGTTTTTTTAAAGTAGTGCTTGCATTTTCATAATTTTGTGAAACGAATTCGTGTTCACTGGATGCCGGAGCAGCAAACGGAAATAACAAAAGACTTAACTCCATTTCGTTGACAATTAGCCGTAGACGAAAGACTTCATGCAAGGCTGAATGTCAACGAAACGGAGTTAAGTCTTTTGTAAATTCCCCTACACTGTGATTACATTATCAGGAATGATTTCAACATTTGTTTCTCGCGATCTTTACCTAGTCCAAAATACTTTGCAGTTGAGTGTGATGGTCTGAATATTCATTTGACCCGTCTTCCTTTTCTTCATTTTGTTTATTTTAGTATTTTATATTTTTGTCCGTTTTTTTTTTCTTGCTTACTTTTCGGCATATTTTCATCATCAAGAGAAATTTACATTGCTACGTGTCTTTTGATGTTTTATGGTACATTATATTATTTATTTTATGCATTATGTGTCATGTTATTACAAGAAGAATCAATATTTTTTCTGCCGTATATAAGTTTCCTTCTATTTTTCTAGACTGCATTGTAATATACATGTTTATAAAAAGGTTATTGATGAACATCAATGAAGTTTAATAAATACAATAACATACGGAGGCGGCATCACCACAACAATTTTTCTCTTGACTTTGATCACTGATGCCTAGCAGAAATGGCTGGTATCTGTAGTTTTTGATATCTGCAACCATCGGTAAGCGATTTGAATGTAATATTTACATTGTATCACTGGGTTGTTTGTTCTTGTATGATGGCGTTCAAAATGCCAGGGAAATGAAGCTATGAGATTTGTCGTGTTCATTTATGTTTAGAGTATAAGCCTAGACTAGAAAATGTATGCATGAGTTTTTAAAGTTAGATGGCACATAATGTTGAGACCACGTCCGACCTTGAGAACCAAACGTCAGTGGTTTTAGAGGGCTGTATACAGTAGTGGAGCTCGACCGTTCGCAATAATGAACGGACGTTTTTTTCAGCGCCAATGATAAGCTGTGTGATGCCACATTGATTTGGCTACAAATGACACTTTTAGACATAGAGCGAAAAAATGGTGGAAAAGTAGTGAAGACAACATGAGTTAAAAGTACAAAACGAGTTTAAATGTGTGGAGTTTGCGAAGACGTTTTTTGGTTAATTCGGATCATATTTTTTATATTTGTAGAGGTGTCGTGGACGAGTGGATATGTCACCGGACTGTGGATCACAAGGTTCGCGGTTCAAGTCCCACCACGGGCCTAATGTCCTTTGGCAAGACATTGATCTACATTCGCCACTCTCCACCCAGGTGTGAAATGGGTACCCGGTAGGATGCGAAAGCTAATGTGCTTAGATTAGCAAGTGTGCGCATGTAAAAATGACGCCTGGCTGGAATGCTCCCCAGGGAGTGGAGAATGTGCATACATCGTGTGCAGGTAAGCCTGAATCCAATGACCGGGGTAATAATATATCTATCTGTAAAGCGCTTTGAGAGGGCCTTCGGTCTTGAAAAGCGCTATATAAGAACTAACTATTATTATTATTATTATTATTATTATTATTATTATCCGAAGAGTATTTCCATTGCAATTGACTGGCTTGAATATGATTTTTAAGAGAGTCATGTGTGATATTTCTTACAGACTTTCTAGAGCAGAGTATACTTGAATTCTTTTTTTGACAATGATGTTGGCCTTTGTTGTTGTTCTTTCTTTTGTAATGACAATTGAACAATATTGTGGCATCTTTTAAAATGATACAAAAGAAATTTCGGGTTGAAAAGAAATTATACTACACAGTTAAAAATTTTGTGAACAAGTTGTTTAAAAGTTTAAACAACTCTTGATTAACGGGTGACCTGATCTGAAAGTTGTTTAAAATGTTAAGCATCTCGAGTTGTTTAAAGTTTAAACACTTAGTTGATCAAAATTTTGAACAACTTGTTTAAAATCACAATTTAAACAACTGGTGTTGTTTAAAGACGGTTGTTTAAAATGAAGCTGTTGTTCAGTGGGGGTTGTTTACACCAACTGGGTTGTTTAAAGAAAGTTGTTTAAAAAGGAGCTGTTGTTCAGTGGGGGTTGTTTACACCAACTGGGTTGATTAAAGAAAGTTGTTTAAAAAGGAGCTGTTGTTCAGTGGGGGTTGTTTACAACAAAAGGGTTGTATAATGGCGTATAATTTGGGTTTGATACTCTGAATAAGTGCACCACTACTTCTGGGTCTCTATATTATAGGTATATGAAGACTAACAATATGGTAGGGTAATTCTGCAATTCATGAATTAGCGCCAAAACAGTGACAATTTTGCATGAGCGCGCATGCACGCACGTATAAACTGCATTATATAGGGATGCATGCAATCTCTATGGCAAGGAATTTAGCACACGTTATAACCGAGTGCGCGATCAGTGCCGCACTGCATGACGCGACGATTTTAATTTAAGTCTACCTATATTCTGACATTTGCGTACAGATACTGAAAATTTTAACTGTGAACTTACGCTATAAGTTAAAAACTTCAAATTGGTTAATAGAAAAGTGATTTCAATTAAGCCATTGAATCCCCAGTCACTTAGAAGCGCGTCGGTAGCTTGGTCGGCCATGATGTGTGTTGTGTTGTGGGTTGGAAAGTAATAAATATTAAGCTAAATAAATGTAAGTATAGAGACAAACAAAATGGAGCCTGCAGAAACACGTGTGGTTGCTTTGGTAGTTTAATCCAGACCCAATATCCATGTGCTTTTACATATGTATCAATCTGTGTAGTCAACAGAAGACCCTTGCATACACTTGCATTGTGTGTATGCATCTAATATGAATAACAATGAGCTGTGCCTAAACAGCTGCACTGCATTTCTAAGTGGCATGTTAATTTCAATTGCATGTTAGTTTCAAGGAACCTGTTTCTAAACATAACAATGTGAAATAAAGCTTTTAGCCAACGCGCACTTTACTGGCACGAGACACATGACGTCATATGTAAACAACACTGTCTAAAAACTCTCGTATAGTAAATATAGCAGTCATTAAATTTTAAACAGCGAATGTTTAACAAAATTACTTTCGTTTCGAGCAACATTGTTTACAATTTGTTCAACTGTTGTTTAAAGATAGTGTACAACTGTAATGCGGTGGTCACATCCCGCCGTACTTGCAAGTGCGTGCTGTCTACGTGCAAAAACGTAGGCAAAATGTGGGTATCGGTACGTGGTGAGTACCGCCTCCGTACGGATTTATGAACACGCAGACACACCGTAGCGCTTTTAGTGCATGAGGAACTTTCGCTGCGTTCGGGCTACCGATTTACCCCCAGTGTGCGTGACGTGCGTGCCCGGTACTGCCAACGAGCGCACAACGCACTGACTCCGTGCGTTTTTAAATTTGTATCCCACGGTCACTTGCTCTACGGAAGACGCACTTAGCACGTGCGTGCTGCGCACGTGATAAGTGCGTGGTCCGTGCTTACTCGCCACTTCCCCAGTTCAACTGTCTAATGAGCACGCAGAACTCACGTGGACCGTACCGAGTAAGCACGTGCTCCGCACTTACAACGCACGTTGTGCGCACTGATTTATGCAGTATACACTATGAACATGACTGACAAAGAAAGCGGACAAAATATACAGTTCCTCAGTAGACAAAGGAACATCCTTTCACTGCTATTATGAAAAAATGTGTAGTAAAGTTTATTATAACCATTTGTTAAAAATTACCGATTTGTTTTATTTATTTATTTATTTTATTTATTTATTTTTTTTTTTTGGGGGGGGGGGGGCTTTGAAAGTAAGAGGTGAGACCGGAACCATTCTGGTATATAATATTAAAGTTAAGGTTGATTTTGAATAAGAAAAACAAAAATACATTTAATGATTATGTTTGACTTCTACATGTTTATTCACACATAAATACATAAAATTAAATCATGAGTTCATGGAATGTCCCCAGAGTTCTTTAAAATCATGAGTGTCTGTAGAGTTCATAGAATGTCTCCAGAGTTCATAAAATTAAATCATGAGTATCATGAGTTCATGTGTTCAAACAACCCGATCTTGCCATGGTAGGCGGCCAAGTGGGGAACTGTAATAGTCCGCTAGATAGTTTCTCAGGGTTTTCCCTTCTCTTGAGGCCCGTTGGCCGACCATCTGGTTGGGTTCGGTCATCTGCACATCCTCCCTCCAGGCCCCGGGGACCACGTTGCCATCCTCATCCTCGCGGTCCAAATTAAGGTCCTGTAGTCCGGGCCGGCGCATTCGCAGCCAATAGTGAAGGGTGAGGCAGCCCAACACAACGCAAATCACCCTGCCAGGCTCCAACTGCAGGGTGGTGAGTAGGCACCGCCACCGGTGAGCCAATATCCCGAAGCTGTTCTCCACAACCCGACGTGCCCGAGAGGTCCGATAGTTCATCACTCTCTCTTTGTGGGTCATGGCACGGCGACTGTATGGCTTCAAGAGCCACTTTCGTAGGGGAAAAGCATCATCGCCTACAATGAAGTAGGGAAAGTCCCGGTCGTCGCCTGGAAGTGGATCCGGTGCTGGGAATCCAATAGTGTTGTCCTCCAGTGCCCCCCGGAGGGTGGACTCGTTGAACACGCCTGCGTCTGAGGAAGAGCCGTTGGCCCCCACCTTGCACCACAAGAAGGAATAGTTAGCATCCACGATGGCCAGGAGCACCACAGAACAGAAGCGCTTATAATTGTAATAGAGCGATCCACTTTTATTTGGCTTCTTGATGGCGATATGTTTCCCGTCGATCGCCCCACAACAGTGGTGAAATTTCAATCGCGTTCCAAACTGGCGAGCGACGGCTTTCCACTCGTCCTGTGTGGAGGACATGTTGAACATCTCCTCCTTATATTCCTTGTAGATGGCGGTGCAGACCTCCGGCACGAACGTGGATATGCTGTTGTGTGCCACCCGGAAGTCGTAGGCAAGGGACCTGTAGCTGTTCCCCGTCGCCAAGAAGCGAAGGGTGATGGCCAGCTTCAGGCCAGGCTCAAGAGGGCGGCGACTCCTGAAACATAAAATGTATTAATAGCGTTTGGGTGGCCCAGAAAGAGTGCTACAAAAACTTACCTTAATTACAAATACATGAATGACTAAATACAATTATTGTTTATAATATTTGATAGAAAAACACTTTTATTTGCCACCAAAAACATCAATTTACATGAAGGCGTTTTGATTCTTTGGCCATTTTACTGAAAAGTTGTGATTTGCAAAATTTGCTCCTTCTGTCAGAGATTTATTCTTAAATAGGCAACGGGAAGCTTCTAATAGAAATAAGACAACATTTTAAAGCAAATACAAAGCAAAACCAAGAATTCGTTATGGCAGAAATGAAGACACACACCTTGGGCACTTGGTGATTCGAGGGGTCACTCGGAGCAGGAGCTCGGCGAAGAGATTGGGGTCCATTCGGATGTATCCGACATAGTCCCCCCGCGATTCACGCTCTAGCTCTTGGAACAACGTTTCGTACTGCCCGAAAAGCCTCCTCCTCTCGATCCATGGGCGAACCCACCATCTTCTGCGTCGGCGTCTCTGTTGCCTCTCTCTCTCCCGTATCAAGGCAAGTAATACCACGTCGTACTCATGCACTGCCACTTGAAGGTGTTCTTGCAGCATCAGAACCCGGAGTCTCTGCGGTGGAATGGGCGGCATCTTGAGGCAGCAGCAACTTCTAGAGAAAATGGGAATGTCGTCCTATATGCTCCGACATACCCCGACTCACCGAGTTCATCGCACGTGCACGCACTTACAACGTGCGAGTGAGTAAGGACACCGTACGTGAGCAGCACGTGTAAGTAAGGCCTCCGTAAGACAACGTGGCAACCGCACGGAGACCGTACGTTGTAAGCACGTTGTAAGTACGTACAACGCACTTACCACGTGCGCAACGTACGATGCATGCAACCGCTCACGGCCAGGCGTGGCGTGCGGGCCACGTACTTACACCGTGCGTGTGACGTGCTTTGCCGGTACTCCCTCCCTGCCTTTGCCACTCCCTCCCTACGTTTTCAGAAAACGTGGCGGCCGTGGCCTCCCCAAAAACCGTACGGACTAAAAACACGCACGGTGGGATATGACCAACGCTTTAGTGAACATCACTTTTTTAAGCAGCGTTTTTACTGTGTAAGAAGGTAAACATTTTATTAAAATTGAGATGTGTATCTACTACGTTAAAATAACAAAGGATGCGAAGTAAATTGAGATTTTGGTTGGTTATCTCATAAGGGATATAATGTGCCAAGGTTAGCATATAATACATGCGGGAGAAAAAAACCCGAAGATGCCATGACTGTAAAGGATTCACTTTGTAAGTGCATTATTGGGGGATATAGCTAAGTAAGTTGAGGACCTAATCCCAGTAAAAATGAGTTATGTGTGAGACATAAAGATGGGAAGCTAGAGAAGTTTGTGGGGGAAGGGGGCAAGGGGCGTATCTATCTTTTTTGCTAAGGGGGGGGGGGGTTGACCCAGAGCCGTGTGTGCTATTTCGAACCCCCGTAAGTGGTGTTTTCTTGGCATCTACTTACACAATGCCACTGTGTATAGTGCACATCACATTTTCACTTGGCAGCCCGAGGGGGGATTACCCCCCCCCCCCCCCCCCCCCCCCGTAGATCCGCCCTGGGGTGTAGGTCAATTACAGGACCAAGTTCCAGAGAGTCAAATGAGGAGAGGAGGAGTAGGAGTTACAACAAAACTTGGAAGTCTTGGGTTAAAAATCTGATTTAGATGTTATATTTGAAGGGTAACCCTAGAAGTTAACTTTTGGTGACAGTTATAGATTTATGCTGGACCTTGTTTATGTTTCTTTGTTGAAAAATCAGAACTTATTGTATTCTGCAGGGGCAGGTGTCTGTGTTTAAACTGAGAATAAAGTGGGGTATTGCTGTGTGGTAAACGGCATGTGTATTAGTATTTGAGTTACCATCTGACATTAGAACAATGAGAACACTATATATTAAGAATAATATACAAATCTACTAATCTAGGCATGCTTATAATAATAATAATAATAATAACACTAATACGAATAATAAAGAATATAATGATAATAATAATGATAATGCAAATTATGCAAATTTTGTTTCCCCGGGAAAGCCCAGCATCAGCATGATCATGCTGTTCTTCTTGAGGGCCCTGTAATAATTATTATCCCAGCAACTGTCAGTGACCCATAAAATATACACCTGGATGGTGAGTAGCAAATTCCAAAGGACATTATGGTGCCGGGTCTGGATTCGAACCCTCAACCCTTGGATTGAGAGTCAATTGAACGAACCACTATACCACGACCCCTCCACAATGGCCTTTTCCAAGGCACATCTACGCCTACACAGCACTTTGGTTTGCTTTAAGGTACTTGTTAACTAATGCTATGGTCACATTACTCAAAAGTAGCCTGCCCCGCGGCCGAGCGGCGAGTTTCTAACCAATTCTGCCCGGCGGCTGCCCGGCCACCGAGCGGCGGCCGCCCAGGCACCGCTCGTTTTTAGGGCATCGCTCGGTCGCCGCTGAAGTTTAAGCGCGGAGTTAAAATTTGAGCGGCGCCTGCTCATTTTTCACTCGCCGCCCAAAATACGTTCGGTGCCTGGGCGGTCGCCGCCCGGGCACCGACCTAATTGCTGGGCGATGCTTAATTCCAGCAGCGACCGAGCAGGCTAGTGATCCAGGACTGTAGTGATCGGTCGGTCGCTGCTCTGATTTGTGACCAAAGCTTAAGGAATAGGTAAAGTTGGAAAATGAAGGCATGAACACGAAGAATCCTCTTCAAAAAGGTGATATCAAAGCCAACGGGATCGTAATGAGTGCGGTATAAACTATCGCATCACAATGCGTGTATTTACCTTGCCATGTATCTCCGTGAAGGCTGATCATCAACACCAAGATGGCCAACATCTGCATAGACACAGAAATGATTCGATGAAGGATGTCCATGATACCATGAAACGAGGCTCATCTAAGATATCGCAAGATATCGCAAAGTAAAAGACTTATTCTAATTTTCCACCAAGCTGTCGTCCCTAGAATGTCAATTGGTAGGTAGACGTAGTCAGTTTCCCCCCGTACCAATAACCTGAATCAAATATTGCTTTTCCTCGCCGTAAGTCGAAAAGGTGCACTGTTTTTATTGAGGCCAACTTCCTCAAAGTGCAATGAAAGATGTAAATCGTTGGTCACAAGCACTTGAAATGACTTGTATTGAAATGCACTTGACTAGTTTCGTTTTAATTGTTACGTGCATGATGTTATGTTTATATTTGGCATTGTACGCGTACCTTACACAATTTACCATTCAATGTTACGAATGAGATTATTTGAGCTCAAATTAAAGGCTTGGGAGCTTGGTTCATTGCACATGTTTATGGATTCTTGCTTTATGTACTTTATATTTACAGTTTTGGGATAGGTGCAGCGGAAGCACTGATGAGATATTTATGTTCGAATCGGTCAAATCAAGATAATATGGTTCTCACACGACAAGGGAAAACATGATTTGACTGACTTAGAATAATTAATAATAAAAAAAGGCATTGGGGCCCGCCAGGTAAATTTAAATGTGTTTGTCTTACATTTTGAAACTTGAGATTCGAATTCGTGTCCCGAACAAAGAGCGCACCCATGCAGCGCGTTTAATAGTGGTTCGTCGTTTCGCGGTTCGTCAGCCCACGTCGTTTACAGTAAAAGGTAGGTGGAAAGATGTCTATGAAAAGATAACCTCGATGTTTTTAATCTAATTTCATCTGGGAGATCAATCCACAGCTTTGTTCCTACAAACAAAAAACAAAATTGTCCTTGCGTCGTCTAACATTTTGGTTGATAGAGGAAGCCACTTTCTCTTCTTGTTGCATATCTGTCCTGTATCATCCGACAATAATCGACTAAAGAGTGTGGTAATACACCTTTTACCAAATCATACATTAATTAATGTTGACACAAGAAGTTCATGATGTTTAACAATATTTACTATTTATAGACTTTGAAAAAGAGTTTTGGAGTCATTTCTAAGTAGACTGAAAATAATTGCTCTCATTGTCATTTTTGACTTAAATACAATTTAGATTACTTTTGTAAGTTCTCCCCCATACTTCTACTCCATAAGAGAGATGAGGCTGTACATAAACCATATATATGATAACACAAATCTATTCTTGGGAACAAAATGTCTCAATTTTAACAGAATGCCTACTTTTTTCCGTATGCATTTTGTTTATTGTCTGAATATGTTCTTTCTACGAGAGGTGACCATCAATTTCAATTCCAACAAAATGGTGCAACGGATACATCTCTAATATCTGATCTTGACATTCTTGCTTGTTTTCTGTGTGTTAATTGTGATTTCATTTGCATTACACCATTCCTTAACCTTCATTAAATTTCAATTACAATTTCTGAATTAAATTCTTTTTGTCTAGTATTAAGAGTAGGAAATAGATTATCAGCGAATAATCTGTTATTGAAAATGTTTGTGGAGTTAGGTAAGTCATTTGCATATAGTACAAATAATGTTGGTCCAAGAACGGAAGGTTGAGGGACACCACATGTTATATATTCAATTTAAAAGACATATATCTTTATATTGTATTAACTGTAATCGTAAACACAAATAATCTTCAAACCATTGCAAGGCTAACCCACGTATTCCATGACTTTTTTGGGAGGAGAATGCTGTGGTTTATAGTACCTAATGCTTTTTGAAGGTCAAAAAAGATGCCAACCGTTGTTCTACCTTCATCGAAGTAATTCAATAGTGTATTTGCAAGATTAATCAATGATAACTTAGTGCTATGTTTCTTACAGAAACCATGCTCGTGTTCAAACAAGATAATTATTTGCTTCCAAGTAGTAAATTACACGATTATTTATAATTCAGATATAAGATATAAGATATTTAGTGAGTCTACGCATTCAACCATGCTTCAAATACCCCGTCAGTTTCGATATAATAGAGTGGTGAAGCGTGACGTCATCAAAAATCTATTTTTAGAATTTCTAAAAAAAATTCTTCATTTTCCGAAAGAGCATCGAATATAGTGTCCGAATGTCGAAAACCAATTGAATATTTGCTGAAGTATTGGCTGAGATATGACCATCTGAATAAATAGATGTCCTATGGGAACTCAATGGTATAGTGCTCTGGTTCCTAATGTTATCAAGCAGAGCACTATAACACTGAGTTTCCATAGGACATCTATTTATTCAGATAGTCAAATCTCAGCCAATACTTAATATTCAATTGGTTTTCGACATTTGGACATTATATTTGATGCTCTTTTGGAAACTGAAGAAAAAATTGAGAAATTCTAAAAACAGATTGTTATGATGTCACAGCTTCGGTACTCTATGGTTCAGGACCTCTGATCATGTTGAATGGATATTCTCAAAATTCCATTATATTCTCAAGGTGTGCGGTCTCTTCTGTATATGATGCGTCTAATGAATTGTATATATATATATATTAAGAAATAATATAGATAAATGCGGCTAGTATTCTTGCAGACGCATTAATCTAATTCAAAATATATTACGGTGGGGAAAAAAGGGGGTTTGAAGAACATTTTTTTTTAATAAATACTATTTGTTGTCAGCGTCAGTTATTCTAACAAGTTACCAAAATGTTGATATTGTTTGCAGATTCTACCTGTTTACGTTGTCCTTCGAAGCGATCACAAAGACTTTAAAAAATCAACTCAAGGGCAGTTTCAATACACTATTTCAATGCCTTGACATAAATAATGTTCAGATTACGTCATGTGTCACTGCAATATTTGCACATTTTGATAAATGACAAAGAAGGATGTTGAAAAAACCTTAGTTTGATTTCTTGAAAGTCTTTGCAATTGAGGACTAATATAATCTCAAATATTTTTCTCACAACTCCTTACAAAATCAAACCATAAAAAACATATTGTATGGTAACATATTGTTTTGCTTTTATTTTCAGTAAAATGTTTAACAAAGTACTTTGTAAAAATGAACCTTTTTTTTATCACATTACATGTTTATTTTCTCATATATTTTTAATGCACTTGCATTACAATTAAATACAAAGACTCTTTCTGATCAATTTTACTCCTTAACATCGGTACTATCGAGGAGAAAATAAATAATGTTCATCGCAAAAACATGACATATTTTGGAAACTGATAGGGAATTTTTTGCGCAGACTCGAATGTGAACATCACAGGTTGTTGAAAATAGCAACAATGTAAATCCAATGCTGCTGTGTTACAAAATAAACAAAAAATGATATTGCAGTTAGTCACTTATTCGACTCAATTTACGATCAAAAGCAATCAGATAATGAACCACATATTCCAATGTAAATGTTGAGAAATTGGAATACCACTGAAAACATAACATCAGTTTACAGCAACTTGAAATACACTCTCCAAATTTAAATGGAATTTTCAAATGGTTCCGGGAGTTAGTGCAAATTGTGCAATTACAAGTACCTGTTTGTTCTTCTTTTTGTTTGTTTACTTTTCTTTATATCTCTCCCTCTTGTCATGCATCTAGATTCAAGCCAATTCTTACAATTTTAAATACCACTGAACTTGGTCTACAGACTGCATCATACTTTCAAACTCTCAATAAAGTAGAAAGATTACAACAATTTTGTGGCACTTCTGTGGGATTCAGTTTCGAGCAAGTCCATGGTATTTGGTCATTTTCTGTTGCATATGCTACCAAAATACAAAAAATATTAAAGGCGGTCTGTACTAGTTTGGCCAGGAGGGATTAGACCACACAGCGTGGTCACTGACAGGTGGCTATCTCATCAACTTAGCTCTCAATTAACATAAGCAGAGTATCATGGGGACCAATGGCCACTGTTTAGGCATTGTTTTCTATATAGAGGGAGCAAGTAGCTACAAGTAGTACAGTGGGGCTTTAAATTATCAAGTGTCATTTTCCTTCTTCTCTAGTCTGATTCAAGCTCTTGTCGACTATCAACTCGACAGAATAATCAGGTGCAATAAATAGTATGATGTTGGTATTATATACCAGACCAAACACCCTTGACTCGCCCCTTTATGAATCTTGCACCCCACCCCTGTATAATACAGGGGTAGATAATCATAAGGCCCATGTCCCCGTCCGAGACTCCTCGTCACTAATGCAATACCTCTACCCACTTTTTTCACTCATAATTACCACCTCTTGCTTATCAAGGTTGCTTTGAAAGGTCCTATGTTTCCGTTTGACAATGAGAGTGGTTGTACGTGTTTGCTTGGAGCCATAGAGGCATTAACTGGTAAACTTTATAAACACAATGGTAATGCCCTTCTGACTCTTAACAAATGAAGTGTTGCTTATTTGCCCTGGGAATATTTCAACATTACCAGAAGTTTAGAGAAAAAAATTGAAATTATGGTATGGGATATTGAATGTTCATTCCCCCAAAACAAAACAAAAATCTGTAAGTACAACAGCACAAAATAACCTGAATGTCAAGGAGGTCACTGTCATTACAGGAATAGTGTGGAACTAATTCCATTCTAATGTCACCACCCATAAATCGCACTTTCAATCACTTTTGGACTGATTTTCATCATGTATTGTTTACAGGCAAATAGCATCTTTTAGGGCAGTAACTAATAGAAAGTTGACATTACAACCTATATTCTGTAGACAAAAACAAACCAAGAAAAGCTTACTTTCTGGGTTTACCACTTTTACATAATACTTGTACTAGTTTTTTATAAATTTTTGTTCATCAAGTTTGGTATTCACATTCTTTAAAAAGACCATACATTCTAAATCTCTTTGCGTCACCTTTGATTCATAACACTTCTACATATCACTCTTTTCAACTTAGAATTTCAGTTTTATCGATTTTACAAAATGAAATCACTGTTTTAGGCTTGAGCAGAAAATAATACAAAATTATCTTCAATCTTAATGGCAATGTTCAGTGATATGCATTCAAACTTCTTACAGAATACAGAGACAATGTAGGAGTTACATGAGGTTTAAATAATCATGAGGCTAAAACAAGAAATGGAAGCGTCTAATTGAATGAAGACAGGCAGCGTCCAGGCCTCCATACTACACTCCTCTTTCAAGCGTCTTATCATTTCACATTTCAAAATGCTGATGTTGATCCTCATCAAACGATTGCTTGAGCATGGACACATGACCAGAAATTTATATTTCCTAATACATAACTAGTCATTAGCATCTTCTGAAGACTGGTCACTACCATTTTTTAATGAATGTTCATATTAGCAGTCCTAATGACTGATCATTAGCATTTTCTAACAAATCCTTTTAAAAAAGCAATTTCTTCAGTCAACAATGGATGTAGACGATTCATAAATGGTGATTTATCAAATGACCGACAATGATCACTATCAACATTTTATAAAACAAATGATAAATTGTATATTTGAGCATTAGTTTAACTTTATCCATATTTGGTACCTTTGTAATAGTCCAAACAGCCTGCTCCCAAAATACCCTGTGTTGATATACTAACACCTTCACGAATGTATTCTATTTTGGGATACTGGCACATTAGGAACTCCCTCAAAAGAAGGCTTCCTTGGTAAACTCACAATAGCTCACCAGGAATATCAGGATTTTTATTTTAAAGGAATACTAACTGCGTTGACATTTGTAGCCATTCAAAAGTTCTCAAACAAACTTATCTTTGGAGGGAAAGCCGCAAACTTCTCCTTATCTCCATACCTGCATAATACAATTCTTTCCTTGGTTATGCTTGAAGCTCGTTAATCGCGAAATAGATGTCATGAGCCTTTTGGGACAGCAGCTGGATAAAAAAAAATGTCACTTTTTGTGGTGTCCTTATGAAAACGATGATGGATGATTTGATGATTGAATGCAGCGATCAAACAATCTTCTCAATCTCCTCTGCATCGTCCGTGTACAACCTTTCAATCTGGCGTCCTGGAGTAGAAAGAAAGAAAAACAAAGATATGAACAAGAATAGGCCCTATGGCCCTACATACATGTATGATGAACTCAGGTCAAGTTCTGTACAACCAGAAACTTCCTGTGCACGAAATGTTCGCAAATTTCCCAAGTGGTATAATTTTGCAAAAGTCTAATTGAATGACAATTGACAGTTTTGACACATCACTACATTTTTTAGATTTGCAAAGTCTCAAACAATTTACGAAAGTTCTTGGTGCGAAATAAAGTTTCAGGTTTACAACAATATTTTCAATAAAGAATTTGAAAATTTGAAATTATTCTGCCAAATGTCTTTTTTTACTTTAAAACGTCATAACTCATCTTTTGACACCAAATTCATAAGTTTAAAATGATGGTAACATTGGAGAAACAAAAAAAATCCAATATGTATCGTACACAAAAGTCCTTTTTTTCCCTTCATATACAAATGTACATAAGTTGCAAAATGTGAACAATAAATCAATCCTTCATGGGCTTATCGATATTACGATGCTCTATTTTAAAGGGAGGGTTATCAGTTTCCATGTGCAGAAGGGCATAATTCGCGAACTTCAGACCTTGTCGGAATACCATTAACCCTACGTTAACTGGGGGGGGGGGTCAATTTGACCCCCCCCCCTGTAGAAATTTCGCGACTACTCCGAAACCGCGGCAGATATAAAATTTTCCTCTCATGACTTTTTACTTTCGAGTCTTACGCATCTTTTAAAACAATTTTTTTGAAAATCGGATCTACGGTTACAAGGTCGCATGACCTTTTGTCTCTGCATGTCAGCCCGAAAATCGCTCATTTTCGTGATTTGTGTACAAAACATATGTAAAAGTCATTTTTCCTAAAAATAGATAAAACATTGGTTATTCAGTCTTGTTTAAAGTTTAGATGTTTGTTTTGGGGTCAAAATAGTTGAATTGTAGTTATAAAATGAAATAAAACAACAAAAACAATAAAATACATAAGTTTAAAAAACAATGAACTACATAAGAAATTATAAAAACAAGAGATAACATAAGGAATAACCTGGCTCTTCCAATTTTTTGTGTTGTATTATTATTCCAAATGGTCTAATAAATAAATGTAGTTAAAAAGAATACTTAAATATGAATAATCTATGATTTATGGGCCGAAATGTGAATTTTATGACCTTATTTGCATAAATTACCATAAATATGCAAATGAGTGAATTTTTCAAAAATTTGAAATTACCATAGTATTCTATACACTTCACTTGACATGCATGCAAATTTTCGCGGCGATCGGTGGTGAAACGGCCGAGATCTTAGGGGGGGGGGGGGGGTCAAATTGACCCCCCCCCCCCCCCCCCAGTAAAAACCTGGTCTGAAATAGCCCAGTTAAAATAGGGTTAATGGGTGTACAAGTCTTGCACACAGCAAACCAGTGGTCCTATCAAGAAATACTCCCTAGTCTCTAGGAAAGTCTTTCGGTGAGGGAAATGTAAGAAAAGGAGTTTACCATACGGGGAATGGGTGGAATATGCAGAGCATTAGATAAGGTCTGTTGGCCATAAACCTGAAGGCTAATCCTTGTGATTGACAACACTTGTTATCGGGTAAACACCCGAATGGTGTCAAATTGCCCATGAGAGCGAGAGCACACTACCATGAGTCTTTAACTCATATCCTACCATAAGGGTGCATGCACGCTACCACTAAAGTGCTTTGTACACGCAAGCGCGCTATTGATTGTCTGCTTTATTCATACGAGCGAGCTACCGCTCCGGTGCATCATGCATGTTTGCTTGCATTCCTCATAGCAGTTATTGTTCATGCCCATTGTACTGTGCTGAGTGCTTCCCACGCTTTAGATCGCACCATCAGATTATCAGATTATCTCAAATTAAACTTGGCACTGGGGGATTTGTGGCTTGGCACAATGGGGATTAGCCATGTGGCTCTGAGCTGTATTCATTACAAGAGTTATTCATTCATTCATTACAAGAGTTAATAATATGTAACAATAGAAACTTCTTTCACAACTTGTAGACCAGCTCTCTTCTTAGAAAGAAAAGTTTTCCCTCTCGCAAAAATTTAGTTACTATGTCAGTTGTGATTCAATTACATTGCAGCATGAAACTTTCGGGAATCTTAACCACTCGTAAAATCTGCCAAAGACTCATGCTCGCAAAAGCACTGTTCGTGTACAACACATTCTGGGCTTGATCAAATTTGTAGCATAAACATAGTAATAATAATAATAATAATGATTGTGGGTTCTTGTAAAGCGCTCATGTTTTTCAGACTTGCCTCTCTTGGACCTCCACAATTATTACCCTCCCTTGAGCATGGCTGCCATTATTGCACTCTAGCATTACAAGGATTCCTGCCAGGTACCCATTTACCTCACCTGGGTCGAGAGTGGCAAATGTAGGTTAATGTTTTGCCACAGGATATTACTACCGCGGTTGGACTTGAACCGTAAACCATGAGATCCACAGTCTGGTGATGTATCTCCTGGACCTCGACACCTCTTTTATGTAATATGGAGCCTCAAAAAATGAATAATCCTTGCAAAAAAAAAGAGACCATTCTTACCAAAGTGATTCTCGATGATCTTCATAATATCCATACTCCTGGGTCCGTCTACAAAGTTAATTGCTAGACCTGACTTGCCGAAGCGTCCTGTTCGTCCGATCCGATGCAGGTATGTCTCACAGTCAGCCTGCCCGTTCATGTCCACTGGAAGGTCAAAGTTCACCACCACAGTGACCTGCTCGATGTCAATACCTGTCAAGAGTAGGAGCAGAAGAGGTGTGACAATAATGAAGAAGACAAATATGGTATCTAATTCTCCTATTTCAAATTCAAATTTGTTGGTCCAAAAGTAAATTTGTTGCATTTACATGCATTATTCACAGAGAAAACTATATAAAATGTACATGTGACATGATACATACAACATAAAACAAGTATATAGAGAAAATAAACATATATCACTTTAGCATTCTCATTATATAGATATTTTCTCTGAATTTACATTATTGACAATAATTGTTATGCTTAATACATCAGCCAGAAAATTTCAAACTATATGAGCATTCTTCAATTCTATCTATCTTCATTTCAGTCAATGCTTACTCTGTTATTAAATTGCCATGGTGATTTCTTGCCGTTTGACAAACACATTAAAAAACATATCGCAGATATATAAATACATTCATACAACAAAAAATGCATAGTTGGTAATATACCACTCTCAATGAAAAAATTCTGTAACTTCTTCTTTGATCTTCCTGAAATGTTGTTCACCAGGGGAGTGTTTCACAAAGACCAAGATAATTTAAGTTGGACTCGAACTATGGCAGGCCTCTAACCATTCCTGGCATTGGTTTCTCAAGGGATGTACAAATAGTTTACAATGTAAGTAACTTTTTTTTCATCAACAATGAACTATACAAAATATAAGTTCTGTAGATTTGTGACGGCCTGCCTGCCCTTGAGAGACCAATGGTGAGAGCAACCAGTGGCACGAATGGCCTGCCATAGTTCAAGTCCAACTTAAGTCGATCTTAGTCTTTGTGAAACATCCCCCAGATAATGGAACTATGATGAACAAGTAAAACATGAGCAATGATGAATCCTTGACCACTGAATTATGTCATTCTCATATGCTGAATAGATACGAGGCCCTCATTGATCCAGTAGACAAGGACTTAAAATGGTTTCATGAAATATTGGTTTTGCTACATTTTGATACCTTTAGGGGCACTCAAAGGCCCGAATTCACAAAGCAAGGTTTGACCTCAGACCAAGGTTTGAGCTCAAACCTCCTTTTGTTCTTTACAAACCAGGTTTGTAAAAAACGCGTACAACGCGTCATATGACGTACAAAAACCAAGGTTTGTCGACAAACCTCCTTTGTGAATTCGGGCCAAAGGGTTCAAACATTCCTTCTCCTATCCTTACCTCTAGCCATGACATTGGTCGTGATTAAGATCTTCTCTTTTCCTGCTCTATACCGCTCCAGAACAGCCACTCTCTGTTCCACCGTGAGATCACCGCTCAACAGCGCCACCGCATGTCCCTCTCGTGTCATCCTCTCCGCAAGCCAGTTAGCATTTCTCTTCGTCTGCACAGAACCAATAGATGCAATGATATTCATCATTAAATATAAAGTAAGGTACTGTTTATGCACATAGCTTTGGAAAGAAACTCTGCAAGTTATGATATGTAGTGGTGGTTATTTTACCTGACTGCTAAGAAAGCATAAATGCTTGTTTGTAAGTAAAGATATGTAAAGCTACAGTCCCATATACGTCCCGGACCGTCCCGGACCATCCCGGACCCCATCCGGGGTGATCCGGGATTCGGTCCGTGTCGACACCGTGTTGGCACCGGGGTGGTCCTGGATGGTCCTGGATGGTCCTGGGCGGTCCGGGAGTCGACCCCGGATGTTTTTGACGGTCAAAAACTGCCAGGGTGGTCCGGGACGGTCCGGGACAATAGTTTGATCCGGGGTGATCCGTGTAGCCACCGTGCTGGGTCCGGGATCATCCGTAGTGGCGCCGGGGCGGTCCGTGTTGATCCGTGGCAGTCCGGGAGTGAGTTATTGACCCCGGATCACCCCGGCGCCCCTACGGATGATCCCGAACCCAGCACGGTGGTGACACGTGTTGGCACCGGAGCGTTCCGGGATGATCCGTGTTGGCACCGGGGTGGTCCGGGACGGTCCGTGGCGGCTCCGTGCTGGGTCTGGAATGATCTGTACTGCTGCTGGGGCTATGCCCGGACGGTCCGGGGCGGTCTGTAGTGTAGGGACACTGATTTTCCGCGATCATGGAAAACGGACGGAATTCACGGAATTGACCACTTGAAACGGAAAATGCAATTTCGAACGGAAAATCGCGGAAAACCCCTTTTACCTCAAAATTTTTCATTTTTCAAGAAGAAAATCGTAAAACTTACACTATTTTTGTGACTCGTTATGCAGTGAAAAAATATTGGGCCTCAAATCATGGTTAATAATTCCGAATATTTAGCGATATTCGTCAGATTCTTAGGAGACCGGGCGCTGCCATTTTGTTTTGCTGTACCAATAGAGATCGTGACATAATACATACACGGTACAAATAGCAGCGAAACGATCCTATTATGCCAGCTAGGCGCCTAGTATTACGCAGACGTAATACTAGGCACACACACGCCAGCAGCGGGCGCTACGTGCGGCGAGATTGTACACACGCTGATGTACAGTTCGAAAAAGGGGCTGGCATGTGCGCCTAAAATCAATCGATCGCGGACATGACAGCCCAGACTGAAATGTTTTCGTTGACGTCGGTACTCGTCCTTTCCGTCCGGAATATGTCGTGTTCTGACACATTCCGCTGACTTTAGTCTGCTTGTCTAAGTTCGAATTTGAAGTTGGTAATTTCTAAACATTTGATAATTTTTCGTAGGTCTAGCCTAGACTGTACGGCCCGTAGGGGTCTATATTTTCACTAGTATTTTGCATCAAGTTTATCCAGTCCCGTCCGTATGTTTTTGAGTGGTTATCAGTGGCTTGTCAAAGGTGGCGGCTTTAATAGTACATTTGTACCCTGCAAGTTCATGTTTTAATGAAAATCTTATGTAAACGGAATTTTAGTTTTTTCATGTGTACAAAGTCTATGGCAAAACGGAATTTCTGTTTTTCAGCCCATCTGAAACGGAATTCAAGATTTTCTGAAACGGAAAAGGCCATTTTTTGAAACGGAAAATCAGTGTCCCTAGTAGTGGTACCGTGTTGGGTCCGGGGAGACGGTCGGCGGTTGCGATTTTTTTGAACAAAACATCCCGGACCATCCCGGATCACCCCAGACCATGGTGCGGGATGGTCCGGAGTGGTCCATGCTCGTCCGTGCTGGTCCGGCTTTATATGGGACTGGGGCTTTATATAAATACCTGTACATTATTATTATTATTAATTCTAAGTCAGGTTTGTGACCCCATCACCTTCATGATTGCCCATTCAATTATGCCACAAGACTTTTATTCTTCATACAGTCAAACCTGCTATAGGGACCACCTGTCTACAAAGACCACATTTTATGTTTCCCTCTATAATGGTTTCTAATTGAAACATGTAACACAGGAACCTGTGCATAAAGACCACCTGCCCATAGAGACCAGTTTTCTTGTCTCTCTTGGGTGGTCTTTATAGACAGGTTTCATTGTATAAATGCCTTGGCCACAAATGCCATCACGAACTGCTATGAACACTGTACGAATGATTATCAGACAATGGAAATTCAAGAAGACCATGGAAAAACGGAGATTTGTACAAAATTATCGTTCGTACAAACCTTTGTGACCATAGCATAAGCCTAAAATTTTCAAACATATCTTACCTGACAGAATATCATTGCTTGACCGATTGTTATGGTACCGTAGATGTTAGAGAGTGATTCAGCCTTCTCCTCCTTGTTGGAGCATAGGACGTAGTACTGTTTGATGTTGGAAAGACTTTCTTCCTCCCGACGGAGGCGTATGACCACTGGATCAGGGACCACCGTCGTTGCAAACTTCATGACGGTGTTGTCGTACGTGGCGGAGAACAGCATCATTTGACAAGCGCTTGGAAGTTTCCTGACAGGGGCAGAAATAATACATAACTTTTGACGTTGAAGAGTCAAGGCTTGTTCACATATGATCCAGCAAAACCGCAGTGTTTTTTTAATTTTGGTAATAATGGGGAGGAGTCCATTTTGGCCGTGTAGTGATTTGATCTGCGCGATATCCGTAGGTTAAATTGCATAAATCGGTTACCAAGCATATGCAAGACTCTAGGCGATATAGTCACGGAAACTCACGGCGCAAAAAAAATGATATTCAAACATATATTGCAGTACATGTCCAGGTCAACCTTTTAAAGCCCCACTGCACTACTTATAGCTACTTACGCCCTCTATATAGCAACCAATGCCCAAGCAGTGACCGTTGGGCCCCCATGATCCCCTTTTTCTTGTGTTAATCGAGAGCTGATTTGATGAGATAACAGCCTGTCAGTGACCTTGCAGGGAGGTCTAATCTCTCCTGACCAAGCAAGTGCAGACAGGCTTTAAGATTAATGTAATGGGAATAGGAGTCAAGGGTGTATCATCAATTTTTGAGAATTCTACTTTAAAGGAATGTGTAACGATATGACCACCAATTGAAATCTAGCTCCTCTCCAGATATGTCAAATGTCAGATGTTAATCATTTCCCATATCTTACTTTTGAATGCGGATACTTTGGTCTTGATGGCCCTGCGTTGCTATCATAACATCAGCTTCATCTAGACAGAATACTTTCATCCTTGACAGGTCTATGCTGCGGAGCTTTAAACACCAGTCGAGCGTCGTTCCTGGAGTTCCTATGATGATCTGCTGGTTTACCTTCTCTCCTCGTTGAACTGGAAATTTAAATAAATACGACAAAGTTCTTAGAATCATGAAAACCTATCAAGAGGGAAATTGTTAGGACATTTTGGACCTCAAGATTCTAAAGAAATGTGGGCTCCCTCTTCAAAATCTCACAAGGGCAAGGAAATCTATTATTCTGCACTACTAACCTCCAAAATAGGCAAGTCAAAACTTGTTGATATTGATGAAAAAAAATGATGTTTCTTTTCTAAATGAATAGTAACATGAATATATTATCCTTTGTCTTACAATCTACATCCCCACATACAAGTAGAGTCAACAAACTTTAAAATCGAGTATCGAAACGCAAATAGGAACATTACTTTAATGCCTTTATTTTTATTTTTGAAAGAGATTGTCTCATGAAACATGGTAATATGGTTCATACCAAAAAGGCAGGATAAATATCATTCATTTACAAGACATGAATATTTAATAAAAAATATGCTGTTCTTGTTCAGGGCATATCACATTATACTATATGTGCTTCCAAAGGACTTTGGGTATTATTACCCGCACCTTTAGCTCTGACCACCGTAGCGCTCACTACATTCAAGGAGTTAAACCTACCCATTAACTAAACCTGGGTCAAGTGTGGCAAAGGTAGAACAATTTAATTCGATTCAATTAAATTTAAAATGGTTTATTTCAAATAAAACTGTCATTGCAGCCTTTAGCCAAATTATAAAAGTTTACAAACAAAATTAAATACACATGATGTAATATATAACATAGCATAACATGATATATTGAATTTGAAGAATGAACCAGCATAAATACGAGAAATATAGCTTATTGCAACATAATCATGGAAACATGAATTAAAAAGAAATCTGAATTAAATAGCATAAAATAACATAGTTCTACTGAAACCATGTGAAAGAAGAAGGACTGAAGTAAGCAATAAACGGTAAACGGAGCAAGTGTACAGTATGTGATGGAAAATACAATGTATTGCCATAGGCCGTCAATGCTGCAGCAGGGATTCGAACCCCATACCTTGTGATTCACAGTCACGAGACTTATACACTACACCACAACACCTCTACATTAAAATTCTTGATCTTGCCCTCATCTTCCGAACAAACAAAAACGAGTTTAACACCATTTAAGAAGATACATGTGAATGAACAAGTCTTACCTCTTTGTCCTCTGACTGCGTACCTCACGTTGATATCAGGAAGGTTTTTCCCCATCTCCTCCACTACTTTTCCTATTTGAATTGCTAGTTCATAGGTTGGTGCTAGACAAAGGGCCTAAGGGTTTGAAAAACAAAACAAAAATAAATCAGCCTTTAAGAAAAAGAACCAGGTACTGCACTGTACAGGTACTGCACTGTTTGAAATTTAAAACACATATCTTTATTATCAATGATGCAATCTCTAACATTAAGACAAAGATCTTTTGTTTGGACATACCACTTGCTCCCAGCAGCCTTACATCAATCAACATTGTATATCGAAGACATACTTAACCAGAAGCGCTAACAAAAAAGATGGCAAAGGAAAGGATGTGTATGTACATGTACCTGTGGGTAATGGTTGTTATCTACTCTACTCAGCATGGTTAATACAAAAGCTGCTGTCTTTCCTGTACCACTCTGAGATTGTGCTATCATGTTCTTGGGCCTGTGGAATAAAAAAGAAAAGATGTGAGAGTTAATATATGTATATGGTCCAAGGTATACTAAAATGAAAAATAAAGAAATAATGTAAGAAGTTGTAGCTCTTTAAAGATACCCCTGGCTTGGTTTATATTTATCTCAAGATTTTTACAAAATTTTCAAGGAAAAAAAGACAAAAGGGCCAATCGGGTATGATACGACTACGAAAGCCGCTACGGCAGTAGTAATGTGAGTGTAACATACGCGAAACTAAAGCGTGAGGAGAACTTAGGTCTGTTTCGCGAGCGCTGGCGCGCGCTGACCATTATTAAATCAAGTCATTTGTTTACGTGAAGTTGTCCAAAAGAAGTCGTAGATGGCATTAACCAGTATTTGCCATGCTACACCCCCTTTTAATGTATACCAACGCCTCTACAAGAACCTAGTGGATGTACTCACGGGTCAGCCATAAGAAGAGGCAGTGCCGTCTCCTGAATCTTAGAAGGTGCATTGAACCCCATCTCATACACTCCTTTTAGAAGTGCTTGCTTCCTGAGGGTGTAAACCAACAAACAAACAAAAGATTATAAACCAGTACAATCAAATGAACATTGTGTATAGCATATACAGTCAAACCTGTCTATAGTGACCGCCCAAGGGAAACACAAAAAGTGGCCTTTGTAGACAGGTGGTCTTTGTAGACAGGTTCCTTTAGTACATGATTCAATGAGAAACCATTTTCAAGGGAAACGACAAATATGGCCTTTGTAGACAGGTGGTCACTAAAGCAGGTTTGACTGTATCACATACTTGGCAATGCCTTGATATATCTCTGAAATAAACTGGCATTAGTTGCTAAAATAAGGTGGTAAAGAATTGAAGGTATTATCTTATTCTGGGTATATATTTATCTTTTACTTCACCTGGGTCAAATAATGCCAAATATTCATTAATTTAATGCTAAAAACCATCAGTCATCTTAATTGGTGGTGCACAGTACAGTAACTTATCCACTACAACAGGACACCCCTACATGGTAACTATCTAATAAGAACATTCCCTATTGCAGAGAAAGGGTGAAAGATAACATGTCAGCCATATCCAAGCTACATGGACAACCTTAACAAACTTTAATCTTTTGAGAGAGAACCTTACGCCAAATGTGAAATTTTATAACCATATCTCATTTATTTAAAACACCACAGTATTCCTTCAGCTCCAAGTCGACAATTATTTATGTTATTTAACTTTCCAAATTAATGTACATGTAGTCATGTACCTCATACATAATTGATGATTCAGGAAAATACTTACAGGCGAAGTTCTTCAAAAGATTTGACGGAGTGAAGGGGTGAGTTGGGGTCCTTCTGTTGGACCTCTAGCTGTGAGGTTGATGTGTGTTGGATGAGACGGGAATGAAGAGCTTTGTTGAGAAGAGATGCATCAGCAGCTTCCTTAGCTAAGAAAAAGAAATAGCAAGATAATAACAATAACAACGTTCTTGGTTTAGTGCTTGATACATTGTCAGTGTCCTTAAGAGCTTGACAGATATACAGATATGATTGAAATAGTATACAATTTGGAACCCAAACCACTTTCAAACTCGTCAGAAAAAATTTCTTCCCCCAAGCAAGACATACATGTACAATAGATGAAATCATGTCAACTCAAGACAGATCCATTAAGAAAAGATTTTTCGAAAAAATATTGATTTTATTATCTTTTACCAAAATATGCAATGTAGGCCTACTTTTCTGAAATATATGTGAGCATTTCTATAATGAATGTGGCTACCTAGAGTATTGTTATAAAAGTTACAATACATGTAATGAAAGAAATCCCTTACAGGAAGAGAACAGACAAAATTGGTTTCAAAGTTTATCATGGGTGAAATGTGTTCATTAATGAGTTACTGGATGGTCCAAAAAACCGAATTAGGTCAAACCATATAGAGCAAAGTATGTAAGCTTGACAAAAATCAGTGACTGCAGTCTTGAAACTTTATTGAAGCCCCCCCCCCCCCCACATTGCACTGCCTTTGCATACATCTAGATGCATAGAAATATTGGTTCACTACGATCTACTGGTATTAAGCGTTTGCCTGAATTTGACTTTTTAACTTTATGATAGCAGGAAATTGCTCTGAAGTAACTTTTCTTCATGAACTTAACTCCAACCTTCAACCCTAGACCAAACACTACTCCTAATCCTAAATTGAAGCCTGCACCTCAGTTAAATCCCAATCACAACCCTTAACCTATATCTTGGATAAAATAAAGCACTAGAGCAATTTTCACTGCCTCGCTGGAGCAGTGCCTTGAAAGCATGGGAGTGTTTCACAAAGATCCTAAGTTAAACTTATCTCTAAATTAGACTTAACATTTATGGAAAGCTGTTAGCATCTATGAAAATATTTGTTAAAGTTATTTTAAAAGGCATAAAATGTTGATTCAAATCATTCATATTTTCAATTATCAAGTAAATTTCATGGTCTCGATATGGAATTTACAAAAAATATAAAATACTGGAATTTTTGCTTTTTAATATATTTTATTTTAAAGATACAATGTCCCTTTTGCACATTAAATTCTGTAGAACTTAGCAGATATTATGAATAGGTCATGTATGTTCTATCTGTGAAATTTAAACGTTAGCGGTGTCTTAATATTCAAGTTATGCAAGGAAACCTATTTACTTGCTACTGTAGACCTCACTGTCAGACACTATTGAGTGACTGACTGGCTTTTTTCTTCTTTGGTAATAACATACATAAACTGAGCTGTAAAGAGTACATGAGCATTTGTCTACATCAATAACTCACTTCTTGTAATGGCCAAAATTAAACTGATTGAATCTTTGCGCAGCATGAAACGTACGACCATTCGGTACAATGGTCTGAAAATCAAGACTATTACTTATTGGCTCTATAGCTCTTAAGATTCAACAACCAATAGTCGTTATTTTCCCACTTAACACCATTTTCAAGCCCCCGTTTTTTTATGGAAGTTCTAAATTAGTATTATCTTTCAAATGCCGTTGGGATTTAACCTTTTTTTTGGGGGGGGGCCTGCAAATGGGACATAGTAGCTTTAAGGCTGCAAATGGCTCTCCATAATGTTTTACGTCCAACTTAGAGTCAAGTTGGACTTGAGATCTTTGTGAAACAGCCCCCAGGTATTACTTACCATCATCTTCCTTCTCTACACCACCAGCAGCTGAAGCTGGAGCAGCGGCAGGGGCTGGAGCTGTGGCACTCTGTGCCTGAGAGGCCGCTGGGGTAGCAGCTGGGGTAGCGGCTGGGGAGGGGGCCGCTGGATAGGCAGGTGGGGGCGCTTCATCTCCAATACCAAGGTTCTTTACCTGATCAATTTAAAAAAAACACATCAATAGAGCAATACTAGTATGTAGTATGGCTAAGTGGCAACTGATGTGGAGATATTACAGGTGTAGGCCCTTGTGTAATTGGATTTTTTACAGATGTGTATCAATCAGATATGATTATTACGTCTAGGGACCGTCCTTTAACGTCACCATCTGAAAGATGCGACTGAGTTTCAAACCATAATCCAAGAGCTGACCATGGACGTCACCGGCGACCACTAGACCAACTTATGTCTCCCATAAGATCGTTTTTGTAGGCATGTTGATTTTGTGACATATTGAGGATGTTTTTGACATTGTACACAACTACCGTGTGAGTCCAAAAAAAGTTTACACCTAGAAAATTGCTAATTATTTTTAAAACCATCTATGAACAGTAAATTATTATACATCTTATTGAAAAGTGTTTTATCCCAAATCATTTGGTACCATTTTTGTGTAGTATGTGTTCACGCTTGGATGAACAAGTAGCATTGTTTGCGAGAGTGCAAAAATCGACTTGCGCCAAAGTGATGCCTTCAGTATGTATTATGTTGGGATTAGCGGAATGAGAGAATGGATCGAATGTATCAAATGAAATGCATTGCATATGTTTTTTGCAAAGGGCAAAGTCACACACAGCCACACACATGCACACAAATGTTTGTTGATATTTGATATTCAATATTTGATATGTGTGGCATGATTAATTCTGTTAGGGGTGTTATTTGGATCTGCAAAGACCGAATTAATACCCAAATCCAAATTGTTTTATTCAAACATCACATAGGCAACTTTGGTGCGAGTCGATTTTTGCACTCTCGCAAACAATGTCTCCTTTTCATCCAAGCGTGAACACATACCACACAAAAATGGTACCAAATGATTTGGGATAAAACACTTTTTCATAAGACATATAACAGTTTAATGTTCATCAATGATTTTTTTTATAATTAGCAATTTTCTAGGTGTAAACTTTTTTTTGACTCACTCTGTACATTTACCTTTACCTTTACCCGAGATTCTGGAAGAATGCTGTGTTCTCAGCAGTCGGGCTTAAAGCAGAAATTCCACCACATAATATAGGGGAAAATTTTAAAAGGTTATAATGTAGGCATGCATTATAATCCAAGATGGCGGCCCGCATGTTGTGCCTCTTTTCTTAGACCAATATTATTAATTTCAAAGTCATGAAAGGGCACTACCGGAGTACAGGTAAATATCAACAAACATGGTCTACAACAACTTCAAATGACAAAATAATCCCAGCTATGCATTTTTGAAGGCATTTGATGGCCAAAAACTTGAAAATTCTTGGCACTAAAAAAAAAAAAAAAAAAAAAAAAAAAAAAAAAAAAAAAAATTGCCGATACCGATCAAAGGTGCGAGGGTGTTGCTCCGATCTTCCGATCCGATCAAAGGCCCAACTTACAGGGTTATGTCATAAGACTGAGGGGGTGGGGGAGGGGGTGTGTCAGGACACTTAATTTTATAAAAAATTAATCTGTCATTTTTGCCATTGGATTTTCCAAAAAGTAAGCATCAAATACTCTGAAATAGCAATTGCCAAACATCTTAAATATGTTCTAACATATTTAATATTATTATAATCTATGAAAGTTCGCTTGTAAAAAAACTTCAAATTACTATTTGACATCTGTCTGGACACAGACAACTATTATTATTAGAGAACTATTATTAAGTTTGTGACAAGTTCAGCAATCTATTGACACAGGTGTATGAAACATTGCACTGGTATGTTCACCTTACAATAGCATTTCAACAACAAAATTATTAATAAATCCCCCATATTTCATTTTGTAGTAATCTATAAGACAAGTAAAGTATAACATGAACATTTCAAACAGAAAGTGCTTCATTAAATGTTAATTGAGAGTGTCTCAAGATCGAGTCTGCCAGTTTTATGACAAATAAAGTAATCAGTAACCAACTAACCATGGTAACATGAATATTGAAGAATTTTTTTTTTACATAGACTCTCTAGGCCCCTATTACATTTTCATGGATATGGGGTTTTCTAAACTTTTTACTAGACCTTGAATTGAGTCTACTGTCTAGTCTCGAGTCTAGTTTAGTGTCAGTGAGTATTGTCAAACATCAAATCACTGGTCATATGAATTTGATATTTTAATGATCAATGAAGAAAACCCAGTTCGGTCGATCAAATAACATAATTAAATAGTCTACCAACGCAACGGATAATTCTCAGGATTTCGCCCAAAATTTGATATTTTAATGATCAATGAAGAAAACCCAGTTCAGCTGATCAAATAACATAATTAAATAGTCTACCAATGCTAGGATTAGGGTAAGGGTTGCTTGAATTTAGGTTGGTTGAATTTAGGTGTTTTGAGGGCGTTCTGAGTTATCGCAAGTGCGTAACGACTTTCCGCTTCCAGTTCCAGGCTATTTTTCTCAGATCTAGCATTTCTAATTTTAGCCTTTTTAGGCCTTGGCTTTAAAGTAGGGCAGCTCAGAATCCCGAATAATTACCTGCCAACATTACACAGCAAATTCATAATTGATCAGTCATGTAATGTCATTTCTGTACATACATGGTCCATCTCTCACCCTGTCTAAACATTCATTCTCAGTCCACACTCATTTGCATTTCACCAGTTCACAATGACTGAGTCAATGAGAATGACAGACTCGGTTTCATCCAGACAAGTCAAAGCTTATTTATTTAGTTCAAATTAGATCTTAATTTTTAATTAAACAGTTAAGAAGTCTAAATAAACATTAATCGTTTTCACCTTCTTTTCTTGCTCCTGAATCGCTGCATCCCAGTCTACATTCGCCATTTTCTCACTCGATGCTTGTCTCTCAACCACTGAGTGAGTGAACTAGCTACCTTCGAAAGTGCAATATCACAACGTACATTGTACGTATACGATGCACATGCACAAAGCGCTACGTACCTACGAAAATCCACCGGTGTGAGGCCCGTAAGCGCCGGGTGCGCATACATGCATTTTACGGCCCATATTGGCCAACGTGTTTTTCAAGAGTTGAAGTTAGCCGATATATTTTTTCGGATTTTCAATAAACCACTATTGCCGTAATTCATGCGGTACTAGCTAGTCAAGCTAGGGCTTATATTTTCTCTATCCTAATGATTTACAATTTCTACTAATTGTTCTTCTGGTAATCTTTAAAGGGTTATACAGTCTATCACGAAGATGAATTAAAGATTAAAAGTGGTGGAAGGAAGACAAATGATTTTAAATGGGATAAGGCCATATTGATGGAAGGCTAGCTGTTCCATTCTGGGACAGAGCGTTCTTGTATATGTCCCCGACCCGCCCCCCCCCCCTCGTGCCCCCCCCCCCCCCCATTGAAAGCACCCCCTATCTCCATTGTATAAAGTCAATACCGGCCAGATTTTCGTGTATTACGGGCCGGACCTTGTTGCATGAAATGTACCCCTTTACCAGAGATTTTGACATGAACTGGTCCCCGGAGTGTGGGGGGGGGGGGTCTATGCCGCATCTCTGGCTCGGTGCATTTCTATTTTGCTTTTCAAATTGGCAAAGTATATATTATACTATTGTTCTCTGAGCCATTTTTTCATGATTTTTACAAATTGACATCATTTATTTTCAGTGTCCACCTCCTCTTTAAAATTTGCATGGCAAATAGGTAAAGTTCTTGGGGAGGGGAGTATTTCCCAGGGTACTCACATGACACACGGGATGTATCATGTGCCGCTCTAATAGGGTTTCGAGGATTGAGCAGGTCACCGGCCCCGGCCCGGACCCTGTCCAATCAAACCATATCTGAGTAATTACCCCCCCCCCCCCCCCCCCCCCGGGAAAAGTAGTCGGCATAGAAATATATCATGTTGATTAAATTGTTGGATAGAAGATGAGGGTAATAATAAAAGACCTCTAATTTTCGATAAATATTATATTTAATGTTATTCCTTTATTGATCCATTACCGATCAGGTTATTTTCCTTAATTTCAGCTTCAACTTCATTATTGTTTATTGTGACCTTATTTTTTTTATTTCATTTTTTGTTCAATATAAATTAAACATTAATTATAAGTTCACAACTTTTTATAATCCCCCACTCGTCATTCTGTATTTTTGTTTTGTTCATAATTGTTGATTCTTTTCCAATAATGTTTATTAGACCTACTTCTACTTCTACTTCTACGACGATACTCAGCAGGATCCATGTAGTGCTGAGGAATAAACTATCTAGTTCTATGTCATGATTGCATTGAATAATTAATTTGTATATCGTGTAGGCCTATATTGTTTTGTTATTTAATTTTTATAGAAATGTGAGGGGCTTTCCATGGTCCACTCGACACTCGTTTATGTGTACAACGATCTGTACATTCATCAAAACTGGCAATCCCACACATCGGTGCACCTTGAACATTTGCCGCTTATTGGTCGCTAGTTTTAAGGAGCTCACCCACAAACCTCATGATGATGCAGAGAAGTCGCCAATTATTATCGACATTTTCGTCGATACGTTTATCTCTAGGACACTCTGGTACTGGACGTAAACTATGTGACTCACTTCATAGTAGAGGTAGTAATTCAAATCTTTATATACTTTTCTTACGCCTGTTTATTACATTTTAATATCGTAAAAACTGTACTAAATTTTATACTCGGTCCCATTCAAATGTTTAAATGTAAGTTCGATGTGGGTTGTCAGAACTTCATAAGCTACGCATTCTTGACAGCCAGTTTTAGGCGTAAAAGTCGGCGCTTGTTCACAACTGTGACCATACTAGGATCCGTATCTCCTGCGTGGAGGTAACCTTACTAGACCATATAATACACCAAAAATCATATAGGGTAGAGTGCCCAGTATTCGGTCACTTAAGGGGAAATCGCTAATATTTTGAATTCTTACCTCTTTTATTTGGCAATCTACCCATCAAAAGAAAAGAAATTTATTCCTCTAACAGGATTTTATAGTCACTTAAATATAGAATAACGATAAGCAAAATACTTCCGAAAGAAGACGGAGCATTTTTCTGCCCAGAATTCGGTCGCGCCGATTAGAATTCGGTCACGTGATTTGTGCGTGGTATCTCCGTTGCCAAAGAGCGAAGCGTATTTGCGCACTATTTTCACACAATTGCGCGATAAAGCACTGAATGTCAATGCGTTGACCGAATACTGGCCGAGCGATCCCGCATGGCAAGGGTATCGTATAAATACCTCTCGCACATCGGCAAATGCGTCATTTGCAAATTCACTGCGATGGAGTGAACACGGAAGTGATTCTCTTCACACACATACTAAATTCATTGCGACAGCACACGCAGTTGTTTCGCAATAGACTTCTACATATGGCTATGCACGTTAGCGCATGTGCTAAGAGAACGCAGAAGTGCAGAAAGTCTTGCGACACTGACCAATTTTGAGCTAAGTTGGAGATCTTTCCGGGGCCCTAAATCTGATTTAATTTTGAGAGTTAAGAAAAGTTGTTCAGCTGCTTGATTTGTGCAAGTTTCGTGGCTCGCAAATTATTTTTAAAATTGTTACAGCTGTCGAAACGGCTGTCTGACCGAATACTGGGAATTGACCGAATACTGGGCGCGCTACCCTAAATTGTCCACATTGGTCGGCCCGATTTTTACATTTCTGCTAGCTGCTGGGGCCAAAATAGTAGAGAAGGATTTTGTTTATGCTCACAATTATATTTTACAAGTACTTCCAATGTATAATCTACATAAATGTTGAAGTATATTGCATCTCTTATTTTCTGGTATAATTTCAACCTTTTTTATTCCTAATTATTTAAATAATTGCAATTTTCCTCAAATTACTTTTTTTATAATCCAGTGGTATTGCGACCAAGGCTATAGCTTGGCTCTTCTTCTCGCCGATAGTATCAATTTCACGAGATTCTAGCTAGTATAGCTCTTCGTGAAACGGTTTAGGAAGATCAGAGACATCTCCGTAGTTGGCGGATAAATTTATGACTGTCTTGTCGTAGGTTTCTAGGAACGGGCCCATTTCCCTTGCTGACTCACCAATTCATAAGATGTAGAGTTTTGACCAAATTTGGATGTCAACTGTGACAATTGAAGATCTGTGTTCACATTTGAGCATTTGTTCTCACTAAACCATCTCGGCCTACATATAGTTTAATTTTGAGCAGCTTTGTTTCCATTTGATTTGAGCGTCTTTGTTCTTATTTTCTAGGCTTTCAGGATGAAGAAGTACAGAGGCTACTGAAGCGGATTACAGGTCTTCAGCTAGAAAAGGTTTTCAAGCCTGCTAAACAGACCTTAGAGGCTCCCAGCTATAAACTCGTCAGCTCCAAGAAATTAGAAGAGGTAGGGATCAAATAGAATGTAAGCCTAGTTGAAAAGATATGAAGGTCAAGTTTGAGTAAAATGGTGAGACTGAAAATCCTGTGTGAAAATTGTATATAGGAATCCAAAACAAGAAATGTACCAGTCTTTTTTTTCAGATGCTGTTTTGCTGATGTTTCGAGATTCGAAATAGATCTGTTTATAAATATAAAATCATTCATATGTCCTATTTTTTTTTGGATTTGTAAAAATTACTTGCATAAGGATTATACTAATTTTCAAGCTTTGTATTGATACATTCGCTAGTTTTGCCTGACCAATCCTAAATATTTTCATCATGAATTGAATTTTGCCATCTCATTTGATTCATACAGACTTTTTAAGAAGAAGATGATATTTCTTTTTCATAACCCAAGTCTCACCTTTGACAAGACCATAGAAATAGTAATCATCAGCTGAGAGCTAGGACACATAAATGGAGACTTTTACAAAGAACTAACTCACTTCCAGCTCTACTAAAGCTGAACAATAAATGAGATGAAGTCCTTGATTTATTTAAAGCCTGTCTGCACTAGTTTAGCCAGGGGGATTAGATCTCCCTGCAAGGTCACTGACAGGTGGTTATCTCATCAGATCAGCTCTTAATTAACATAAGAAAAAGAGGATCATGGGGGACCCACCGTCACCAATTAGGCGTGGTTTGCTATATAGAGGGCGCAAGTAGCTATAAGTAGTGTAGTGGGGCTTTAATTAAAAGCTATTTGTTTTGTGACGTACGGGACATTCAGAGACTTTAAACAAGAAATAACAACAGATGAAATTATTTATATGGCTATCTTTTGGTATGAGTCTGTGGCTATTATGGGCTAGTTCATTTGTGGAAAGTTTTGGTTTTGACTAATTTTTTAATTAATTGTTAATGTAATTAATGTGCCGCGTGACGTACGGGACGCTGTGAACCGTACGTCACGCGGCACATTAATTACATTAACAATTAATTAAAAAATTAGTCAAAACCAAAACTTTCCACAAATGAACTAGCCCATAATAGCCACAGACTCATACCAAAAGATAGCCATATAAATAATTTCATCTGTTGTTATTTCTTGTTTAAAGTCTCTGAATGTCCCGTACGTCACAATCCAAATAGCTTGGACCTGCCCGTATACATTTATCTTTCATCTCTCTGTAAAAGATGCGTCAATCAGCGGAGGAGGAGGCTAGGATGAGGCTTCAGATGCCCCCCGTCCTGGAGGAGAGGACACCTATAGATGAGGTGCTGGAGGAGGATGAAGGCTTGGCTGGTCTCGACACAGCCAATGTGGTCTTCACAGATATCACGTATGGACTCAACGATAGAGTAAGTATACCATCAAATCAAATCCAGGGCCCTGTTGCTTAAAACTTACCATTGATGGTAACTTTGCCATCAATGGCAACTACCATGGTAACAGAGCTCAACAGCCAATCAAAATCAAGGTTTCCATGGTAGTTACCATTGATGGCAAAGTAACCTTAAATGGTAAGTTTTGTGCAACAGGGCCCAGGATTACTTTTGTTTCATGATTGTTTTATTTGACTGCTAAGAAAGTATGTTTATGCTTTACTAAATCCTTTAAGGCTTACCAAACGGCATGAGCACATTCACTTTGTTTCAAACCTGGAACTCCCGGTAACAAGACTACTGCTCTACCACGGAGTCATCACACCTCTTCATGCAATATGCTGATATCTAGTTGCCTAATCAAAGGCGTTAACAAAAAAAAGGAAGGCCATTGTCATTATAAGCCTTTCTTTGCTTTTTCTCCCCATCCAGAAACGATTTGTTGTTGTTCGAGAACCAAGCGGGAGACTTCGGAAGGCAACCTGGGAAGAAAGAGATAGAATCATGCAAATCTACATCCCAAGAGAGAGGAGAGAAGTGGAAGTGCCACCTTTGTTCCATGACGAACAACTTCCAGTAAGCCCATTTTCAACTAAAGTCAAAACCTGAAATTTACCCTGGCAATAGACTACAAGTTACACTTAGAGAATGGTGGTCCTAACAGATTTAAATTAATCCTTTTGATGCTTTGGGGGGGGGATTACCACCCAAACTGTAAAAAAAAAAAATGTGGTTCATCATTTATAGATATGTGGAATATTGTTTGTAGCACGATTTACAATGACAACCAAAACCAAAATCTTGTCTTATTAAATTGTAGTGATATCTACATGTACTGTATGTTAAAACTTAGTTGCATAGTTAGGGCCAAGGTAGCTGTCTTTAGCATACTTTTTTACAAAGTTGAGTAATGATAATTAATAATAATAATACTAACCTAGGCTTCTATAGCACAACAAAATTACAGATAACTGCTAATTCATGAACTTAAAGAAATGTCAAAATCAGAACAAGATTAATCGGCTTCTATAGCACAACAAAATTACAGATAACTGCTAATTCATGAACTTAAAGAAATGTCAGAATCAGAACAAGATTAATCGTAACACTCAATTAGGCCTAACAAAAAAGATGTTGTATTGCCCTTTAGGTGCCAAAACATGGGTCAGTCGGTTGGAAATCTTTTTCTTTTTTTTCTTTTTTTTTACTCCCTCTTTGGTCTGGTATTTTTCAGTTTGAATGTTTTATTACATTTTTTCTCAAAAAAACTGTTTAAAAAAAAAAAGCAGACTGTAGATTTCAAGATTTTGGGGTCGGTCGCAAAGGGCAATACAATATTATATTTTGTTAGGGCTTATAGAGAAATTGAAGCAATTATCAATTATGACAAAAGTACAGCAAGGAAGTTTAAATTATGATGAAATACAATAATGCAGTTTCAATGACATAAGAAATTAAAATTGTTGATAAGAAAACTGATACAGAACTTGATCCTAGAGTCAGTTGAGCCCAATATAACTCTGGCTGGCATGTATGGATAATGAGATTTTAAAAAGTCAAGTTTTATCCAAAAGGTTAAGCTTGTTAAGGTTAACTAAGCTTTCTTATTCTAATTTCTCTCTTTTCTCCACCCTTACAGGCTGTGTTTGCCAACGAGAGACATGAGTTTCTGCTAGATGCAGCATGTGTGCAATTTGAGCCTGATGCAGCAGGATTCTTGGCTGTAAGTTAACAAACAAATTATAAGTTACCATGGAGATAGTTCAGCCCCATCACACCCTACCTATTAGTGTACTTCCACAGTAATCATGTGGGAGAATCTCATAATTCCTTCTCTGTCACTCCTATTTATGAAATGAGAAGATCCAGTGCATCCTCTTAAAAGTAAATGTAAATACTCTTAAAAGTATTAATGCACGATTTTCTGTAAGATGTACATGTATTTAGAGGTGTATTTCATTACATATTTACTTCACTACCCATAAGAGAAGTATAGCATAAATGTGACACATGAATTTTATAATATAAAAATGTATAGAAGCACATTTTAAACACTATCCCTACAAAGTTCTCCTCAGAATGCTTGTGTTACATTGTAAGTGACATTTTGGCACCGTTTTCTTAGAAATGCCCTCTATACTCAATGGCTCATCCTCCCCCCCCCCCCCCCCCCCTCTCTCTCTCTCTCTCTTTCTCTCTCACAACACACACTCACACTTTCTCTCTTTCTCCCTCTCTCTCTCTCACAACACACACTCACACTTTCTTTCTTTCTCCCTCTCTCTCTCCCTCACACACACACACACTACCTTTCTCTGTGTCACTTTCTCTGACACACTACCTCTCTCTCTCTCTCTCCCTCTCTCACCCACACACACACACACAATATCTCTATGTCACTGTCTCTCTCTCTCTTTCTCTCCCTCTTTCTCTCTCCTTCTCCCTCTATCTCTTTCTGTCTTACAGGTTCATCAAAAGGCCTATGAAGACTTAGCCAGCACAGAAATGTATGATGTCCTCCGATCCACCAGGCACTTTGCTGGTATGGCTTACTACTTCAGCAAACATAAGAGGATAGACGGCTTACTGACAGATATGATTCAAAGAGATTTGTGAGTTCATTAGTTTTTGCATGATACATGTACTTGTACTTGTGTGTTTGTAGTTGGTTCTCACACAAAAAAAATGAGTGGATTATAACCCTTTGCTCGCTTTGATCGACTAATAGAACAAACGGTGGGCTGCGACAATCAACTTTTGACACAAATACATAGCATATGTTACGTAAACTTATAACCAATTTAGCAGTCTGGGATTTTAATCTGTATTCAATAAAAAAGTTGATCTATAAATGGATTGAAGGGGCTGAGGACCTCAGAAGAAAAGCTGTTTTAATTAAGCTTTACAGGTTGAGTAAGAAAAATGGAAGTGCATTGCTTCAGCATTTCATTTGCAGGGTTAGTGAATTTCTATAAACTCTGATTTGATTGCTTATATCTAAAATGTCCAGAATCGCTCATAAGTGTTTAGATTAATACCTTTCTTTTTAATTACCCCAAAAATATGCTGCTTCATTGCTAGATCTCCCAGGAACATATTTGCACAGCTAGTACATACAAATAACTCCCCAACAAATTCTTGGAAAGTTCTGAAATTTCAAATGTATCAGTCTTGTTTGTCCCTCTCAAATTTCTTTCATTTTAAACTTAAATTCATAATTCCTTGCCATCATACATGAGAAATTTTCATCCATGATTACCTACTTTTCTTCTACCATTGCTCCGCCAGCATTATTGAACGTTGTTTCATTTTCTACATTGTACTCCAATTCTCCCTCCTAGGTTTGATGATGCAGTAGATCTTATCAGGTTATATAACATCATCCATCCAACCAGTCCAGTAGCCCAGGAGGCACAAACTCTTAATCTGGACTCCATCGACCTCATTAAGGTAAGACAAACGTTGAATCTACCATTCAATAACCAACTCTATAATTTACCAAATTGATGTAGGGCTGCAAATTAAACACAATTTTTGTTTACAAATGTGCAAAATTTGTTTTCTGAATAATTATTTTTTAATTGAATTGAATTGAAAATGATAAACTGGTAATACATGTTCAAACATAAAGTGAGCATTGTAATTGGCCTAAAATACAGCAAAAACAAGTTGTGAAATGTCTGTGTCCCTGTGATCTAAGGATATATTGTATTAAAAATATTGCCTTATACAGTATTGAGAATGATATGTTTGTCCTATAACAAACATCTACTAGTCTCCTTCACATAACATGACAGAGCAGGATTAGGTAGATCCATTCCTTTGTAAAAATCCAGGAAGAGAAATATATATAGTTGTAAAGCTGCTTATAAAGGAAATCATGAAGTTGCTAATTGTTGATATGCTCATGATTAATATACCAGGGGAATGTTTCACAAAGACTAAGATTGACTTTAAGTTGGACTAAACTAAGGCAGGCTGTTCATGCCACTGTTTGCTCTCACCATTTACTGGCATTGGTCTCTCAAGGGACGTACAAATCATTGGCACAAATCTACAGAATTCACTTTTTTTGATAGTTCATTGTTGAAGGAAAAAATATAATCTAAAGATCATAGTGGTGAGAGCAACCAGTGGCATGAATGGCCTGCCATTGTTGAAGGGAAAGTCCACCCCAAAATAAGTTTGTTTCGATAGAGACAGAATAATAAGAAAATCAGGTGAGTGAAAGTTTGAGCAAATTCTGAATGAAAATAAGAAAGTAATGAATTATTGAAGTTGTGATCAATCAAATACAAATTGGCAACTCTGTGACTTATTATACGAGCTCTCCTTCATTTGCTTTGTGCATAATATTCCATAAAATCATGTTTTCTTCGTTATTGATGACGGAATATATATTTGTTCCTTGCAGGGGGAGTATAGAAACATATTTGCAATTATTATATTTGGGGTGCATGTATGGTTGAAATTTTTCTTGAGGGAAAATGAAAATTTTAGATTTTTTTAGTACTGAGCAAATGGAAGTTGAGCTCGCATGATACGTCATAGAGTTGCCAATTTGTGTTTGATTAATCACAACTTCAAAAATCCTAACTTCCTTATTTTTAATCGGAATTTGCTCAAACTTTCACTGACTTGTTTCTCTCATTTTTCTACTCCTATTAAAACTAACTTAATTTCAGGGTGGACTTCCCCTTTAAGTCTTACTTAAAGTCAATCTTAGTCTTTGTGAAACACTCCCCAGGACTACGATGTAAAACAGTCCTGCACCTGACCTTGTTATCCTTATTAAATATGTTTGAACAAATAGACAAATGAATAAATCTATGTCTTCATTTTGATTCAATTTTGAAAAGGTCATAACTGTGTCTTATCCATGACCTTTCTGAATTTAATTTAATTCTGAATCTAATTTTGTGTTCCAGTAAGACAAAGTTTCTATCAGAGTCGACTTTTCTTTTCAAGATTGCCATAATGCCATGTGTAAGCTAACTCTTTCTGTTTCCTTGTCCTAATCTACCTTACATGTTGCAGGCATACATCAGGTTGGACTCTCATCACTCAGGGAAGCTAGAGCTAGCCCTACAAGCATGGGAGAATGCAAGGACACAACCAGAGGCACAGGGTGTGGCAGAATAGTGGTCTCATCAGCAACCGAGGTCTCGTCAACAACCAACTCTGGTGTGTGTGCCATTGTGTGGAATTATATGACAGGGATGCCAGTTTTCAGGCCCTGGCGAGTTATTTGCAGACCATAGTTAAGGCTTTTTTGCTTACAAACTAGCTCATTCTAGGTGATTTTCTGGCATCCCTGATATGAACTCTTTGTCCTACAAGCTTCTGTCCTGGACTTATGTTCACAGACACTGTATACGTAATGAGAGTCAGCTAGAGCAGTTTGTTTCATGTTCCACAAGTCGAGTAAAGTGAGAGAGAGTTTCATGAGTACGGTCATGTCCAGGGTACCTTGTGCCATATATGAACGATGCATTGTCATACATGATGGTCTTGTTCATAGTCCTACCAGAGCACAATGGTAACTGCAATGTTGTACCCATGCTGATCCCCCTCCCCTCAGTTTTGTTCTCCACTATCTTGAGGATGTGCTGCCTATCTCTCTGTCATTGCTGATTGAAATCTGGGCCCTGTTTCATAAAACTTGATATCAATAACAAGTTACAAGCTACTGTTATAAGCTACTGTTATAAGCTACTGTTATAAGCTACTGTTACAAGCTACTGTTATAAGCTACTGAAATCATGGCATCTGATTGGCTGAGAGCAAATTTGTCATAGAAATTAAACAGTTGTTATAGATAACAAGTTTTGTGAAACAATGCCCTACTAATGGATGGAGGAAAGGTTGCCTCTCTTGAAATTCAAAATGGGTCCATGGATTATGCAGTTTGAGACCATCATTGTTTTGGACCAGAAAATAGGAATATATCTGATATATCGTCCTATGAATACCAGCAATTTGGGTTTATTTGTACCAATCACCCCAATTAATTCACTCTGTATGTTATTGATAGGGATTCTATTTCCAGATACTACAGTCAAACCTGTTTATAACAACCGCCCAAGGGAAACACTCAAAGTGGTCTCTGTAGACAGGTTCCTTTAGTTCATGTTTCAATGAGAAACCATTTTCAGGTGGGGGGGGGGGGGTGTGGTCTTTGTAGACAGGTGGTCCCTGAAGCAGGTTTGACTGTACATTCAAAATATGAGCTGCAAATGTTACTTCTTTAAAGAAATATTGAAAGTTTAAATTACCATCAATTGATTCAAGATTTATTTTTTTAAAGTGATTTTTAAGTCGACTAGGAGAAGAACTCGTTATCTTATTCTTTATTTTCTCCATACTCCTTAATCATTAGCCAATAGAATGCCACATTGAAGTTTTCTGAGGTTGATTTTATATTTTCTAGCTAAACATAAGATTATTTGTAGGTGATTGGTACACATAAACAATGCAGATTTTTATGTATTTGAGATATGATGTGACAAGATTTGTTTCATTAAGTTTATCAACACTGAAGAGACATAGATGCAAACAGATTTACAAGCTGATAGAAATGTTGTCAGTTGTACATTTTATATAAATGCTAATAAAAGACAAAATGTAATATACAAATGAACTTGTAATTTTCTCATATTTCTGACTCATGCATATTAATTTTGTAATTCGTATACAAAATATTTCACATTCAATATTTGTTTAATATCTAATACTGTTTACATTGTACAAGATACTGGTCCCCGAGTGAACAATGTATATTATACACATGTACAGCACGATATTTTACATTGGTATAAAAAGAAAGTCTGAAAGATTATCAACATATTCTGTTGTGCACAAACACATAATTGCTCTTGTGTATAAATGAACATTGGCATATATGGCACCTATCACAAATGTAAAAATTAATGCTTTCATATAATTCCTTCTCAAATAGTAAACAATTCAATTCTCATTTATTTCATTTTCGGTTAAAAATTGCATTGATACAAAAGATTCTAAATAGGCAATAACTTTTTTTTTCTTTTCTTCTTATAACTGGTAAAATAAGTCAGATGTTGGTGTTGTTTTTTTCAAATCAAAGGTCATGATTATATTGCGTAATTTGTCCCCCCCCCCCCCCCCCCCCTCTCCCTCAAGAAATAACATATGTATATGTTGATATGAATAATATATACACAAGTGGTTACCATTTGATTTTATTATCAATTTAGGTATTTTTTTCTTTTTTGTTGGTCATATACAGCACAAATCAAAGAGGTAATAGCTCACAGGCAAGGAAGTATAGATGACGAACTAATATATTCCAGTCCTGCGATAAAGAGATTCATTGTTATATGGAAAAAATTGTATAAATAACTTGGTTTCATCATCAGTAGGTCCATGGTTTCACGCTTGATTCAGAGTCATTGACAGGTGATATTAGTTATCTTTCCAGTTATAATTGGAGAGTTAACAACCTAAGAAGCTAAGTTTAGTGAGGTATTCTTTTCAATTTAAACATCAATAAATTCAATACATTCAGTAATTATAATAAATGTGGAAGAAAAGTTGAAACTTTCAGTCAGATGCATGGCTACAGGGCCCATTACATCTAATATAACTTGTCATGGCTTTTCATAGACTGTGACATAAAAGACTAATATTCCTCATACTGATGTAAAATAGTATTCACTGAATTAAGACAAACGTAATACATTGTAGATATTTTTTGAGTTCTTTAAAGTCAACTACTCGTTTAGATACCAATATATTTTTAATTGAAAGTAGAAAATACAAACCTGTTGGTATGGGTTTCAGCTTTCCTGGATGCAACTGCATTATATTGCCAAAAATGTTCAATATATGTTAATACCAAATGTCTAGAAGTCTCTTAGCCCTGAATACGCATCCTAGCCGCCCGTCGGCTGACTGCTGTGGTACGAAGCTGGTCTTATCTTCATCTGGGTTTTCTTCAGTGCCGTTTCGTACCCCTTCCATCCCGCCCAGACGATGTTCTGGCTACCAGCAGGGCGTGGTCGCCCCTTGTACATACCATTGAGATTACTCTCAAAGCACGACCCATACCACCACGCCCCCTTGCTGTTCATGGCGCATTCCTGGTCCGTGTCTCGATCGAGCGTGTAGAATTTCTTGTTGCCATGGAAACTGAGTGAATCCTCTGAAAATGAAGATATGAAAAGAGTCAGTGATATACAAATTAAAAAAAGATGAGGAGAAGGGGAGTGAGGATAAGATAACAAGAAAGAAAAGAGAGCGAGCTGACGGGACAAAGAAAGAATGGTTTCAAGATAAAATCTCGATGAGATAAATAAGATGACTAACGGTTCATGAGCTGGACTAATGGTTTCGGTCTTGGGGACCTATTGGGAAGTGAATTAGTCCGAAGACTGTTGATGACATATCCCCCCCCCCCCCCTCCCCTTTTATTACCTGCATCGCCCTGGTAGGTGCCAAGCAGGAGTTTATAGCCCGTATCCTCGTCACCAATCCGGAAGTAGTCATACTCGGCATACTTCCGGTCGCCTTGGAAATCCTCTAGTTCAATTCTCAAGACGTAGTAGGTCTGAGCTGATAGGCGATGTATCTTGTCGTTTCCCAACCAGTGTTCTGAGTTGACGTTGCCGAACCCGTGTTTGTAGTCGTTCCATTCACGATAGAAACTTACACTGCCGTCCTCTCGTCTTTGGATGACCTGGAATATGAAATATGAGGATAAATTTCGTAGGACCTTTTTTCTTGAAATTTCATCTCACTCGCCCCTCGACTATTCTTAATATTCTTTCTTTTATCAAAATAAAGAGAATAGATAACATAAAAAGATAATAATTTCTTCCTCCTTCCTTCTTGTGCCAATATATGATCATCTTCAGATTATTGTTTCTCTCCCCTCTCTCTTTTCAACTGTCCCTCACTTTCCCCCATTTTCCGTCCATCATCCTGTGATCTTCTCTTCTGCTATATTCTTCCCTCCTTTTCTGTTTTTTATTCTCCTTTTTAATCTTCCACGCCCTTCTTATCCCCCTTCACCCCCCCCCCCCCCTCTCTGTCTCTCTCTCTCTCTCTCTCTCTCTCTCTCTCTCTCTCTCCTCTATCCCTCCCTCCCTCCCCTTCCCTCCCTTTCTATATTTTCCTCTCTCTCCCTAACCTCCTGTCCATGTCCATTTTCAACCAATCCAACATCAACCTCTCACGTATCTTTTTACTTCAGCCACACCTCAATTTCAACTCCAAACCGACCAATTCTTAGACATTTAGGGTAATGTGTTATTTTGTTCGTTCTGTGGTTGGTTTGATGTTGGTTTCTTTGGTGTGCCTGGATTCTTACCGTCCATCCTCCTCCGTCTGTCTCTGTATCACAATATGCATAGAATGGATCTCCGTTGTCTTGAGGATAAATGATGTAACGACCGCTTCCTGTTGCCCCTGACAACAAGACTTCGGAACAATCGCGTGGAAGGCTTTTTGAGGCCATCGAATGGTTTTCACAAACTGCTGAAGAAAAGACATAATTAGAAAATAAAATGATATGACGTTTTCACCTTTGTTCCAATTGTTCACTATAGCATAAAATCATTCCTTGAAATGAGAAAGCGCCATAATGGCAGACTAGCTAAATATGGGGTGATAATTGTGAGCGCTATATAAGAACCCACTATTATCGTTGCTATTATCTACCCCGGCCTGTATGCCACATACCCCCTATTATTTCATTTTTTTCCCGGAGCCAAGGACACAAGCTCTGCCTCTAATTATGGTACCCTTTTTTCTTTCGATCTTGTTTACTATGACCAGTAATGACATAATGCTGTGAAATATCGTATAGAAGGCAAACTCTAATTAAACCGACATCCCCACTCATCTATCTACGCATAGCCTCTACGACCAAGTTGTTTTATCGAGTTAATCGACCTATTGCACCGCTCATGAACCATACAAACCACACGCCTTGATCCTAGTTTAAGACATACACTAATCATTATGATTTCCTTTCCTGCATGTCATATAGCTTCCCTTTCAGCCTCTCCTCAATCTCTCTCTCTCTCTCTCTCTCTCTCTCTCTCCCTCTCTCTCTCTCTCTCTCTCTCTCTCTCTCTCTCTCTCTCTCTCTCTCTCTCTCTATATATATATATATATATAATTTTCATTCTCAATCTCTCACCCCTCCTCCTTAGTTTTCTTACACCCTATATCAGTTTTTCTTTCGATCTTTCTTCTCTCTGTGTGTCCCTGGATTCTTTCTCTGTCGACATCATGGTCAACACAACTTTCTCCCTTTCTCTTTCTCCCTTTCTCTTCCTCCCTCTCTCTTTCTCATCTCTTGTATAAATCAAAAACATGCGGAATACCTAACGAGTTAATATATTTAACCCGCGTGCAAGCCAGACTAAATGGTAACATGTTGAAAACCTTATCTTATTAATTCCTTGCATCTTGTGAGGAATACTTTTTCTTCAAAACCACGGAAAACATTTATTATCCATTTTGGAGGTAAATTGCGAGAATGCCATTTGTTATTAATCAGAACAGCTAGGTCGAAGAAAAGCATTTGTATGTCCTACGAAAACATTATAATACATTGTTTTCGTAGGATATAATATTTGGTAAAGACTGACAATAATTAGACCAGGCCAATCGGCTTAACGACATTGCAATATCTTAGTACAAATGTATATCCAATTTGATATAGTAACTGAAAATGTATCGAAATATTTTTTTTCGGTCTTATTTATCCAAGGTAGCCACACCAGTATAAAATGCTCTTCTTGCAGGCCCCGCATTTATTATTACCCCAGCACTGCCAGGCACATGTACTGCACCTGGGTGGAGAGAGGAAGTTTTATCAAGACACCTTGTCCAAGGTTGGAAGGACAGACGGAGGATCGAACCTTAGACCTCTCGTATGAGAGTCAAGAGCCTTCGCCAATAAACTACACTGCTCTCACTAACCATTCGGTTTGACTTTTCTGATAATATTATTTTAGAATTTTACTTCAATCATGTCTGTTTTCTTTTCAATTATTCAATCAGACCCTACTATTTCGCTTGGTTGTATAATCAGTATAAGATAACAGAATATAGTTACTGTTTTGTTAGTGAATATGTGCCCTGGCTCCGCTTGTCCCAGTGGTCATTTTTATCAGCTTTTAATGATAATTTAGATTGGAAGTGGAATTTTGATCCAAAACGAGACCGAAAAATATTGGCTTATTGAGTACGTGACTGCGGTTAGATTGTTTGAGATTATCTAGCTTGGAAGTCAGTGATCACCGCTGAATAGCCTAGACATTCAATATATGAGAGTAGAATAGAACCCCCTACCCTCCCGGTCCTTTCTCTCCCTCTCTCTCTCTCTCTCTCTCTCTCTCTCTCTCTCTCTCTCTCTCTCTCTTTCTCTGAGCAGTTTGATAAGTAAATCAAGTTCTAGAATTCTTGAATAATGTTGTTATTTAGTTATCCATCGATATCACCAGTCCTGATAATTCTGATTCCACTCTGTCGAAAGTCTCATTGATTATATGCAGGATTGAAGAATTTCATCCAAAGAAGCTTTCTAAGAAAGAGCAATGATTAATCTTGGTAGAGGCATTACGCTCATACTCAGTCGTTACCTATTTTTAGCTCTATAGAGTACGAATTTATTAAAAACGTGAAACTGCCAATATGAATACAGCCTTGTATACTCAATTTTGATAACGAAAACATTCTACGCGTTTGAAATTCTATTCAAGCATACACTAATTGAATATTGATATCGTTGTGAAACCGTGTTTCCGTTTCATACTTTATCACCGGTAAACTTGGCTGATTGATCATAATAAAACCGAGGGTCAGTCTGCAAATTTATACCAGTCATGCTCGTTCGCGACAAGGTTTTTATTAGAGGTGACGGGGCGAGTAAACAAAAATACGAGATCTCAACTACGTACACTCTATACACAACTCATCTGTATACTGTATTCTATTCTACAAAAATATTTGTAATCATTCTAGATGAAAGGACTAGAAACGTGATTTATTTTTGTCGTAATGTTTCCACATGCCAGATGTAAATCATGAAAGACGGATGAATAATAAGTAAAGGAATGAGGAAATAAATAAATCACATCCTCCTTTTTATTTTCATTCCTTGCTTTTGTTTGTATACTTTAATATTGTATGCCTTTAGTTATGAATAATATCATCTTTAATGTACACTCTTTTGCGATTTGTTACATTAATGAGTTATGTGGAAATAAATGAATTTTAATTTTAATTAAAAAGAGAGAAAAGCAGGCATAAAAGTATATTTATTGGTGTTTTGTTTTCAAATCGAGCTAATGTTATGATATGATGTTTAGTAAAGTTAAAGGGTGTTGGTGAATATGTTTCCAGCGCTTGAGTAGCGTTAACTGACAATATATGGTAATGCAACGAAGCAGATTTAGGTAGAAAGGAGAAAAACATCGGGCAAATTCTTGCAGACCGCAACACCGCCCCCCCCCCCCCCCCCCCCCCCACACGCTCTCTTTCAGTTGAATCCCGATATTATTTCAATGTATTTTTGACGATCTGATTTAGACCTCTAATGTCCAGGGGATGATGATAGGTCTATACTCCATTACTTGGGGATTCACTCAAAATTACACCTGTTTCCTCAGGACTACCAGATTGAGCTTCCCGGGTCAGACGAAAATCATCCAATATTGAATTTCCGCTGTCTCCCTCCTCTCCCTCTCCCTCCCCTCTCTCCCTGCCCTACCTCCCCTCTCTCCGTCCCCATTTCCAATTTCTAGTCTCTAATAGCTGTGGCATGCGTATAAACACAATGATATCAATGGCTTTCAAGAAGTAATATGTTGCATGTCCAATCGAAATCAGGTTCGTATTGCGCTTATGTCATTTTAATGTTCGCAAACTTCAGTATAAGACGAAAAGGCGGTTGAAATGATCTTACATTTGATGAAAGTCTGTGCTATTTTGTTAAAATTTGAATGGTATCCATAATAATAATCGCCATAATTATAACATATCCTAAAATTTAATATCATAAAATATAATTTGTATTTATAAGGTCTGTAATTCTCATGGTTGTAGTTCATTAAGATTAAATCATATTTGCTATTAATTTTCCACATTTCTCTAATCCTGACGTTTGTGTATTGGCAGAATCAAGAAATGATAAAAGCTTTATATTCCATCGAACCCTATAAGGGGACGAAAAAGGATCATAATATAACTCGTATACTCATATATGTATTTCATGGTGTTCTGATATGTAACATATTTCAATGATTTATGCAAAATGGTAGTAAAGTAAATTATATGAATATATCTATCATATTCATGTTGTACCTTTAATTGTCTATGATATTTTTCAAGTGCGTTTTTTTTAAATTGTTTATGTGATTTTATCCATGGTGTAAATATGTTGCACTCCAGCAGGTGATTGCGACGAAATGATATTAGAATATTCAATTCATTCCTATAAAAAGGCGCAAGACTAAAAGCTATGACTCGAGACTCATGCAATATGCGTTCTTGCAATATTTCTTCCTCTATATACGCTTAAATATTTTCTTGAAATTCCGACTAATTTTTCAAGTTGACTTTGACATTCACTGATATTTTACTCACCGTTATTTCCGGAATAATTACAGCGGTATGATTAAGATATTCATATTTATATGAATCAGAGCGAACTACTCAGTGGGATACCGAAGTCATGTGTCATATGTCAAGAACATTCTTTTTCAAAAGGTCTATAAAATACAAGCCGTGCTTTTTAATATACTGCTCCTCTTCTTTCATTATTTCTAAATTCATTCAATTATTTTTGTAATGGATATCACAATTTTCAAGCTTCAAAACGACAAAATAAGCCTATTCACCTAATAAATAAATGTATTAAATGTTCCATTTATTTATTTCGTGATTCCTTTTATACCTCGCGATCAACAATGCGTAATCCACTCTCTTTTATGGCATCTTTACTTCTATTTCATGATCACTTCAACTTTTTCTTTTTCCCTCTCTCATTTCATATACGTGGCGTATTAAGTCGTGTTTTACAAGTACATTACTCCTTCATGAGTATTATGTGAAAACGACATGCTTTTCATTAGAGTCTATCGAGTTATAGAGAAGTTAAAAGCGCTGTTTATTCACGAGGTTTTTTCTTCTTTTATTTAACGTTCGTAAATAATATAGAGAGGTAGAATCAAAAGTAAAAGAGTGTATCTTTAATAAAATCGGAAAAAAGCAGAAAGAGCGAGAGACCATGGGAGAGAGACAGCGAGAGAGAGAGAGAATGAGAGAGAGAGACAGCGAGAGAGAGAGAGAGAGAGAGAGAGAATGAGAGAGAGAGACAGCGAGAGAGAGAGAGAGAGAGAGAATGAGAGAGAGACAGCGAGAGAGAGAGAGAGAGAGAGAGAGAGAGAGAGAGAGAGAAGGAGGGTAGAAGACAGAAAGCAAAGAAAAGGAAAAATCCAGACGAAGCAAGAGAAACAAAATGAGAAAATGCGAGAGTGTTAATACTGAAACAGATGGGTAGAAGCATGAATTGCAAAGTGTTTTCAAAATCCAACTCCTTTTCGGGAGTATGGTCCATATCATAGGCACGGTCGGCACATTAAATATGATCCATCCCCTCCCACGAAACGAATTACATTTGAACATCTGCACAGTGACAACCAGGGAAGATGCATTCAAATTGAGATGACATTTTTGCGATTGATAAGATCTCCTTGATACCGCTGGGTTATTAACATGTACAAAAAAAGGGTGTCTGCTTTTAAAGATATCATGATTATATCCTTCCTCTTTATTTTATTTTTCTTAAAATTTTGCCTCAAAATGTTTTAACTGGCATGAACATAGACAGATATAAATGTGAAGGAGATGTCTATCTCTCCCTCCCTCCAATTCTTTAATTAAAGGTAGCTGGTTATTAACCTCTAACATGATGTAAAGCTTATATGTAGCATTTTACTGCAGGGGTGTCGTGGTGAAGTGGTCCATTCACCCGATTCTCAATCAAAGGTTTAGAGGGTTCGAATCCCAGCCCGGCACTTATGTCATTTGGCAAGACATTAATCCACATTTGCTACTTTGGTTATTGCTGGGGTAATAATAATTGCAGGGTCCTCGCGAAGAACAGGCTTCCCCGGGTAAACAAAATTAGTATTGTTATTATTACTGCACCGACAAAGTTTCTACTCCGGCCTATAAACAAGTATGCCCCCCCCCCCCCCCCCTCCAAAAAAAAAAAAAAAATGAGTGCCCAACCCCCTGCCCAATTGGATTTCGGAATTCTTTCCCGCTATACAGGTCAATAATCAGATACAATTGATACAAAGTAATGTATGTTATAGCGATTAGCGCTATCAAGTTCTAAAATCCTATAATTTTCTTGGACTTGTATTATTCTATTTTAAATGTATAGGTATGTATTCAATATCATAGGCATCCCTGCATCCATTGAATTGTGTATTTGTTGTTGTTTTTTGCACGTTTGTCAGAATGGCAGCTTAAATTTATTTAATTCAGAATGAAATATCATGATTACGTAGTACATTATAAGCATTTTTGTCTTCATGTTTTCGATACTTTTTAATCGTGTTATTTTGTAAAAAAAAAAATATGAACACGTATAGCCCTTTTTCCGTTAGGTATTTCATTCAACATACAATATCCTGTTTTGCTACAAAATAATTTCTTCAAATTTAGAAATAGAAGTTAGGAATAATCAAATCTCAAAACAGAGGGAAAAGGGCAGGAAGATGGGTCGCATACTAGTAATAGTTTTTAAGTTGTGATTTGTAAGATGTTTTTTTACTATATTGGCAGCTAACCAGAAAGGTTCCTTCGTGATATTATCAAATTAGAGACAAAATCTGAAAGCGACAAATAATTTTCGTCGGCTGACCGCAAAAGGCCCTTACTGCCATTAACAATACATAGGTCTTCGGCCTTCTTGTGGACAATGCTGAAAATAAAGGTTACTTCTTTCTGGTTATATCTTGATTTCAGTCCAAATCAGAAGTAAACTTTCCGAGTGGGAGAGGAGTTGTTTTGTTTTGTTTTGTTCCCCAAGAGATCAACACACTTTAACGATACAAACATTTAATCGTCAAGAATTAAAAGAATATATCTTCCGAAGAAGTTCCGAGGTCAATTAGGTTTCCGCAATTCTTGGTTTCAGTCCAAACAGAAATTATGTTGGCGTATTATATTTACGCAAGGGGTCTAGACTCGCAAGTCTAAACAATTTTGTAAAGAATTTTTTTTAAAGAAAATGTACAATTGGTCATCCTCTGGAGACGAATTCCTTTAAGTAATGTCTGTTTTTTATAATTAATTTCGAGGAAAGAAATGTAGACTAATTGAATCAGGTTATTGTTTTTTTTACCTTTGATCATATTTTGAAATATAATCCATTATGAATGGGAAATATTTTCAGAAACATAATGGTTTCCTTCCAATCTCGGAAAACCTTGAGAAATTAGAAGGCTCTGCATGGTAATAGACATAATTATGTTACCATTTTAAAGACAAGAAAAAGCAATTATAGAAAAAAGCGGCGAACCAGCCCCCCCCCCCCTCCCCCTACCCTCGGTAACAATTAGTTACATTCATTTTGAACTTCATTTATGAGGAAATTTCACTCCCCTTCTGAGCATGCCAAGTTGTGTAACGTATTTTCATCAACAGAAATGGGCAAACCAAAATAAGTTGTTTTGATCTTCGAGATCTGTTGATAAAACCATGGCCCCTCACTCATGTAGGTAAAACTTTTCAATGTATAGAATTAGGTCACCAATGTTCGATTATCATTCCAGTTCTCCGATGGTTCTTTTATGTCTCTAAACGTACCTCATACAATGCTTATATTGAAACAAATAAAGCAAATCTAATCTAATCTAAAAGTCGTGTGCCTCCATTCTTCACTTTTTTCTTTTACATTTTAATTGATTTGAATCAAATACAAAGCCAAATGGCAAGTCGTTCCATCAATATTATTAACTAATATCAATTTTCTATTAATTTTTGTTAACTTACCTCTTTGTGATTTTGGGATGTTTTCAAGCTCGGATAAAATTCGCTCCGACAGTTCATTTTGACGCGTTACCTTAGCAACCAGTTCTTCCAATGCCGAACAATTTGTCTGAGAAGCCCCGCCCACCTGTCAACAAAGACATATTCATGACCCGATGTTACATTATATGTCAACACTTCTAACAAATTGAAATGGGTGAAAAACGAAATAATAATATATCACAGTGACATTCTTGACTCATGTATAGATATTGATTGCATCTTTGATAAATTTCTAACTTTCTGTCTTTCTTTCTGTCTTTATCTAACGCGGTTCATTAATTAAAATCTTTTTCAGCAGGTGGGGAAAAAGATGAAGGTGATATCAAAGCTCTACAAAATAAAGAAGAAAAAAAACTAATATTAAAAAAATATATGATACAAAATTCGGTACATAAAGTAGAGAGAAATGCAAAATTATTGCTCTTTTTTTTTGTTGCTTTTTTTTGTTGTTGCTATTTATCTGATTTCATCAAAACAAAGACGAAAATTAAAACACAATCTAATAAAATCTATGAATACCAATATATAGGAGGAAGATGAACAACGACACATAACAATCACTTACGTGGATATTGTTAACTGGTAGCCAGCTGGGTAAGAATTGTTGGGCTGGCTGGACGGTTTGAGCACAAGCCGCTGGTTGCTGGGGTACAGGGTTCGGGTTCTGGGGGTATGGTGGTGCTGGCTCACCCCTTCTGAATCCATCACCACCTCCTCTAGCCTCTCCCCCTACCGGTTCCCCTTCCCCTTGGGTCCTTGTTGCATCACAGAAGATGCGATCTTTCATCAGAACTACCAGAAAGGCACATCCGAACAGGTAAGCAATATCTGTACCCATATTCCAAGACCGTCGACGCAATCTCACATTATGCGCAGTCACTTTCCTCACGAGCAACTTGATCATTTTTAAACTCTTTTTTTTTCCTTCAACAGCTTATTCTTTTACGATTCCATGAGGAGTGTTAAACACTTGGATTTATAATAAAGGCTCCAATATATTCCAATGTTAGTTATTCTTGTCTTACTTTAAATAAAATCGTATAAAAAGGAATCGAGTTAAATGCCGATGCAATCCTTAATATATACTATTCCACTGAGTGTCCACGGTGAGTGCTGTGATTTGAAATGTCTCAGGGCAGTTGTATCCCCTTCCTAACGTTCCTCTTACTAGCGAGTCCACTCAGTGAATTCACTTCCCAACTCCGATTGGCAAACCGCCTAATGAGTGACGTACTGGGGGGTAAGCCCGATCGGTCGCTAAAACAAAATCAGGTGGTTCGAACACTGACCTCAGATTCATGTTCATAACTTTGTGTTCACTTTTTTCAAATAAAAGTGCATAACGTAAATAACATGACTTGTACTATGCTTTACCTAATGGCTGCTGGGACAACGGCATCATTTCACCTTGAAACATAATATTAGGCGCGTTAAAAAATGTTATTATTATTATTTAAAAATCTGATAAAAATGATGTTTTACGAAATTCTCAGTAAATATTATATGAACATTAATCATTTAAGTTAGAGCCCTTATAAATTGTTGGGAGCCCCAATTCGCCAAAATTTTGATAGCTAAATTTCACTTAAATTGACGTATTATAATGTGAAAGAGGATGTCAATTAACTCAACAAATCTGTTTTGAAAATCTTTGCATGATTGTGTTTTAAATGACATCCTCTTTCACATTATGATATAATTTAAGTAGAACTTTGCAATTAAAGTTTGGGGGCTTTAAAGGGAAATTACCATTATCATCAGAAGATTCAGTTCCAACTCGTTACACGACTTTCCCTTAATTCAGGTCTTCCAGTAGGGGAACTGAATGTTTGAAATATCTCGCATGAGGGCGTGATACCTGTTTGTTCATTTGCGTCAGAAAGTTTCTCAAAGTTTCTGAAGTAAATCTTTTTGAGCAGGTAGCCTCGGAGCTCATTAGAAGAAAACGCCCTCTTTAGGTGGTTAAATATCTTAGAAAATCGGACCCCGGAAAGTGATTATTTTCAAAATGGCGTCCAAGATTGCCGCCTGTACCTTAAAATAGCCATAGATCATGATATTCATCTTAGATCTTAAAGCTATATAATATTATAATTTCACTTGTATATAAAGTATGGAAGCAGAAAAACAATGGGAATAAATTATTGAAAACTTGAGCAATATCCGATTAAAAGTAGGGGGTAAACTGTCGTCATCAGAGAAACACATATATTGCTATATTGCTCTGTACAGAAATTCATTATTTTTCTGACATAGTTATTGATGACGAAAAAGATTTGCTCCATACAGGGGATGTATACAAAATGTTCGCAATAACTATATTTAGGGTGGACGTATGATTATGCATTGAGTTTAGGGAAAAAATAGAAATTTCGGATTTTTAGTATTTTTTTTTTTTTTTTAGTACAGAGCAAAGGGGAGTGATCCTCACAAGATCGGTCACATAGATGCCAGTTTGTGTTTGGCTGGTCATTTTCAATCAGAATTTGCTCAAAAGTAATTCAAGTTCCTCTCATTTTTGTGCTTCTATTAAAACCAACTTGATATCAGGGTGGACTTCCCCTTTGAACCTTGTACTCGTACATGAAAGGACCGTTGTAACCTTTAATGGAGGCTTCCTATGAAATATTAAATTATACCTAAACAGTATACAACGTACACAACACGGTCTGATAATAGACATTTAATGTAAAGAACAAAGAAAGAAACAAAATAAGTGTGAGAGAGATGAAAGGTAAAGGAGAAGGAGTGAGAGAAGAAAGGACAAGTCCGTTAGCTAACCACATCGTGAATAGGCATTTCCTGAACGTGAACATAAAAACAATTCCATATTCTGTAACCACTTCCAAAGGAGTCTGAATAGTTCAAGATTTGTGGACGTTTTTTTAATTTTTATTTATTCATTTATCTATCTGTTTATCTATCTGTCTATCTATCTATTCATCTATCTTTATTTATATTCATCTATCTAATTTATTCATTCATTCAATTATTTATTCATATATATATATATATATATATATATTTATTTATTTATTTATAAGAATATTCATTTATTATTTGCTTATTACAGAGGGTTGTCTCTTAGAAGCGGTTGATCGATACGTATGGTAATTAAGGAACTATTCCAAATGGTTACAGACATAGTGCGACGAGCGTAAGAGGGGGTACTTTATATTGTTTGGTATAAAAAAAAAACAGATCCAACATAATGACATAATTCGTTACTATGCCTACACCATTTATTCATCAACAAAGTAATAACGTAATGAGGGAGTGCCTGCTGTCGACAATGGGCAGCCTTGCATGCGTTCACATCATATTTGGTTCGGCGCATTGAATGAATTGATTATTAGGGTTAGGAGAGTCCTATAGGTCGTATAGACGGCGCTATAGAAATACCTGTTATATAGGGCAGCTATAGTGGCTATTGTTTAATATGCACACGATAAGGGGTTCTAGTTGGATATTTGCGATTAGCTGAGTTAATTTAGAAATTCTAAATACAGACTTGAAGAGGACCGTTATAATAACGAATAGATCGGAGGGTCGGGGTTGCATGTTCCTGTTTGGCCGATAAATGCATGCGGATGACTATGAAGCTATTAACTAGTCCTTGACATACCTATGGATATTATCACAACACCTTTTGTGATAGAATGAAACTACAAGGAAATATATTTACGGACTTGTTTGCTACACGTCGCGAACAGGACACCGCACTGCTATGCTTTGCATAATTATTTTGTCGAGTCTATTACAGTCTGGTACTTTTCCCTTGTGTTTCTTCAATCGTACTCTCCTAAACGGTTATACTCATTATCTCTCATGAACATTTCCGGAAACGCATTATGGGAGAGATCCTTTGGGTTGCCAAGGAAATACATTTCTTTTTCCCGTTGTTTCGGATCATAATCAGAGACTACGATCTTGAGGTTAAAAAGTGAAACTGGAGCGACATAAGAGATACCGGATCATACGATATTTGGTGGATAAAGTGCGGGATTAAAATGGAGGTTATTCATCAACAAGAGTAGATGATATCTCGAGGGAAAATGTCGCTTTCGTCATTCGCTTGTGATTTCCAGTTCGAATTACAGCTCTATGTTTGATGTCACAGCAAACTAAAGATGCGTAGCTAGTTAGAAATAATTTGTTACTTGCCATATAATTTTTTTTATTTCTCGTCATACTGAAGACATTTCATTTTCGGTGTTGCAACACGCAGTTTTAATCAAATCAAAGGAGCTTTTTTTTTGCTTTTGAGTCTTGGAAAGCCGTCTTGTCCAGCTTCATGAGGAATGCAGAAACTTCAAGTATAACTCCTGGATTACAGACTACATAGTTCTAGTTCAACGATATGTTACCTAGGGAAGCTCTATGCTTTCTGACATTGACTAAAATTCTTCAACCATGTCATAAACTCATATTTATCGAGCAGCAAGATTAAAATACCCGGGTTGATTCACAACGCAAAGGCCTATACTGCGTATATAATTTAGCATTATCTAACGTTAACACATGGAAGATCCGGTGTTGCTTTAATACAGACCACGGTAATATACTGACTGCCCGTGTGATTAAGTGATACATCCTTTGAAAGTTGAAAGGAGCGTTGACTTCTTGTTTCCGGAGTTCAACGCATTTAGTATTCAGTCGAATGCAAGCCGTAGCATTTCATCAGAATGCATTATTCTCTTCCACAGAGAACTGAAATCATTTGTTCTTAGTCATTGTGTGTATTGGACAACGAGAATAATAATTTGCTTAACTTTAGGAACTACTACAAGACGTCTGTATATGGAGTCAATTTTAATGAAATGCGGGAACAGTAATACGAATCCGACATGGTGAATATATTATTGTTTTAATCTTGTGATCAATTGGATTTTTAAAATTCACATATGTTCTACCCACGTGATGGAACAGCGAGTGTGTAGAGGTTTACAGTAAACGTTCTTAGGTCAATCTAGAGGGCGCTATAGCAGGAGGATTCTTTTGCACTGGTGTCAATCTTGATTTCAACTCACCATGGCCATGGTGCATACATGCTTTCGCTTTGGCAGACGGCTTACAATCGTTATTGTCTTTGCCGTAGCCTTCATTATAACTCTAAACAATATAATAACATACCAACCCGTTGATGACTATAGGCGAGAAAATTCCCGTGACTACAACTCTGGATCAAATGCAACGGAACCACAGCGACAAAGTTTTCCAAACCTAGCAAGAAAGTCACAGTGGTTTAGATATTATTTAACCGACCAGCAAATAGCAGTGCAGAATTGGAAACTGAGCCCTGATCCGCACAATTTTCATTACCTTCACAACCCATTGGGTATGTGTTCTAATGCTCAAGGTCCGTCCGAGATTCTTTTGGTCATTTTTGTGAATTCATCTCCCGGAAATGCTGGGAAGAGAGCGTACATACGCAATACCTTCGGTAGCTACTACGCGTGGCCTTCACAGGGCGAGGGACAGTCCGCCATGCGGATTGTATTCTTGCTTGGTGCAGTTCGTGATAACAAACTGCAAGCAGACATCAACTTTGAATCTGACTTTTACAAAGACATCGTGCAGGAGTCCTTCATTGATGACTACCTGAACTTGACCCGGAAGACTATCATGGGTATGAAGTGGGTCACCCACTTCTGCAGGAGAGCCAGTTACACCATGAAAGTCGATGATGATATCATCATCAATGCTCCATTGGTGTATAACATCCTCCAGACAGCTTCTCCTACCAAGTTCACCCTTGGGACAGTTCTTTTTGCGACCCCGGTTCGTTCGCCACGAGGACTGTACGGGAAGTTCCTCACCCCAGAATCACTCTATCCTGATAAGGTGTATCCGCCGTACTTCAACGGACATGCATACCTACTTTCCACAGACGTCGTAGAGAACATCTACCGTGTTTCCTTGGAAACGGATCTTTTCCCTTGGTCCGACGTCTTTGTTGGCATGTGTCTTAAAAAACTTGGAATTCGGTTACGCCATTCGAGCCGCTTTCTGAGCGGAGGTTTCCCGATGGCTACTAAGACGGAGCTGGCAGAGAACGACAATGCCTTAGATGAAATCCGGGAATACGTCAGTGTCTTCCATTTCACTGTGCCGATCATGAATCAGTTATGGGAGATTTGGACTCGAGAGCTTTAAATACACATCATCATTTACCTTGTTCACATTCCGATAAAGGGACGATTGCAATAGCTGTATAGCCTAAGTCCTATTTGTGGCATAACCAGTAATTTATGGTACGATCATTTATGTTTGTTTTCGATGCTTGTTGCACTCGATGCGTTATTTCAGTTGTGTTGATGATAATATCTGTACTAATCGAGCCTATGGAGGCAATCAGCCTATACGTCAGTAATTGAAAGCAATGGAGGTTCTGTTCAGTTTGCAATTATTATTAATAATTTTTGTTGGTATTCATAATTAACCGCATGGCGCGTCAGAGACCACACCAATCGATGACGTAGCGCTAAGCAGAATGACGCCTCGTTTGCAAAGGATCTCAGGTTCTTTGCATGACAACTATGCCGTTTCCAATAGGAAATGTAATGTATTCGTACCAATATGATCAAAGTTAGGGTAAGATTTCGTCGGACTAAGTGGTTTGAGGACCAACACTCTAACTAAAGTGTTTGTACATGTTTGTTGTCATGTTACACAGAGTAACTTCAGGTTATGTCTGTGTGAAGTGGAACAGTTGCTTCTATCCATGTTATTCATGTATCTCTATCCATGTTACACATGTTTGAAATGCTAGAGCGCGGCAATGGAAGCACAGCTAAAGCCGGGGTAATAATCTCCAAGTTTGGAAGCGCTTAGTGGTTCTAATAAGCGCTATATAAAAACTGAGTATTATTATTATTATTATTATTTGGCATAAACAACACTTGCTCCGCCTCAATATCCTACTCTTTCCGAAGTACTAACGTCAACCCTGGACCAAACACTACACCTAACCCTACCTTAACCTTAACGCTAACCCTAAACTTAAACCTATTCTGAAGCCCAATATTATTGCAACCCTCCCTCAGTCGTACACATGCTTCAATTCAATCTATTCATGTTTCCAACAAAACATTACAAATCAATTATAAACATTTACAACAAATGTAGATTGAAATATATATTGGAAACAGAGGGGTCCACTAACAAGCAGTGCTTGCACAAGTATGGACACCTCAAATTCAATTCATTCAATTCAATTCAAATGAACAATTATTTTCTTTCATTCGATTTGACAACACATTTGACATCTGTTCAAACAATACAAATTATTAAAGTCGAGAGCAATTATCGAAAGAGCAAATGTTTGATCCCATAATTATATTTAGTCGAAATAATTTTCTGTTGATAAAACACGACGATCAGACTCAGATACTTAAGTTCATCACCAACATGTCCGTTCAATTTTGAAAGGTTGTCTATTACCACTGTCAATGTGATAAGACTAGGTGGATTTCTCTATGGTATTTAGTTTAATTCGTTTTTTTATCTTAAAGGTAAAGATCAGTTTGGGTCATGCGATTGCATTGTGAAAGAAACGTTGTGGAATAGATCAGAAAAGGTTGATCGTCTAGCATATCAGTATTGGTGCAAGGTTCTGGAATCATCAAACTGATAAGAAATTTGGCCCAGTCTTGGTAAAGTTACAAGCACTGTACACAGAAAGATGTATATGGGACTACACAATTGGTGTCGGGGCTACTATACCTTGATTTCCTTATCTTTCTATGCTCATTACTCAGCCAGTATACATTTTCTTCCAAAATTGTTTGGCACATGACATTTATTTGTAATCTTGAACATTAAGTGTAAGTTTTGTTTGATTCTGTGAGAATTAATTTTCTTTTCTTTTTTTTACCTGAGCTCAAGTTTATCTTTATCGTATGACCTGTGATATATTGTTCCAAATGTTTGGTACAGTATTTCTAACAGATTTGTTAGAGTGGGGCGCGATGGCTTAGTGGTAGAGCAGTGGTTTGGTAACCGGGAGGTCCCCGTTTCGAAACCAATTCGTTGCGGTAGTGCCCTTTGGTAAGGCATTAATCGTTTTTACCAAATCCTCGGAGACGACTTAAAGCCTTCGGTCCACTGCATGATTGCTTTTTTAACAAGCATACACAGGCTTTCTTAGCCGTCATGTAAAACAAACAAACAAACAAAGTAGCGCGTCAAAAAAACACCAAAGTCACTGAAGGCTATCAAGATAATTAACTTAACTTTACAATTATTATACTGGTGTGTAGTTGATACTGTACTGCTACAGTTTAAAATCGTTATTCTCGTTCTTTAGGGTAAATATATCTTTGTGCAACAGCTGTTTTCATTGCCGTTGTATTCCCTCTATTCTTGTTGATGTGTCTCTATGTTCATCCCGTCTTCCTCTATAAATGCACTGTCTTTCAATGGAACAGAAAACCCTTTGAAATAGGAATTTCGTATATTTTCGATGATTATTTGAATCACTGAAAAGACACGTTTACTAATTTTATGAATGCTTCTTGAAGAAATATTTACCTTGACAACTAAAGAGATTGCCAGAGGTTTGTCAGACATAGCAATAATGAATATGGACTACATCTGTATAGATGCCATGGTGTATGGCAGGTGAATCAATAGTTAATAGAAACCCCTGAGTTCTGAAGAGGAGCGTGGATACATTTAAAACATTAGTACACAAGGCTATTCACGATGCAGCTCTATTCTATCTTTATTCTATTCAGTAGATTTGGTGTCATGTTGTTGAAAATCTCTAACTTGAACTAAAGGAAATATACGCAGTAACGGATATCAATTCTTTGATTAATAAGTGGTTATTCTTAAGGGAATGAATTATTTATGAATAATTTCAGAGGTAAAATATAATTCGACACAGTTATGCATTTGTATTCGTCAGTATTGGTTAATATTTTATTACTGACAATCGTACGAAATGTGACATAATAAAATGGCAAATGAAAATAATTGGATGACAGAAACTGTTTTTACAAGACCTATATTTTGGTATTTTGGATTTTTATCAAATATTATTAAAGCTTCTTTAACGGCAATGTTTCCTTCATTAAAAAACAAAGTTCATACATAATGCAAAGATTTGTATCTGATAAATGAATTTGTTTACATTATTAAACCCCGATATTTCGGGCTATGATAGAGTAATTTGCGTTTAATGAAACCGTTTCCTTAGAGTCACAAAGTATCTCACACATGGATATATATATAATGCCCTTATAAGAGGCGTAGCGTAAATCCACTCAATGAGAGGGGGTGGGGGAGGGAGGGGCACTCGAATGACTGGTAGGGGGCACCAGTCTTACTCTGAAAATGAAACGCAAATTTACAAAGCTACTGATTAGGGCAGGGTGCGTGATGTTTTCGGAGTGGCGTCTTATTTTCTCTTCTCCCTTTTTCTTCCTCTCTTTTCTCACTTGTTAATTCGTTTAATATTGTACATCACTTGGTGTGTCGGGAGAAGGAGTACATGCTCCCGTGTCTCCTTTAGCTACGCTAGTGGATGGGGGAGGAAGAGAGTGTTGGAGTAAGGAGGAAAAGGTGAGAAGTCAGATTTAAAAGTCACATAGAGAAAAGAGGAGAGTGTGAGAAGAAGATTCATTTAAGCGTGTTTGATGATGTGTTTATTCCGAATAGCATATAATGCGAAAACGTATCATCGATTTAAAAGAAGAGTGTGAGAGTGAGAGAGAGAGAGAGAGAGAGACAAAGAGAGACAAAGAGAGAGAGAGAGAGAGAGAGAGAGAGAGAGAGAGAGAGATTAACGAGAGGATTCTCCATTAGTGAGTGTACAAGTATCATTAATACTTGATGCTTTTATTATGCATAGACCCTATGACTAATTTTTTTTTTCTTCTTCATTTTTTTTAATAATTGCGATGGCAATCTGATTAGGAAGTCTTACCGTTCACTACAATAATATCATTCAATTAGACATTTCTTATCTCAATTATTGACATGAATAAGTGATATAAATCCAAACAGGAAGTATATCATCTAAATATGATATCAAATGAAACGTCTTATGAGATAACACTCCCACGTGATACTGGATACATTGTCATTTTTCGTGAACAAAATATTTGTCTTTCTAAAATGAGATTGAATTTTGGATCTCATTTTCCTCCCACTCTCTCTCTCTCTCTCTCTCTCTCTTTCAGATCTTTGTATTTCTTTCCATTTCTCTCATTCTCCCTCTCTCAGTATGTTTATTTCTCTCTCTCTCTCTCTCTCTCCCTTCCTCTCTCTCTTCCTCTCTCTCTCTCTCTTTCTCTCTCTCTCTTTAGATCTTTACCTTACTATCTTCCCATCTGTCTTCCATTTCTCGATGCCATTTTCTACACCTGTATAATGTTTCTATGTAATCTGATATCATGGCGATTTACCCGTATCCTTGTAATTCATCTTGCCTTCACGTTCTAACCAGCATTATCCTGTTTGTTAGAGAGTATAGTGATCAATTAATTACTTCCACTCTCGGTGATGTGCACAATTAATATTCAATTATCTAATCGTTATCTATTTTTGTTTTACATCCACCGGGATTCGACCTGTAGGCTTTCTACTACTGCAATTCCTCTGCCTGCCGTTACAATTTTTGTATTCTCCATTTTCAAAACTATTGTTTGTTATTTGATTTAATGATTTCCTTTACCAAATGAAGCACAAGTAATAATAACAGTGATAATGATAATCTGATGATGACGCTGAGGATATTAATAATAGTAGTAGTAGGAGTAGTAGTAGCAGTAGAAGTAATAATAATAATAATAATACACAACATAATTAGGCGCTTAATACAGGTGTCCTCAAGCGCACCATTGCCTGACTAAAAAATTATTTACCAAAACTTATAATAAACACACAAATTATAAATCTGTTCTTTATTCAATGAATCATGCATATATAATGATACAAATAAAAACGAGAAGTAATAATAGTAGTACAATTAGAGGTAGTAGTATTTTCATTATTATTATTAGTAGTAGTAGTAGTAGTAGTAGTAGTAGTAGAAGTAGTAATGATAATAATGATAATATTGATGATAATGATAATAATAACAATAATAGTAATGATGATAACAATAATGATAATACTAATGATGATAATAATAACAATAATAATGATAAGACTAATAATAATGATAATAATAATGATAATAATAATAATAATGATAATAATAATAATAATGATAATAATAATAATAATAATGATAATAATATTAATAATGATAATATTACATCTTTCGAACTTCACCTGATGCAGAAGAGTTAAATTTGACAAACGAAATTTGTTATGTGTGTAATTAACATTGTATTATTGTATTTTCTTTGTCCCTTTTTTGTATTTTGTGTGTACATTTTTAGGATCATCTACCTATAAGTTTTTGTAACCTTTTTGATGACCCAACCACTTCGTAATTTCCTGTAGTGTATTTTCCACTTCATTGGTTTATCTATGTTTGCAAGAAATATTTTATTGTATTCTTTGCCTTTGTATGTTTTTATGAAAGTGGTGAATAAATTAAATTTAATAATAACATTAAAAATGATGATAATAATGATAATAATAATAATAACAAGAAGAAGAAGAAGAAGAACAATAATAATGACTAGATTACATCTTTCAAAATTAAAGAATAAGCTTCTGATCATAGATGATATGCAATGGCCATTAATTTTGTTTTTAAATACATGACGATTTATAAACACGATAGTTCCTGTGCAAGTAAGATGATATTTTGCTTTCATATCTCAGTGTAATTAAGCAGTGTAAACCGGGTTAATGGCTCAACCGGAAGAAATGGATACGAATCGTAAAAAAACGATATACGGACTTGAAGAATAAAATCCTTATAGAATGCAAAGCGTAAATTGTGTGATGACATCGCTGAATGTTATTTCAGTGGATTAAAATAACCATTGTGAACTTGTGTGGGTGTGCGTGCGTGTGTGGTAGATGTAAATATATACTAGAGAACACTTATTCAGATTGGGCTTTGTTGTATATAACTTGTGCTCATTTTTTAAGCAAAAGATAGAAACATATTTACACTTGTTCTGGGAGTGTGTACATGTTCAAAGATTATGGCAAATTGTAATAGCTAAGTTTGAGCTAAGGGAATTAAGGTCTATCGACTGGATAGATATTCATTTAGGGTTGTCCGGTAATCCCCCACAAATAAAGATTTTTACTACAATTATTTTTGCAATGAAATATTGGATATATAGATGCAGGGCAAAGCCTGTAATATTGTCTTGGGGGGAGTTTCAAAACGAACTGTTAGAATTGAGGGGAAAAGGAAAGAATATTGCAGGGAGGGCAGGTAAATTGGCCTTACATTTACAGAAGTGGGAACAAGTGAAGTTTTCATGAACTTTTAACACTGGGCTATTGAGGCTATAGTAGCCTTGTTTTAAATAATTTTTTTTAAATGTTTTAAATAGATTGTTTCTGTTTGTCTGTCGCTCCAATTTGGGGTAATCAGAGGAGGCTAGGAACAGTGTGTGGTGGAAGTGTGGTCGGGTGGTGTGTGTGTGTCGCATGGTGTGGTGGTGGGTAGTAGTGTGTTTAGTTGGATGGGGTTATTTGTTTTATGTTGCAACTGATTTCATTTTTGTTTTCATCAATTGTACAATCTATGTAATGAAAATGTTTTGAAAGGAAAAACAACTGTATTTTATTTCTAAGATTAATTTGCATTGTTTGGAATCAATTAAAAAAAAATTGAAAAAAAACTATTGAAAAAAAAAAGTAAAGTGGGAGGGATGGGGCCTTATTTGCCGAAAAATGTCCAACATTGAAAAAAAAAATTCTCAGGGCTTCGTATTTTCAAATAATGACTGGCCGCCAAAACAGGGTCACATTATTCAGTGCCTCAGATTTAGGAGGCTTCTTTCATAATTATGTACCACAACCCTGAGACTGCATATTTGATATAATAAGGGAGTTTACAGATAGCACATGGTACAAATGACCCCAAATATCCACAGATCTTTTACACATGGAGAAGTTCCACTTTGAGCATCTTAAAATAACAACTGCCAAAGTCCTAGATGTGCTTCATGAATACCTTTTGTTTGTCCTCTTGAAAAGAATACTTCCACCTGCGTATCATAAAATGTACCGTTGGTGCGTAGATGAATAATGTTACATAACTTTCATGAGCGCATATCCAGTATTCATCTCTGTGGGTTTTACCTGATTTTGGTACAAATAACCTTTATCTGCCCATGCGCAGATTGTATCTATGAACTGGCTTATTCAAGTTAAAGCCCTTAGTAGGCATAACTTATATACGTATAAGAGCTACCTTAGTTACTTCCAGTTCCTTTGCCATAATCATATGATTTTTTTTTGATTTTTTTTTTTATCCAGGTGTCGATTACATAAAATATACAGACTGAATTAGAAAAGGGATTTTTACAATTTGAACAAGTTAAAGATAAACTTGAGTTCTGGTAAAAAAAGAAAATGAATTCTCACAGAATCTAACAAAACTTACACTGAATGTTCAAGATTACAAATAAATGTCATGTGCCAAACAACTTTGGAAGAAAATGTATACTGGCTGAGTAATGAGCAAAGAAAGATCAGGAAATCAGGGTAGTACTAGCCCCGACACCATGTGTGTTGTCCATTTACGTATGTCTGTGTAAGTAATTGTTACTTTACCAAGACTCTGCCAAATTTATGATGATTTTGATGACTCCAGAACCTTGCATTACACACCATTACTTACATGCTATTATGATCAACTTTTCTGATCCATTCCACACCTTTTCTTTCACAATGCAATCGCATTACCAGTACTCAAGTTTATCTTTAACACATTGATTAGAGTGGCTATAACATGATAAAGGCGGACAAAACTGAGTATAAAGCAATTGATATAAAATAGTTCATGACTAAGAGAGGTCAACTAATTGGAAGGTAAATGAATCACACTTTTAGGCGTAATCTCTCTCTCTCTCTATCTATCTCTCTCTTTCTATCTCTCTCTTTCTCTCTCTCTCTCTATCTCTCTCTATCTATCTCTCTGAATTATTTATAACAGTTTGCATAATCCATAGTCTGGCTAATTAGCCAGTCCACACCCGCAAGATTTCGACGTTCACACATACGTTCAATGCAGACATTTATCAGCACCGTCGAAGTGAGGGGAAAGATTATTAAAGGACTCATACCGCAGTCACACTAGTTTGCAAGCACAAACCATAAACATGTAAACTGTCCAGCTATCATTCAACCTGTTTTATTGATAATGCAGTCAACAATCAAGAGATTGTTATATACGGAAGGATGGGTCTTTCTAATTGATGTAATGGCTTATGAAAAGGAAAAATATAATGCCATTGGGTGGTATTCCGGTAGCGCGTACTAAGTTAGCGCGTGCTTAGTTAGTTCACACTTTTATGGAGTGCCTGTTGTGAACTAATTTACCCTGAACAGATTATTTTAATCCTTCAATGAAAAGTGTCCAAAAAATTAATTTTGCACTGAAATAGGAAGAAAAAGATAATATGAATATAAACTAAATTTTAACAAAGTCATTGGTAGACTATCTTTGTCATGAATATTGAAGGAGGAAGATGAAACCTAGCATTCCATAGAAGTGCGAACTAAAATTCTTGTTTAGTCTGGACTTAGTCCCGGCTTAACTTAAGAGAATACCACCTATTATTGTTTCCTTTCGACTTTATTGATCCATGGTAATACATTGAAATTCTGTTTCCATTGGCTTTGGTACAGGGTACAAAAATATTACAATATCAATATACATAGAATATAAAACGAATCACACTAACTTTTATAATTGTTTATATTTGCTAACATGGTTATCTACTTACATACACGCAGTGCATTTTATGAATGCATTATTATTCCTTAATGTTTTGTAGTATACATGTTGGTTTCAGAATATTGAAATAATAACAATATTTGATGTATATCTACATAGTTATTAGCCGTAAAATTATTATTGTTATCATCATCATCATCATCATTATAAATTTCGTTATTATTTGATCATCCTCATCATCATCATAGCTATTTTCTTTTATCACTATTACGTGATATTCGGTTGAATCCAAGCAGCATCTTTTGAGTGAATAAGGATTGCTAATAGCCGAATATTTCATATTCAGTGATTTATCGTTTGTGTTATTGGGCAGCCCTATTTATATTTAAAGAAGCTACACAAAGAAAAATTCACTACAACTGATAATTAGAACAAATAACATATGGATGGAAAGATTTTCTCTTGAAAAACACGAATAATCTGCTGAGAAATCACATAGATATCATGGAAAGGCGTAAAATGCAATTTTTCAAGACCCTTAGACCCCCGAACGCCCCTGAACGTAAGCCAAACACAGGAGAGTAGCGAGCTCTGAATAGTGACGTCACACACTGGACAAACAGCTCAGTACCGGCCGCCTACCGGAGTCGCGCGTGTATTAGTCTGCAGCTAGCCAGCCGTGTCCCGTGTGTGACGTCACAAATATTGACGCTCTACAAAGGACCGCTGAAGGCAGAAAATCTGGATCTCGAAACAAACATTTTTGAGAGTTGATTATACTGCGGGCCCCAAACATATTTTGAAGAGGAGAGTTGTTGTATTTGATCAGTAAGGCTTCCCCTTCGTAATGATATGAGTTTTGCATCAATTCAAAATACTTTTAATTCTTCGTGTGTCTACTTTAAGGTTTCTAGGGACCATCCATCTCAGCCACTCTTGAGATCATTACACTGGCTTCTTTTGAAACAAAGAATAATTTTTAAATTACTCTTGTTTGTATTTAAAATATTTAATAATAAAGCATCACAATATTTAGATACCTGTTTGAATTTATATACACCTGCCAGGGCATTGAAGTCAGCCAGTGATCCTCTCCGTCTCACACATTCAGTTACCCGCACATTAGCCGGTGATAGAACATTTACTGTATCTGCTTCAAAATGTTGGAATGATCTATCACCGTCTTAGAATCAGGCAGTCTCCACCAGTTATTACCTTCAGAAAGGCCTTAAAAACACATATTTTTTGCGGTATGTAGTTGTAAGACTGTTTTTTCTAATTATATGTATTTATTTAATCTTTTATTTTCATTCACTGTAAGCACTTTGGGCCTTATGGGAAACGCGCGGTATAAGTAATTATAATAATAATTATAAGCACCAGATGTTTCTTTACAGGATTCTTAACATTTTGTTCGGATTTACTATATGCTTCTCCTAATGATTAGAATTATATCATGACAAAAAACAACATCTAAAGCAATCCGGAAAATATGAATATATATCGATGCATGTTGCCTTTCCCGATGTACATCATGCACTCCATACTATTTTAACCTATATCTATACATTTAAAACGTACTACCCATTAAATGACACTCAAGTTTTATTTTATTTTTTGTTTATCATGTTGCCCCTAGATACGTTGGTAAAAAAAGGAAAATGGACAATTCAGCCCTGAAAGCTACTGTTCGCAATCAAAATATCCTTACATTGGATAGCGACGGAATTGATGTTCATCCGTATGACGTCATGACGGTCACTTTCGAGCATACACATGCTAATAAACATATTTATTTTTTTTGGGGGGGGGAATCAAAATACATTTATTTCCTTCTTATAATGAAATGAACATAAAGCAGAAGGTATATTGACATAAAAGAGGGGCGGATTCAATACTATCAAATACGTGAATTTATAACGCGCCAATATTTAGCTGCATAATCATAACAATAACTACTGAATGGCATATTCATGATTCACCATGAAATGGCTGGAGTAGAAGGCTAGTTATTAGCAATGTGGAATACAGTCGAAAGTTCCTGGAAGCTCAAAGATCATAATCAAAATTCTCATATTAGTAGAAATAATTATGTACCGGGTATGTACATATATAGAGCGGAAGGGGGCTGTGGACTGCGTCCCACAGTAGTTTTTAAATTACCAATTTCATTACACCGGCTTTACACAAAAAGGCCAATGTAACAAGAATGAATTAAAATTCTTATTTTGTGGTCACAGACTGTTTGAAGACTCTTTCAATTTCTGATAACGCAGAAATGTAATTTCTTGGTCTACCAGTATATAAATCAAAATGTAAAGTGAAGAGGACATATCTGATGTTTATTGGAGAAGACATTAACACTACGGGGTAAGAAGAGAAGGCCTGTATTTTCAGGTTACAATATCATTGTTATATCCTTTTTCTTTTGGAAAAGCACTTCAGTTCTCTTTGGCATTGATAAAGACATTGAAGGGAGACGTTTTAAATGTGGAGAGAGACGTTTACATTGGCAGAGAGACAAAGACAACTTTAATTTTTGAGAGATATTCAAGTGTCGTGAGAGGAACTTAAGTTTGGAAAGCCATTCAAGTATGGTGGGAAGCATTTAAGTTTGGAGAGAGAAGAGGAGATACCTAAATGTACAGGAGGAGTCAGCATGAGTAATGCAGGCTCACGCACGTGGTGGAGCTTGGTACACAAGCCAATACGCTCCCTTTTTCTCAAGAACCCTGTACAGGTAATTACGCATTATTTCATTATAGTTTCGAAAGACGATGACATTTCTTAAACGATCTTAATTATCTATTTCTGAAATGATTCGATTCAATTGAAATCGATAGATATTAAGATTCATTACTTACTTGGATTATATAATTGTTCCTCTTTGCATGAATCAGTTAAAATGAGTATGATCTATTTTTAGAGTGAAACATTGCAGAGTGAAACAATATCCTTCCTGAAGTTATCAAAAAGTGTACAACCTCTGATTCCTTTAAAAATCATGTAAAAACGCTTTTGTTTAATTCTTAAATTGCCTTGAGCACTCCATAGAATGGATTTGGCGCTATGTAAGTTACATTAATTGTTATTATTATTATAATCATTATTCGTTTTCATAACATCTGCATCTGAAAGTATTAACAGAGAGCATGTTCATTTGATCAGGGACCCGTTTCACAAAGCCTTTTTTCAATGACAAATGACAAAAACCAGTGACAAATCTGCTGATAACCAATCAGAAGCAAGGATTTCAGTAGCTTATAACAAAAACTGTCATTTGGCACTGATGACAAGTTTTGTGGAACGCCCCCCAGGTCTGAAAAGTATTTCAAATATTTACCAATAGTGGACTCTACAATGTACATTTTGACCTGTTTATAGAAAAGTGTTGTATTCTAAATTGCCGGGACTGGGTCCGAAAAGTATCGGTAACATTGATCCATTTATAGAAAATGAAATCATTGCTTTATATTTTGGCGCGTTTCCGCTTCTGATAGATATAGCCGTATTAATGTTTTGGCAATTGAATGATTCATTTGTTAGATTATAAAATTTTGAAAAAGGAATCATTCTGCCATTAAGTTTTTACGAAGTCTTGAATTGAAATCTGATTTAAGAATGGGTAAATGATATAGGACGCATGCAATAAAGTCTATGTTCTAGTGTCTTGTATGTTGTGTTATATTGTTGCTGTTATTGTTGCTGTTGTTGTTCAATTTTTATTTATCTTTTTTAAATTGCAGACGGCGGACGACCGAAGTCATAACTAGTTTGGGGTCAATTACGGTCATAAATTGGAGACATCTTCAAGGTCATATGAGTTGACTGATTGGCATGATAGACACGGAATTTCATAGTTAGCTGGTAGGTTCCTCTGTTTGGACAGTGTGTTTACCACTCAAATTACGCGTCATCCTGTTAAAGACATCAACTCATTTGGGATAGCATAAACTGACATATTCATCACATTATCTGATCATTTCTTTACTTTGTGTGTGGCATGATAAAATATATTATATATTTAATCAGGAAAAAGAGTTTCAATGGTATAGGATTTATAGTGTGTAAGACTTTAAAATATAATTAGTTTTTATAACCTCATATTCTGAGTAAATTACATTTTTATGTTTAATTGCGCCATACATTATGTGTGTAATATCCAACATTTGTGTTACTTCAAACTCATAATGAAAACCATATCAATTGAAATTTCTTTATCAGCTATAAATTTATATTCGGTCTAAAAATGAAAAATCATGATTTTGGGTATTCTTTCAAATGTTGATCTTTAGTATTTTCTGTCCAATCGTAAACAAAAAATCGTGTCTCGGACGGTCTACTATTGCAGACTCCCCTCATTATTTTGTACTTAAAGATTTAAATTCTCGCTTTGAACGTTTAATTTGATTTCAGTTTATTTTGCAAATAATTATGACGACACTTTTACTTTCGCTACAGTTTGAGTAAACTGTTCGTTTCTCTTCTTGAGTATAGACCTTAATTTCTTTGCGGTGGCTAAGAAACTTTTCATAAGCCTTTCCCCAAAACACTACTAATGAAACATTAATGAATTTTCCTCACATAAAGTTGAACTTTAAATTACCCCAAGCAAGCATTCCGATATAATATCATCACTACGGATGTTGTGATTAATGAGCCTGCATCAGGTGCATGTGTCATCATAAGAACGATGCGCGAAGTCGATGAAGCTACGGAAGTGAGCTCTAAACATAATAATTGGAACAGCCGGATTGTGGGGGAAAGGGCAAGTCATGATATAGATGCAGTACTGAAACAGGATCCCTGGCTTGCAAGTATTTACATGTAACCATTAGCAATGCGTTAAGAGAATTATGCCGTTTAGGAGTGCTCTGTGCAATGGCTGTTAGTACAATGAGGATTCCGAAGAGACTCTTCTTTCAAGTGACTTTCTGTTTGTTGGTTTTGTGTTTCTTACGAGATCGTTTGCTTCAGAGTGGTTTGTCGTTGAGCCGTCGAGAATTCAATGCGACCCTCATCGACACGGCTCCAGAATGCTTGAAACACGCCTCGGATACGAACCATCTAGCTAATGTGGCCCGCATCCAACGTGGTGTACAGAGCTGGATTCGTAGGATAGATGTACACAACTACTCCTACATCATTAACCCTACCGATTGGTGTGATCGAAGAAAATCCGAAGGTGAGGATCTCGTGCTGGTTATTTTTGTGAACTCCGCTCCTGATCATTTTCTCAAGAGGAATTTAATACGGAATACCTTCGCCAGAGCGGATTCATGGCCATTCTACAGCAGTCGTAACCAAACCATGCGTCTCGTTTTCTCAGTAGGAGCGGTCGATGATATCATTATGCAATCCCGACTACGGGACGAGTCCGTAATCTTCGGGGATATCGTCCAGGAGAACTTCATCGACGATTACCTAAACATGACACTCAAGACCGTGATGGGATTCAAATGGTCAACGACGTTTTGCAGTCGCGCGAAATACGTGATGAAGCTGGACGATGACGTCCTGATCAACACGCGCATGGTCGCTGACGTCCTTCTTAAGGCTCCGACGAATTCCTTTAGCATGGGTGATCTCCATGCGCACGCGATCGTACGCGATCCCAAGAGCGAATGGGGAAAGTTCTTCACACCCGTCCATTTATGGCCGAGAAGAAAGTTCCCGCCTTTTTTCACGGGCCCTGCTTACATGTTCTCAATGGACATGGCACAGAAGATCTCGAAAGCGTGTAGAGACACACCACTGTTTCCTTGGTCCGATGTCTATGTAGGAATGTGTTGTTTGAAAGCAGGGTTAGGCTTGACAAACCAGAAAGGATTTATTGCTTCAGATCTGGCCAAGCAATCAGAGCAACCTTTACCAATGGGAGAGAAGGAAATGGAAAGTTATCATAAATTATTCACTGTCTTTCATCTACCAATGTTGCATATGAAACAACTCTGGGAATTATGGACGAAAAGGACTATAACACTTTGAATTACACTTTTTTATTTTCACGGTGCCGTGAATGTGTGTCTATTTATGTATCTCGTTGGGAATTATTGGCAAATTCAAATGTGTTTGTATTATTATCCAACAATGCCTTCCACTGATGTTAGCAAACTATTTATTGTAACAAATCGAGTATTTTTTATAATGGTTAAAAAGCAATGAACTCATCTAACTGGTGAAATTGGTAACAATTATAATCGTAATTATGCCCTTGCAATAGTCTCTGATGAAAAGAGTGATGTATATCAAGCGATGTGTATTAATTATAACCAATCAACGTAATGCTTTTCCAAGTTGTAATGGATAAAGATAATTGCAAGCTCCGCAGCAAGAATATTACGAACAAAAGACTCTTTTCTTTGAATTAGACCCCTTACAAATGGACTAGCAATGTATACATGTATATCAAATCCAACAGAAACGAGAGACACGCCCCAATGACGACTATGTCGTATGAAGGAGAAAGAGAACAAGTTCTTGGGTTGTAAATATTGGTAGGAGAGAATCAAATCTAGCAGGGGTTGCTTCGAGATTTGGCAAAATTTGGGGGCTACATGTAATTCCTCCAAAATTAATGACAAACATCCACCCCTCAGACAACTTATCAGGAGATAAGGGGGTTCAAATGAGGCAAATGTGTTAATAAGGGTGCTCCGGACCTCACAAGTAACATTTATGAAATAGAACTTCATCAATAAATATTGTTTGTTTAAAGTGTTATATTTGTCAGATGTTTGTCATTACTGAAGCCCCACCTTACCTTCACCAAAATGACTAAATAATCAAACGAAGTGAGTAAAATATTGTGGTTAGTTATCGGAGTACATTACTAACACCAATTCTCAAATTAATTACATAAAGTCGTTTCATATGACGGAATGCATTATTGAAAAATCTTAAATTAATGGAAACAGTGCAATTATTCAATTTTCTCTCTTTCTTCTCCACTCTCTTTCATTAAAGCTAATTATAAATTATACACTGAAAATTTATAATGAATATATCCGTATTCTTACCTTGAATTATGTTATATTTAAAACGGCACCTCGCTGGAATTCTCTATAGGCTCTAGGGAGTGGAAAATGTATATACATTGTTTTTAATGTGTGTGTGCGGGGGGGGGGTGTTGTAATATTTCGTTCAACACTTTTCTAAATATTATTTCCTTTCTAAATAATGTTGGTTGGAATAAACCCAAATTAAAGGAGAACAAGATCAGAGACATCATTGATGTTTTAAGCAATGTATTAAATTATAAATCTAGAATATTACAATATCTAAAATATACATAATTCATGCCTTAGGCTTATATTACCTTATCGTTTGTATGAAATGCTTTGCGTTGACCAGGAAAACCGGCATATATTTTCTTTCTTGAGTTACAAAATGCTTTGAGCATATTTCACTCTCCGTGCCGACTCGTGCAATATGCTCCTCAGCTCGTGGGATACACCCTTGGATCCCGTTCAAAGCCGTTCAATGTTATATAGGCCTAAGTATGTCAAATGATTCGTTCGTATCCTCGAAGCTGGAAACAGGTCATTATAACAATAATGAAACAAAAATTAATTATATCTGCTCTTTACCTAATGGCCGAGCAATATCAAATTCACTTTATTAAAATTTGCTCTAGGTCTACTCGTCCACTTTAATAATGGCATTTGTGTACACAAATTAATGAAGATTTTTTTTTATTCAGCCTGGCTTCCTAACCTTGAAGCTATATTATAATAGCGCATTTGGTATTATTTATAATTAATCAAAAATTATCCGCCCACCGCATTAGTAACGATACCCTTCTTCCATTATCATAAAGAATAAAGGTAATGCCTAGGTGTTGCAAACAAGGCACCACTGGGGGGGGGGCACGTGCCCCCCCCCCCTAAATTCCAAAGATCGGTTAAACTCTTTTAGACCCCCTTTTTTTTTTTTACCTCGATCGATTACATGTATGTGCCCCCCCCCCCCCCCCCAAACATCAAACTCTGGCTACGTGCCTGAGTACTTGGCATGCGATTTAATTGCAAAGGATACCGGGAGCGGGGGTTGATTATGTATATATAGTATATCAAATCTGGGTGCCGTAACACAAATATAAGTAAGCGATTAATCGCTATATTTTCTTGGAGTTCTTGAGACTTTTAATATTGTGTTCAGGAGAGCTTACTGAAATGCATTGCAGATTTGCAGTGGAATAATTTTAGAGTGGTGAAGTGTGACGTCATCAAAAATCTATTTTCAGAATTTCTCAATTTTTTCTTCATATTCCGAAAGAACATCAAAAATATTGTCCAAATGTCGAAAACCAATTGAATATGTTAAGTATTGGCTGAGATATGACCATCTGAATGAATATATGTCCAATGAGAACTCAGTGTTATATGCTCTGGCTCCTAACCATTAGGAGCCAGAGCATATAACACTGAGTTCCTATGGGGAATATATTTATTCAGATGGTCATATCTCAGCCAATACTTAACATATTCAATTGGTTTTCGACATTTGGACATTATTTTTGATGTTCTTTCGGAATATGAAGAAAATATTGAGAAATTCTAAAAATAGATTTTTATGACGTCACAGCTTCGGTACTCTATTGCACTTAATAGTGGTGGGTCAAGCACTATATCGGTGGGTCAAGCACTATATCGGTGGGTCAAGCTCTATATAGAGTGACCTGACCTCGACCAATCAAGCGTGTGATCAATTATTTCTCAATGAAATACCCAAATCTTTCTAGTAATAAAATGCACTGAACACATGATTGATTTCCCATTTCTAGAACTATTGTTATTATAATTTGCAATTTTTTTACACTTTTTTTAAGTTCTGTCATTGTAGTTTGTTTCGATCTGTTTTGTTCCCTCTATTTTTAATTTGTATATGTTTTTTAAATATGATTTTTATTTTCTCAATCAATTTCAACTGGTTACTATTTTGATAACATTGCCATGGTTTCTATTTCTAGATTAATTTCTATTATTGTCATTTTATATTTGCAATTTGTGTACACAGTCACAGTATTATACTTGGATCTGTTTTTGTTCCCTCCGTTTGTAATTTTTAAATGTTTTTTAAATATCTAAATTCAGTATTAATTCAACCGTAAAGGTTGCGAGTATTGAATGAAATAAATCTTGAATCTTGACTACACACATCATGCGAAAGTTTGGTTCAAATTATTTATCGTCACATTTCTAAAATGTATATTAGGATATTTTTTAAGAGCGGTCTTTTCGGGGGTCATTTCTACTTTATGGTATTCTTCCAAACTGACAAACAAAGAATGAAAAAGCTGACAAATTACATTTCATCTTTACTAAATATCAACCTGTTTAAGCCTGTGGTTATGAAAGAATTATTATCCTATTATGTTTAGTCAATAATTCAACGCAATGTTCCTCATCGTTGTACATTCACTTTCATTATTTTGTATAACAGTCACTCCTATATTTAGATCTCTACGTGTTACGCCAATTAAGACCGCGCTAATCACCGCCATGCATGTATATCAGCAGCAAAGTAGCGTCTCGTATGTAAGCATTAGTCATGATGGTTCATGATAATGATGGCTACATAATGTGTTATACATTTAACTAATTAGGCCTAATAGCCTCCAAAGGGTTTTTAATGGGGAAGGCCTATCACCTTAACCCCCCTATTATCTATACAGTCACAGGGTATGGACAACTCTATATCAGTGAATACAATCGTGATTGAGATAACCTATATTAGTTAGTCACACCCATGAAAACAAAGAGATCGACCTCAGATTGGCATTAGACCAAAGAAGAAATCATTTCATTTTTGCTCCACGTTCCAGGTTTTAAAAAAAACATGCAAATGTGATATAATGTACTTTATAGAATACACAGGAATACATCCATAAGAGAAAAACAAATCAGTGGCAAAGCTAGCGTATCATCTCTCTCTCTCTCTCTCTCTCTCTCTCTCCCTCCCTCCCTCCCTCAATCTCTTGAATACCTCGACAACTGAGAAGAAAACTCATTAATAATCGGATAATTGCTATCACACTTCAAATAATCCACATTTTAATAATTCATAGAATTTAATGTAAAGTTTGGTTTTAAGAGACTTTGTGATATTTATGTTTTTATTGTTACTTAGATGGCGATAGAATACCTAACCTATATTGCTTGAAGCACATTATAAAGTTTGTATATGTGTTGTTATCACGATTATGAATTATATCCTAATCGGAAGTTATGTACAACATTTTGTTTCTGGACATTATCATGCACCGCGTATACTACCGAATACGGCGACACGTACACACTAAGCACAATATAACACAAATTGTTGCTTAATGGTTTCATAACAAAACAAAAAAAGAAGATATTTCCACCTCACCTTCAGAATATTGGTTATTTCGCAATTATTGGAGCCCAGTGCCATTGAGAGTTTGGCCAACCTGGTTCGAGTTGGACACAATATGGCGACTATACTGCTTTGTTGGGCAAGCACAAAACAAAAGAATATACACCATGTTGTGACCCAGTGAAACCAAGTTGGCCAAACTCTGTGTATAGATGGCTCTGCTGGAGCCTGCCCCCCCCCCCCCTTCCTCTTGGTTGGAACTATTTCAAACAACCCAAAATGTTAAATTCATGTATTCCAAATGTGACACTGCAAACAAAAAAATAGATCACAAACAAAAAACACAACATCAGTCGCCAGACATGTAACTTGTTTATGTCTGATTTTTATAAGGTGGGATTATCAGCTTTAGAATGCTTTATATCTACCCAACTGTAACGGGAGATTATGTACGCCCTGTAATCCCAAATAATGTTATCCTTGATGAGATGGTATTCAAAGTTTTGATTCTATCGAGGTCGGAGAGATAATGGCCTTAGTTGATCGCCTCAGTGAGACGAGAAAGGAAAATAATTTGTGTACAGAATCTGTCACAAAGTATATTTTCACATTGACTTAGGCTTCCGTTTGGACAAATAATAATATATCGGTCGAATAATTCATTACATAAGTAGTAGTAGTAGTAGTAGTAGTAGTAGTAGTAGTAGTAGTAGTAGTTTTAGTAGTAGTGGAGGTGGTAGAGGATCAATTTATCTTTTTTTATAATTCATTTATATATTTTTTTAGAGAATAAGAGAGAGAAGAGATGAGAAGAGAAGAGACAGAGCACCAACCCCATCCTCCCCCAACAACAAAATAATAGTAAACATGATCGATGGTAATAAAACGCAGTAAATCAAAGGGACACTTTTCCTCCCTAAAGCAAGTACCATTGACAAATCCAACTTGATTTGAAAATGTTGGATACTCATCAATGATTCTATTGATAACGTTTTTAAGGTTAAAGTTTATTCATTTCTACTATTGCACATTTATCCTCCCCATGAAACATACCATGAAACTTAAAATAGAGCTTGAGACCTTCACAGCACTCTATACTGCTCTTCCAAACTCATAACAACTGCTCATACAAACTCATAACAACTGCTCATACAAACTCATAACAACTGCTCATACAAACTCATAACAACTGCTCATACAAACTCGTAACTGCTCATACAAACTCATATCTGCTCATACAAACTCATAACTGCTCATACACACTCTTAACAACTGCTCATACAAACTCATAACTGCTCATACAAACCAACTGCTCATACAAACTCACAACTGCTCATACAAACTCATAACTGCTCATAAAAACCAACTGCTCATACAAACTCATAACTGCTCATACAAACTCATGAAAGTACTCAATTGACAAATTAAAAAACAAACAAAGCCAAACATAAATGTGCAGCAACACTTTTGTTTATTCAATCTTCTTTCAGTCATAAATAGCATACATTAATATTCAACTTTTTCACATATCTTTGTTTTACATGTTCACATGAGCATATTGTAGCACATAGCAATGAAGCTTACTAAATGCAAGCAGTTGCATTTTGCCATGTAATGACAGCACAATATTATGTCACCTGCTGGCATTTGAAGGCCCACTGTACTACTTGTAGCTACTTGCCCTCTATATAGAAAACAGTACCTAAGCGGTGTCCATTGGTCCCCCATGATCCTCTTTTTCTTATGTTAATTGAGAGCTGAGTTGATGAGATAACCTCCTGTTAGTGACCATGCTGGGGGGTATAATCCCTCCTGGCCAAACTAGTACAGACAGGCTTTAAAACCCTTCTTGCCCTCATCAGGAGATAATAGGTGAAATAATGATCCTAAACCAATCAAGAGCTAGAAGGGCATTGGCTGCTGTGTTGAAGTATGTAAGTTCACACCCTTCTGGCTTTCAGCAGAAGATGTGTTTACACTAGTGGAAATTATCATCATAAAGCTAAATTACATCTCATGTTCAGAGCTAGAAGAATGTTAAATGTGTGTTAAAGATAAGCTTGAGTTCTGGTAATAATAGAAAATAAATTCTCACAGAATCCAACAAAACTTACACTGAATGTTCAAGATTACAAATAAATGACAAGTGTCAAACGATTTTGGTAGAAAATATATAGGGGCTGATTAATGAGCATAGAAAGATAAGGAAATCAAGGTAAATAGGCCTGGCACCATGTGCAAATGAGAGTTGTGGTTATTATTGAAGATGATTCCAGGCAAGTTTTTGTGAGTCTGTTTTTATTTTACTGGTTCAAACAATCAACCTACTGCAGGATAAACAATCCTGAATGAATTATAGCCATGTTCTCTCGACATACAATATCCTTACCAGAGCTCAAGATTAGTTTTCAAGTATATGAGTCAACCCCTTTCAGGCTCTGAGTTAATGAAATGAACATGATAATGGATTGTGATCAAATAAATATATTAATCGGAAGTCACTTGCACTAAAAGGATACCAAAAGTGCTGAACCCCCTTCACAAAACCATGTCCTTTTATAGTAAATTACTGCATCATATATTTGTTTCAATAAAGTTATTCTGAATTTTAACATGTTAATCTCAACATATATCAAACTTTATATGGCAATGATAATTTGTCAGTATCACATGATAAGACCTTCTCATCCCTGCATTGACCATTTCGAATCTAAGGGGTCAGTCAAACCAGCAGAAGTGGACTAAACAGATACAATATCATCCTTCCTAACTACTTCATGAATTTGATATATCGTCTGTTTGGAACCAGAAGGGCATGAAGTAGTACATGTGTACCATTCTGTAAAGTCACATGGATTGGAAAAGAAAACCTTCAGATTACAGTTATTTAAAACTTTTTCTTTTCCTTGGGGGTGTTTCACAAAGATTCTAAGTAGAACTTAACTCTAAGTTGGACTTAAATATTATGGAGAGCCATTTGTAGCCTTATTTTGAATTATATTCAAAATAAAAAATTCAAGTACTTTAGACTTGTCATAAATTCCACATCAAGAACATGAAATCTCCCATGATAATAAAAATATGAATGATTTGAGTCAACATTTTATACCTTTAAAATAACTTTTACAAAATATTTTCAAAGATGCTAACAGCTTTCCATAATTGTTAAATCCAACTTAGAGATAAGTTCAACTTAGGATCTTTGTGAAACACCCACCTGGTATCCATGTGACTCTTTTTCAAATGTACTCTTGTTTTGTATTCAATGATTTTCTTTGTTTTTTCTGAATAAATAATGATAATAATAAAAATACCTAAACACAGAGTTAATGCCCTTCGTGCTCTGAACAGACGATATTGAATTTACACAAATGGGTTAGAGTCAACATTAGTGGTATGCGGTGCAACACACACTGAATCAGTTTCATTTTTTATAATCGACTTACTTTACTTATTATTAATGCTGTTATCAAGGTTCTGATGTTCCTTTTAGAGATAAACTTGAGTTCTGGTACAAATAAAGAAAATGAATTCTCACAGAATCAAACAAAACTTACACTGAATGTTCAAGATTACAAATAAATATCATGTGCCAAACAATTTTGGAAGAAAATGTATACTGGCTGAGTAATGAGCATAGAAAGATAAGGAAATCAAGGTAAGTAGACCCGACACCATTTGCGTAGTCTCATATACATCTTTCTGTGTACAGTGCTTGTTACTTTACCGAGACTGTGCCAAATTTATTATGATTTTGATGACTCCAGAACCTTGCAGTACACACCAATACTTACATACTCAACTTTTTCTGATCCATTCCACACCTTTCCTTTCACAATGCAATCGCATGACCAGAACTCAACTTTATCTTTAAATGAAGGATTCCAAGTTACAACGTAACCTGACCTTAGTTAAATAGATGTAATCAAGCAATGCTATGTATACACCAGGACAGACTATACAAAGACCTCTGAAATACAGACAGTGGCAGGAAAAAGGTTACTCTGAAGCCCAGGTACATATAGATATACCTTGAAACAACAAGATTTTTTGAGAACATCTATACTAGTCATTCCTGTAATACATATACAAGAAAAACAATCCAGTGTTTGTAGATGGCAGAATGAATCAATCATGCAAACAATATGGTCAAGACAATAAATCACAGATTTACACTGCTTTATAACTTTTATACTATCATATTCATTAATCAGGTTTTTTAAGAGCATTTACAATTTCATGATGCAAGTTACTCCAACCAAAATCTAGACTGGGGTTATTTTTAAATATAATATTAAGCACCAATGGAAGTAGGGTGATATACATGTCTATAAGCTTTATATAACACTGATAGCTCAGTCAGTCATTCTGGTATATTACACTTTTTACAATACTAGATATACATCGATAGTCTGTTTGGAGCCAGAAGGCTGTACACTGTGTAAACTCATAGTAGTTAAAGGTATAGACCAGTTTTGGAAACGCGCCCCCCTCTCAAGTAACTTAACCAAGACTGGGCCAAATTTCCTATCCATTTGATGTTTCCAGAACCTTGCAGTACACACCAATACTTATATGCTAGATGATCAACCTTTTCTGATCGATTCCACAACGTTTCTTTCACAATGCAATCGCATGACCAGAACTGGGTATACCTTTAATCCTCTCCCATTTCATAAAATTCTTACCAGTAGCAACTGCCAAACTTCTTTAACAAATCTGTTCTCAGCCAATCAAATGCAGCGATATCTGGAGCTTATAATAACTTTTGCAGCTTGCCATTAATAGCGAGTTTTACGAAGCTGGGTCCTGGCTCGAAACAGACGATGTATTTCTTTCAGTCTCTAAAGTTGGAAATTTACATAGCATTCAAAATGCACATACATGTAGTAGCTATAGGCATGAGCTTGATTTCTTTATACATGTATATATATATATATAAATAGGTAGGTCACATGGATCTAATAATGCAGAACTATTTGGGACAATACAGGCAGTACATATTGAAATGGCAGATAAGTTTTCGAAGTATTTGAATACTTTTCTCAGTCTCACCACCATACTGACTCCACACTGACCAAGTCTTGGCTGATCCCAGTAATGTAGTTTCTTTGTCTGTTGTCTCAGTCTGTTATCGGTCTCAATGGTGATTAAGGTCTAATGAATTAAATACTTCAAAAGTGAATAAATGCCCATTTCCATTTTGCACTACCGTAATCAGACACCCTTATTTGGAATGCTCACTGAACCAAGCCACTCTGCTCTCTATGTACAATAAATATACACTGATAACCACCACATCCTACTGCATCCTAAGAAAATTAATATCTTAGGAAAATCCCCCCCCCCCCCCCCCTTCAGACAACCCTTAATCTGCCCCTGGAATACAATATCAAGATAATGCTTTGGAGTGTCTCCTCCCCGGGTGAATAAAGCTGGAACCTGTTTCAGAAACAAATTTCAATGACAAATGACTAAAACCAGTGACAAATCTGCTGATTACCAAACAGAAGCAAGTATTTCAGTAGAAAACTGTCATTTGTCACTGATGACAAGTTTTGTGAAACACCCTCCTGCAGTGTCAGTAGTATGGAGGTATCTTCTGCTGAGTTGTGACATTAAATAGAAATCTCCTGACAAAAATAATTGTCAAGATAATTCCCCCCCCCCTCCCCCTCTTCCATTTCTATAATCCTGGCTCTGCCCCTGTCATGGAATATCATCGTAACCCATAGCAGCAGCATTGTTTCACTGTATGGATAGAGATGAGGTGACAGTAGTCTGGACGCTTTCTACCGGTGAGTTGTTTCGTTGGATGGGAATCTCTTCATGCTGCCTGTACTGGTTGTCTTCTATGGCACGACGGATCTGGAAACAAAGACAACAAGCCAGGTGTTACTCAAGGTGACCAGTAATCACCCATAGAGGGTGTCCCATATTGTTTTATTTGAATTTTTATCTTGTAGAAGTGTCGGAGTTGAGTTGTTTAAGCACTTGACTTGAAATTCAAAGGTTGTGGGTTCGATCCCGACACAGCACTATTGTCCTTCGGCAAGGCATAAATCTACATTAGCCATTCCAATACCCAAGAGAGAAATGGGGACATGGTAGGTTGGCGAAAGCCTTTATAATTGCCAATGCCCTCACGGTAACCATATGGAGGAATACTCTCCAGGGAGTGGAGAAGGTACACATTGTGCATGAATGAAACTGATGACCGGGGTAATAATATCTGTAAAGTACTTAGAGACAGTATTCCGTATTGAGCGCTATATAAATCCAGATTATTATTATCATTACGAGATGAACTATTATGTTGGCCAAGGGCCAAGATTGGGGGAAAAGTTGTTTGAAGTAACCTATCACTAATCTAAGGTGCTATATAAGGCTAGGTAAATACTTTCCCGTTCTCGAATGCTTCCCTTTTTTTAAAAGCCTTTCATACTTGAAATGATAAAGAATCAGGGCAATTTAGTTAATTACCTATTTTAAAAAAAGGAATAATTTGTATTAGGCAATTCCAACTTTCTTTAATCCTCTGCAATGCACAGAAAATTTAAATTTTATCAAGAAAATATACTTTAAATTTCAACCAATACAATTTTTGTGTGGGAGTAATATGAAATATAGCTTATATCAAAATAAAATCCAGATGAGAAAATTAAAAGCTTCAATTTTAATTGGCAAAATAGCACTACATTATTTTTAATACAGGGGTTTAAGACGACTAGAACCATGACACAACCCATAAGAAAAACAACAAAGAAACGACAACTTGAATAATCATGACTTATTAAAGTATGGTATCAAAAGATGCACAATAGAGAGAGAGAGAGAGAGAGAGAGCGAGAGGAGAGTGGAATGAGAGAGAGAGAGAGAGAGAGAGAGGGGGGGGAGGGAGAGAGACAGAGAGAGAGAGAGAAAGACAAAGAGAGAGAAAGAGAGGGGTTGGGAGAGAGAGAGAGAGAGAGAGAATCTATGTAATATATCTTACCTCTTTCAGGGCGACCACGCCCATCAATCTACCCAGTGTGGTAACGTAGGCGTGGTTTAGACCAAGAAGAGAGAACAGAGAGTGTACCTGTGGGGGTTAAAAAGACGATTCAAGTTATAGCGTGTGTCCTAGTGACCACACCCATCAATCTACCCAGTGTGGTAACATTGGCGTGGTTCAGACCAAGAAGAGAGAACAGGGAGTGTACCTGTGGGGGTTAAAAAGACGATTCAAGACATAGGATGAGAAAAAGAGTTGCAAAAGATTGATGCATACAATGTAGGGTTATCCTTGCTCCTCTGTAAAACTGAATGACAGCTAAGATGCGCATTACATCATACAGTATGAAACATTTAATTAGGTGCTTTTGAAACCCCCCCCCCCCCCTTGACATCTGATCGTACCTGTTTATGTAGAGTGATTTTACGACCATGCATAAAAATACAGAAATATGATATCGAGCCATAAAAAATCCACTAAAATGATGTTGATACCTTATGCAGGGATGTCCTTTCTACCAAATGGAATGGTGCTGGATCAATCTGACAATCTTTGAAATCTAATTCATCTCTTAGCTCCTGATCCTCCCATTCATCTTTCTGCATGGACAGGAAGAAGCAAAGGATGGAAAATTGGTTAAAGTGACTCGGTAACATTGTCTCAGATTCTGAAACAAAATCCTGGATTTAGCTCATGCTGCAATCATAATTATAAACATTTAGGCCAGTCAGGAGCCCCAATGCTTTTACAAGCTGATCGCTTGTCTGATTATCAAGATATTTATGATTGGAAATCAAAACCAAATTTTCTGTTTTCCTAACAGTTTTTATATCACTACCGTCTGTTGGGGAAAATGAGTATGGTAAAACCGGTCACTCATAGATTGTTACTTATTTTGAGGCACTTCATGATCATTTTGAAGGGCGCAATTTTTTTAGGACTTCAATACTACACCATATCAAAGACACTGATAACAAGTGGTGCCATGTATCTCAGATTTAACATTGTTAAACGATGCCTTTAAGCACTGGGTAACAAAATTTAAAGGGGCAAATTAGCAACAAATAAAAAAAAAATAGATAGAGAGGAGATTGTGGATACAAATGTAAAATTGCTGGGCAACTTGTTAATGAAAAAGAAGAAACTGATTTCTTTGAAACTCAAGCATGTGCATTTATTCTATTATTCAGTGAAAGTGGTTTTCACTACTTGTTTCTTTGTCTTTAGCTGGTAGTATCATTATATCTGGGACCATCAGTTTTTTTTAACCATCAGCTCAAATATGAAACAAGGAACCTATAAGCTGGGTAGTATAATCAGGTTGAGAAAATTCATTCACTGTGTGATATGTGATATGATTTATGTTTGTATAAATATTTATGTTTTTACACAATGTACAAAATTCTGCAATTCAGCCATCTGGCTGCAAATGAATTTTCAATAAAACTATTACCATTACCATTTCCATAGTATATATTTTGCTGGCGGTATATATCTTTTGATAATTGCATGATACACAATTCAAAATCACTTAAAGCTAGTTTCTATTGAATTGCAATGCCATCAAAATCCCTAACCTACTACACTAAATCCTTTTAAAATAATAAACATAAACAACTAAACTGATTCCATTATAGAGGACAAAAAGTGAATGGTTCATAAAATGATTTTCTCTTGAAGTTATTACCAATGTAAGTATTGCACAATTCCTTTCATTTTTTTATATGAACCTGATTATACCACTCAGCTAATACAGTGTAGGTAGCTGTAGAAATAAAATGTTATAGATTACTTGTTTCATATTTGAGCTGATAATAAAAACAAACAATGGTCTTAGACATAATGATAGTAAACTTTCTTGTATTTATCTCGTTCAGCTGAGAGAACCCCTTCTTTGACTTATCAGATAATATGTCGGTTTTCCTTTTATTCTAAAGGAGAGAAAAAAGGATATTGTTTCTTTGGACTTAATGAAATGTATTACTTAGAAACATTGGCAAAGTTTTCCAACCACTGTAGTTGAATGGTTGGGTTCAATATCATTCAATCAAACCACAGACTAGTTATTAGATGATATGGCAGGCATTCAAATGAAGAGAGGATATTTTACTAAGAATGCCCCCCCCCCCCCCTCTCCTTAATTAAAGACTAAAAGGTTTCCAGCACCCCTTTCAGGTCAATTCTTGGCACATTCTCCATCCAGGGGGGTGTTTCACAAAACTTTTCATCAGTGATAAATGTTATAAGCTACTGAAATCCTTGCTTCTGATTGGTTATCAGCAGATTTGTCACTGAATTTTGATATTTGTCATTGAAAAAAGGGTTTGTGAAACACCCCCAGGACTCTGATAGACGACATCCAAACAATAAATTGCCAAAGCAAAATTTGAGCAAAGACAAACGTGCACATGTCATGTATCACTGGACTAACTTGGCATAACGCTTATGCATGTATACCAGAACAACTGTCCCCTGCCCTTCTTCCTACTACTTCAGTGCACTTGCTGGACCATGACTCCCAGGACAACAACCCCAAGGACAACTACCCCCTTATGATAACTGCCCTTCTATTGATACCATCCCTTAGATTAGTTGTCGACAGAATCATCGTCTCTCGTAATTTGTCCTACAATCCTTGAAATCATTTTATGTAAATGCATTTACTCCTATGTACTGTAACTGCTTAAACACATGAAAGTGAAGTGTTTCCCTGTTATGATAATATTCATGCATGATTGCATGTGATGAAGTTCACATGACTTATCAATTATTCTTAGGATTTACTTTCTTGCTAAATCACAGTCTCGTTGTACATGTATATGGCAGTATAAAAATGTTAAAGGGGAAGTCCACCCTGAAATTAAGTTAGTTTTAATAGGAGTAGAGAAATGAGAGAAACAAGTCAGTGAAAGTTTGAGCAAATTCCGATTAAAAATAAGGAAGTTAGGATTTTTGAAGTTGTGATCAATCAAACACAAATTGGCAACTCTATGACGTATCATGCGAGCTCAACTTCCATTTGCTCAGTACTAAAAAAATCTAACATTTTCATTTTCCCTCAAGAAAAATTTCAACCATACATGCACCCTAAATATAATAATTGCAAATATGTTTCTATACTCCCCCTGCAAGGAAAAAATATATATTCCGTCATCAATAACGAAGAAAACATGATTTTATGGAATATTATGCACAAAGCAAATGAAGGAGAGCTCGTATAATAAGTCACAGAGTTGCCAATTTGTATTTGATTGATCACAACTTCAATAATTCTTAACTTTCTTATTTTCATTCAGAATTTGCTCAAACTTTCACTCACCTGATTTTCTTATTATTCTGCCTCTATCGAAACAAACTTATTTTGGGGGTGGACTTTCCCTTTGATGATATTGAAAAGGGAAGAGAGGGGTGATAATCAGAGCTGCCAACCTTGTGCAACCACAAACAGGAACCAAGATGGCAAAAAATAAAGGAATTTCAAGCAAAATAAAGGAATTTCAAGCAAAATAAAGGAATTCATTTAAACAAAACTTACAACCACACACTTCCGATGCAGGAATGTCCATTCCTCATGCTGCTATTTCCATATTAGGACCTATAGTTTATTTACAAGTAGGTATTTTCCCCCTTTTTTGTGGTTGTTATTCTTAGGGTTTACTTTCTCGCTATATCACAGTCTCGTTGTACATGTATATGGCAGTATGTTAATGATATTAAAAAGGGAAGAGAGGGGTGATAATCAGAGCTGCCAACCTTGTGCAACCACAAACAGGAACCAAGATGGCAAAAAAAAAAAGGAATTTCAAGCAAAATAAAGGAATTTGAAGCAAAATAAAGGAATTCATTTAAACAAAACTTACAACCACACACTTCTAAAGCAGGAATGTCCATTCCTCATGCTGTTATTTCCATATTAGGACCTATAGTTTATTTACAAGTAGGTATTTTCCCCCTTTTTTGTGGTTGTTATTCTTAGGGTTTACTTTCTTGCCATATCACAGACTCGTTGTACATGTATATGGCAGTATAAAAATGTTAATGATATTGAAAAGGGAAGGGAGGGGTGATAATCAGAGCTGCCAACCTTGTGCAACCACAAACAGGAACCAAGATGGCAAAAAAAAAAGGAATTTCAAGCAAAATAAAGGAATTTAAAGCAAAATAAAGAAATTCACTTAAACAAAACTTACAACCACACACTTCCGATGCAGGAATGTCCATTCCTCATGCTGTTATTTCCATATTAGGACCTATAGTTTATTTACAAGTAGGTATTTTCCCCTTTTTTGTTATTATCAGCATTGTATTCTTTGTATTCTTTGTGAGAACATTTACACCCTTTTTTCCCTTTGTTTTTTTAAAAATGTGTAGAACGGGTGAATATGCATGTGACACCTGTTCTACACAGTTTTACATAATAGCAGTGAAGGGATGTTCCTTTGTCTACCTGAGGAACTGTATATTTTGTCCGCTTTCTTTGTCCGTCATATTCATAGTGATGGCCAACCCTCAATTGGGAATGCATGGGGTTCAGTACTTACCTCTTCTTCTGTCATGTCCTCAAAGGTTCCAATAGACTGCATAGAGAGAATGAAATAGAAAGAGAAAGAGAGAGAGAGAGAGAGAGAGAGAGAGGGGGGGAGTGATAAAGAGAATAAGAGATAATGAGGATAAGAGAAAGCAAGAGAGGGGGAAGTTAAGGAGGGGTTGAAAGCGAGAGAAACAGAAAGAGAAAGAGAGAGAGAGAGAGAAAGAGAGAGAGAGAGGAGACACAGAAAAAGAGAGAATTGGGGAATAAAGAGAGAAGAGATAAAGAGAAAAGAGCATAATTGAGAGAGAGAGAGAGAGAGAGAGAGAGAGAGAGGGTGGAGGACGAAGCAAGAGGATTGGAATAAAGAGAGAAACAGGTAGAAAGAGAAATAGTCAAAGGGAGAGAGAGAGAGAGAGGGAGACAGAAACAGAAAAAGGCACAGACAGATAGAGGGGTTGCAAACAGCGGGGGTGTGGATAGCAAAGGAGACAGAGGAAAGAGGGGGCAGATCAACAGATATTAAAGAGAAGAAACAGAAACACTGTAAAGTTAGAAATATATTCATAGCAAACTTCCTATTATTATCCCCCACAGGAGAAATAAACCATCAACTAGATTAGACTTTAACTTTTGTTCATAATATTGTTATCATCACCAGTATATTTCTATTCAAGATTTTTAAATCCCTAAGGAAACCAACATGGCAAAACAGGAAGCGCTAATGATTGCCAGCAAGGAACGATATATTGCAATATAAACACATCTAATGCCAACTACAATTGTTCTTCCCGACTCATATCGTAGGACTGCTAATTTGGTAACACATGCCTGTAATAATTATCTTTGATGGGCACATGGTATCTTTTAGAACACATTGTCTGATCAGAGTCAGAAAGGCATGAACTCTGTGTAGAATGATATGAGTTAACTATTGTCTGAAATTAGAATTTGATTTGTTGTATGTTTGTAAATAATATACCATGTTAAGTTACTGAAATCACTCTTTCATTTGAACAGCTTGGGGTTTGGATTTGGTAATCCACCAATTGCTCAGGTGACATTTCCCCTGGGTTTATTTTCTCAAAGATATAGGCCCAAATTCACAAAGGAGGTTTGTCGACAAACCTAGGTTTATGTGCGTCATATGATGCGTTTTGATGCGTTTCAGACCAAGGTTCAGACAAACCTTGGTGAATTCGGGCCATAGGGTTAGTGTTTCAACAGACCGGTTTACGAACATATGGGGCCAGTCACCACGAAATGAGTCCAGTGTAGCATTAGGCTCAATCGTAGTAATAGCGATGTATAGTTTGTATGTACTGAAAATTGACCCACCTACCACATTTAAGATTTTTCCAAAAATCGACTTATTATTTCTTTGTTTGTTGAAAGATTCATTGAAATCTAATGATGGGAAGTGTGTTGTTGCTATGTTGTTGTTGACCAGACTATAATATGTTACGCATCATTAACTTTACACCTAATTATCTCAAAACTGGGTAATCCCATTGTTATAAAGTCCAATTAGGTTTTTGTTCATATTTCTGGATATAATTTATCAATTTTAATGTGTGACCCCTTAATTTAAAGCTTACTTAATGTAGATTAATATAATACTTAAAAACAGGAATTACATTTTTGACCAACTGGACTCGTTTCGTGGTGACAGGCCCCATATATATTCAAATTTCAGGCTTACTTTCTAACCAGAGGTTGTTCTTGACAACCGAAAGCTCGTCTAAGGCTTGTCTGACATAGCAACAAGTAATGCATGCAGACTGGAATCCAAGTATTGAAGTTCATTCATTAATAACAAGACAATGGAATGACTCATTACTAGGTCCCCAGGAAAGAAACATTCATAAATTTGAATATGTTTAATATTAAACCGGTCTATTGAGTTTTAGACTAGGATAAAGGTAAGGGTTAGGTACATGGTGGATCCTGGGTTGAAGTTAGGGCTTTAGTTAGTTTAGGAGATTGACCGCAGAGCAACTGTCGCAAGAGTATGTGTCATACACTCGTGAGCTTTACAAGAAGTTCAAATTTAGGTCAATACAATGTAGAGTTTAGATCCCACGTGTAACTGTTGCTCAGAAAGTTGGAATAAATTTGTCTTACAGTTGACAATTAAATTATTCATACCCCTTGTACCTTTTTTCCCCCTAACTCAAGAATGAAAGGTGGACTTTAGGGGCTTTGTCAAATACTTTTAGAAGTAAGCTTTAACACGTCACATTCTCAAGAAACATAAATTGTGACAAATCAAGTTTGAAGTCTAAAGAGTTAAAGTGATTGAGCAATAAAGTTCTGAGAAGATGTCAACTTTATTCATCAAGAATAAGTCATGTTTTCACAATCATTTCATGAAAAAAGGTAAGAAAAAATATTCCAAATTTATGGCCAACAAAACATATTGTTTCCTAAGAGCAAGAAGGGCGTTAACCTACAATGTTTCACAAAGAGAGTTAAGGCCTTTATGCTCTCAGGTGACGAGATACACAAACATATTTGAAAAATATAGTAAAGAAGCATGTATCACTACTACAATTTCTTTATTGTCCCTCATATTATGTAGGCACAAATGAAACACAACATAATCCATTAAATGCAGGCATTTTATTACAATATTTGTTCTAATAGACATCGATGAAGGGTTGAATGAAGGGGCGACACACAAATAACGGTATCAAACAATTCTGATGAAAAATTGCAACAGTATTTGAAGCAGTACAAAAATAGTGTGCAACAAAAACATCAAACTATAAATAAGAAAATATGCTTTGTTAGTAGAATGGCTAAAATTTAGTTGACATTGAAAAGAGAGAACAAATTCAGGGGAAAATGGCAGCTCACAAAATACCAATAACGAAGCAAAACAAAAATACAAGAAAAGTCAACAATATACTCATTTCACACCTGCTTTTGCACAAGATAGGTTGCAGTAGAAAGATACAAGGACATTTCTTTACAATTCTAAGCACACACACTCTTCCCCCCCCCCCCTCTCTCTCTCTCTCTCTCTCTCTCTCTCTGTCTGTCTATCTCTCTCTCTCTCTCTCTCTGTCTTTCTCTCCCCTTTCTCTTTATTGTTCACACACACTCTCTCTCTCTCCCTCTCTGTCTGTCTATCTCTCTCTCTCTCTGTCTTTCTCTCCCCTTTCTCTTTATTGTTCACACACACTCTCTCTCTCTCCCTCTCTGTCTATCTATCTCTGTCTTTTTTTCTCTCTCTCTGTCTTTCTCTCTCCCCTTTGTCTTGAATGTTCAAACACTCTCTCTCTCCCTCTCTCTCTCTCCCCCCCCCCCCCCCCCCCTCTCTCTCTCTCTCAGTCTTTTTCTCTCCTCTTTCTCTTGAATGCTCACACACACACATAACATTAATCACCAGCCACTTGTCAACCCTTTCACATTGAGTGTCATAGTACTTAACAAATATTGTGTGATCCTCTAAATCCTTTGCATATTGAATAGCTGTGAACTTGAAATCAAGATCTGATGGGGCTACAGAAAAATGACCCGAGTCACTTTCTAACTCTCTCTCTCTCTCTTGTCTGTTATTCACAACCATTGAATAATTTAATTTGAACTTTATCTTGAATTTGTGTAAAGACGGAAAAGAGAATTTCAATAAATCAAACTAGTGTTAAACACAATGAGCAAAGAAAGATGGGGAAATACTTTCTAACTCTCTCTTGCCTGTTATTCACAACCGGAGAAGATGGAAAATAGCATTACAATAAATCAAACTAGTGTATAAACACAATGAGCAAAGAAAGATGGGGAAATAAAGTTGTCATGAATGTGTATCATGCAGGATCAAACTAGCAGTAGCAGCTGTATTTGAAATCCTTGGCCCGTAACATATGCAGGGTCTACAAATGAATTGAAGGGTCTGAAATGGATTAGATATTAATTTTAAGGTTATTAAATTACAAATACAAACATCAAAGCTGTCAAAAATGCACAAGCCATTTGAAGAAGAAATATCTTTGGAAGCCTTGGAACATTAAGACTGATATAGCTCTCACATGGTTGATGAGTCATTAATGTGCTAGTATTAACATTCATCTGAGAATACTGTACGGAAAGAGAGACGGATGAAGGTCACACATAATGCACAAACAGATGTACCCACTTTGCCATTGTGACATCACAAAGACAGTTATGCATGCAAGTAATTTTTTTCACGCACGGCAATAATGAAACAAACATGCCATTCCATGCAAGAGACTATCTAATTAACACATTAGTTATGATCTACCCGACTGTGTATTATGTGTACTTGTCCATGTCTAAGTTTGTTGAAAAGATTTTTAATACATGTAAAACTTGCAATGTAATTTAGCTTTCAGGCTACCATTTTGAAGTTGTCTAATAAAAAACCATTCTACTACTGCTACTACATTACATGGGATGAAATTTTAATTTGAAACAACTTTTTTCCACAGATTCGCCACAACAAGAATTCAAATGCATTTTTGCTTTCTTTGTTTACTCTCTCACCCTCTCTCTCTCCTCTGTCTGTCTGTCTGTCTGTCTGTCTGTCTGTCTCTCTCTCTCTCTCTCTCTCTGTCTCCTCTCTGTCTTCTCTCGGTCTCTCTCTTCTGTTTCATCTCTCCTTTCCTCTCCTTCCCATTCTCCTTCTCAACCTTTCACTGCTTTTTCCATTTTTTCCCATTTTTTTCTATCTAAAGCCCATGCAAATAAATTCTTCAAAGGTATTTGAACAAAACGCTGACAATGATATAAGGAATAAGGCAACAATTGCAAAGTGTGCTTAAAGGTGAAACACCAACAAAACACAAACTCTTACACAGTGCCAAATCTTGTTGTGCACATTTTTTTTAAATGTCATTCTTACCTCGTACTGAAAATGGATTGTATAGGGTGCAAGGAAAGGAGAAAATGGTGAAATGGTTAATATGATGATGATAAAGATGCAATCATAAATACATGGATTTCATGAAGTGATGGACAGACATCTTGCAGTTAACATATCAAGAGCAACAGAGTATTTGTATATTAGTAGTGATGGGTTTAAAATGCTTGATCATACAATATATTGAGCATGGCATTTGGAAATGAGCACATGCTATCAAATTTGAAGAGGAGCTCTCTCTCTCTCCCTCCCTCCCTCTCTCTCTCTTTCTTTTGTTGCCCATCAAAGTGCATGAACATGACCAACTTTGCAAGCCACAATCACACTCCTGTATTTCCAATAATGAACCTGCCCCCCCCCCCCCCCCGGGGGGTGTTTCACAAAGATCTTAAGTCGAACTTAACTCTAAATTGGTCTTAAAAATTATGGAGAGCCATTTGTAATCTTCAAATAAAATATATTCAAAAGCAAAAAATTAAGTATTTTAGACTTTTTTATAAATTCCACATCAAGAACATGAAATCTCCTTGATAATAGAAAATATGAATGATTTGAGTCAACATTTTATGCCTTTTAAAATAACTTTCACAAACTATTTTCAAAGATGCTAACAGCTTTCCATAACTTTCAATTAAGTCCAACTTAGGATCTTTGTGAAACACCCCCCAGAAAGGATATTTTGGGAAGACAAAGAGACAACTTGCCTCCTGGACGGTCCATCAATCCTAATAACCTAGTACGAGAAACAGGAGTATGAAAGGATTCGGGTAGTCCACAGGTTAATGTGCTACAGACAGTAGACTCCATTTATCATATTCCCTATTAATAATGTCATGGCCATTTATTACCTTAATATATGTTTCTATGGTCGGCATGGTAATGCCTAATAAAGACCTGCTGCAGTAAACCATTAAATTAAGCTAATTTGAAACTAGATGGAACTTCGACTGCGCGCAGTCGAATATGATGCCTCCGTCATAGAGCAATTTTACAAACCAAAACAGAAGAAATTTTTTTAATTCAAGTTCAATTGTAATCCATTAACAGGTTCTCAGAATATCGTGATTACAAGCAATTTCTCATATACATATATGACCCTTTGATCTTTGACCTCATGACCCTAAAATATACTCAGTTCATTGGCTCTGCAAGATGTCCTGAGTTAAATAGTAATCCATCTGTCAGTTCTAATGAGAATGCATTTACAAGCTATTTTTGCATACATAATGAGCCCATGACCTTTGACCTTATGAACCAAGAATCTACTCAGTTTATTAGCTCTGCAAGATACATAAATGAAGTTTGGCAGGAATCCATCAATCAGTTCTAATGATTATACGATCACAAGCTATTTTTTGCATACATAATGTGCCCTGTGACCTTTGACCTCATGACCCCAAAATCTAATCAGTTCATTGGCTCTGCAAGATACATACATGACCAAAGTTTGGCAGGAATCCATCAATCGGTTCTTCAGATAACGCGATCACGAGCTGCTTTTGCATACATAATGAGCCCTGTGACCTTTGACCTTTGACCTTGTGACCCCAAAATCTAATCAGTTCATCGGCTCTGCAAGATACATACATGACCAAAGTTTGGCAGGAATCCATCAATCTGATCAGATAACGCGATCACGAGAACGGACGGACAACCCAAAAACATAATGTCTCCGGCTACTTCGTAACGGAGGCATAAAAAACATGTGGCACAATAAAATGACATAGCACTGAGTGCATTAAATATCTGTATCTTATTACAGATCAGTTAAAGATCAGAACAGTAGGAGAGAAAAGAAATAATCTATCATTGTAGTTAGCTACAGGTATGTGTTCTTTTCCTTCCGGGGGGGGGGGGGGGGGGGGGGGGGGGGGGGGGGGGGGGTGAAGGAGGGTGTTGTACTGCCTCTAGCATTATTCTTCCTCTTAATGAGTACAGTCGATCCTCTTGCACTCACTTATATGTACAATTTCTTTCATTTTGGTAGACTTTTTTTCAGGGTGGGGGAGGGGGGGGGGAAATAGTTTACCACAACATGTACACACTGTATCAATGAAGCTTTAAAGGTACTATGTCCCTTTTGCAGCCAACATCAAATTCTGTAGAACTTTGCAGGAATTATGAATATGTCATGTATTTCCTATCTGTGAAATTTAAACGTTAGCAGTGTCCTAATATTCAAATTAGGCAAGGAAACCCGTTTACTTGCTAGACTTCACTGTCAGACACCATTGAGTGACTGTCTGGCTTTTTTCTGCTTTGGTAATAACATACATAAAATGAGCTATAAAAGGTACATGAGCATTTGTCTACATCAATAACCCACTTCTTGTAATGGCCAAAATTAAACTGATTGAATCTTTGTGCAGCATAAAACGTACAACCATTCGGTACAATGGTCTGGAAATCAGACTATTACTTATTGGCTCTATACATGTAGCTCTCAAGTTGATTTGACAACAAATAGTTGTTATTTTCCCACTTAAAAAATGTTCAAGTCCCCCTTTTTAAGGGAAGTTCTTAACCAGTATTATCTTTCAAATGCTGTTGGAATTTAACCTTTTCATTTTTTTGGCCTGCAAATGGGACATAGTACCTTTAATGCAGGACTGAAAGGCTTAACACTTGAACAACATAACAAACCCATTAACGTTTAACTGTTAACTTTTTTGAGTACTACTGTGATATTTTATGTAATGACACTGAAAGAAAAAAAAAACACTGAATATATTCAAACATTTTGGTGTTGTTCATTAACAGTAAAATAATGATATAATATCATCAAAATAATTTCGAATAAAATATGTCTTCAACATTTAGTAGAAGCAAGCAAGTATCTACAAAATGTTCATGCATACATTGACATGAATGTTACTTTATATAAAAATGCTTACATTTTTTTAAACTTTAGAATAATATATATGTAAAGTTTAGTTCACAAGTAATTTACCTCAAGCTAAATAAGGCAGATAGACAAAAAAAATGTCACATACATGTATTTTCATGACAAGGTTAAATATTATTTTTTACCATGCAAAATACATGAAAAACTACTTCTTTCAGAGGAATGTAGCATACATGTACATCTACAATAGAATGAAAATGAAAAATAATGGAATATATAATTGTTATATTATTATTCCTATATAATTACAAAATTTCATGTTTAATTTTGCTAAAGCAGACAGATACATACACATATACACGCATACCCAGTAAATAAAAATTACCATGCACCTTTGCATGTTTACTGGTATACTTTTATCCATACAAAGAGTAATGCAAATACAACAAACCGATGAACACGTCCCACTGGAAACTGGAGCCCTGCACGGGATGTGTATATTTACATGTATGATGTAAATGTATTTTACTAAGAGATTAATGCAGAAAAAGCAACCAAGCACAATCCAATATTTAAGTATACATGCAGGCATTTAAGCATATGACATAAAAAGAAAGGGAAACACATTTTCCTATTGGGGGGTAGGGTGATAGGGACAAGGATCGTTTCACTCTCCCTATATTTTCTCTCTTTTTTATGGTAGGGGGTTAATATATACAGTTATATACTTTTCCTTCTGGGAGGGGGTGAGGGGGTGAGGAGTTTTACTGGAGGGGATGAAGGGGGCAGGAGGTTATGATCCCAAAGAAGGGTATCATGTTACTGGTTGAAACATTTTGCTTCAAAAAAAAAAAAATACCCTTCAACCTTTTGGGCAATCAATATGAAGCATGTCAGGGATAGAGCTACATGCAACGTTTGTAAACATGTATCTGTACATCTCCCCCCCCCCCCCCCCTTCCTCTCAGATAAGATTGCTGGATTCACCACTGCATGTTTTATATTACATTCGTTTTGTCAGAGAAAAACTTAAAATACATTTTTCAGGGCATGACTGAATACTATGTTTCCAAGTTGAAAGCCATGCAAAGCAAGTACACACTCCATACATGCACATATGATAATAGCATGAAGTGTTCATGCATTCTTTCATTGTAATTTTGTCATAAAGGAAATATATATATTTGATTATAGGCCAGAAATCAACAAAGCTACTTACTTTCCGTGAATTCTAGTAGTAGAGTAGAAGATAGAAACACACATAATTTATCAACCAAATAGAAAGATAGAAAGAAAAAAAAGCAGTGCTAAAGTGAAAACTACTTGATTACACTTGAATACAACAAGCCCAGTACCCAGAGGCCATGGCCCAGTCGCACTGATGAGCCTGATAACAGAACGACTCAAGGATTACGGTAGTTGGATTGGAGTCCATTCGGCAGTGTGACTGAGGTAGCGTTTATACAGAAAAAATGACTTTCAGACATGGCACAGCAAACATCCTATTAACAAAAGTGTGGTAATAGGTTGCATGAAACTTGCATGTAGATGAATGGCAAGAGGCAACGTTGTGGGGGACAAGTCACAACACTTCCCGGAAAAACAACCCCACACATAATCTCTCATCTCTTTTGAATTCAAAACAAAACCTTGGTTTCCTTCTTTTCTATATTTGTATAGAGTGCTAGCAGACTGAGGTACATGTGTTGGACTGTTAGAAGCAAAATTGTACATTTACAACACATTAACCATTCAATCAAGTTTATTGGCATAAAATAGAGTAGTTTAGAATTATCAAAGATACTAATGGATTATTGCAACTGTGAAGGTGAAAACAAAATTCATAAATTTTTGAAAAATGTGTGAGACATTCAGCAGAGCTTTTACAAGCACATATAAAATGAATCTCATCACATTCATAGTATACTAGCTATTAATTAATTATATGATTACAAATCTTTATTCTCAGTTTTCTTATATATATAACTGATTTTCTTATAAAATTGAAGACATTATGGCGTATATATTCAATACTGAATGAATGCCATTAAACTATTACCAACAACAACAACAACAACATACTAGCTATCGAATGGGCAGTTATGAAATATGCCAGTACACTACATTAATGTCAATAAATATACCACTGCATGAATTTAAGGCATGTCTCACATGAGTTAATTCAAAGAGGAAAAAAAGCTACATCCATCTAAAGAAAGTAAAGGCTTTGCATGATTTATGTGTGCACTGAAAAAATACATGTATATGCAGATTGTTGGATTCACTAAACATTAAATCAATTTCCATGATTGAAATAAATTCGTATTATAGTTTATCATCATATGCCTATGTGTATAGAAAAAGTGTTAACTCTTTTATCACACAAGCATCATAACTATAAATAGCCTAGAGTGCTATAGTGAGTGATGAAATAGTGATTGTATATAGGCATGACTCAAATAATGAAGTAATTTAAACAAGTGTTATAAATATGGTTAAAAATGTGAATGATTAAAAGCAATTGTACATATGGGCACGATATGAAGTGACTCTATCTAGACAATATCATTGATACCATGAAACAGCTAGAAACATGGAAAATTCCAGACATTTTGTTTTGTCCATTCCAATGTACAAGAGCCTTCATTTTCAAATTGTATTCTTTTAACTATGAAATATAGCAATAATTGATTATATGCTGATAATTTCTAGTATTTGCAATTGATATAATCAAAAATTAAGAGATTAGAGTAAATAATAATTATGATTGAGCTTGGTGATATGCGTTTGTCTCTTGAGAGCCGGGAGGGTGGTAATGATGATGATGATGATGATGATGATGATGATGATGATGATGATGATGATGATGATGATGATGATGATGATGATGATGGTGGTGGTGGTGGTAATGATGATGATGATGATGATGATGATGATGATGATGATGATGATGATGTTGATGATGATAATAATGATGATAGCAATGATGATGATGATGATGACAACGATTATGATGATGATGATGATGATGATGATGATGATGATGATGATGATGATGACAATGATGATGGTGATAATGATGGTAATGATGATGATGATGATGATGATGACAATGTTGATGGTGATAATGATGATGATGATGATGATGCTGCTGCTGATGTTGTTGACGATGATGATGAAGATGATTATTATGGTAATGTGATGATGGTGATAATGATAATGCTAATAACAATGATGATGTTGATGATGATTGCATGTATGATAATAATGACAATGATGATAATGATGAGAGGCGCGGAAGATGCAAAACAAAGGAACATCAAGCACAAACTCACCAATCTAATTTGTCTGCCAAACACTGATGCACGTTTATAGTCTAGGGATGCTGTGGGGGAACTATTTGAGGATGCACCCTAAATAAAAGAAGCAAGATCCACCGAAACACATGCATGTCAAATACAAAATATTACCACCACAACCAAACATTTTAAAGACAATGATCATGCATTTCCACGACTGATAATACAAACTTGATATTCATCTACTGATGCTTTCTATAACAAGAACATGTATAGGTACATGCATCTATATGTAAATGATGGGGGAGGGAGAGGAGGGAAAAGTAAATCCATGTTTTCTGCTTGATTTTAAAATTACAGCACAGTTGTAGACTTCTACGACAATCCTTCAGTTATCTAAGACAGTCCAGTCCAATTATACTTTGTATATTCTAAGGGGAATAAAGATTGTACACTGTTTTTATAAGGAAGACATTTTTTAACTCTTGCCATTTTCACATGTACTATGTTCAGTAATATATAACTTTATTTGTTATCAGTTTATCTACGACACTTTCAATCTTTAATGAAAACTGTTCAAAAACTTTAAAATGTTGACTTGGATGCTGAAAGTCTGAAAAGGCAGAAAAGGAACAAATCAAACATGTTGACCCAACAACAGGATCATTATTGGGACTGACCTTTATATACTAAAACATTTATCAAATCTAGAAAAATGATGTTACCTCATCTAGTCTTTTTAATGTATTATCCAACGTGTAGGGTAGATATTTGGCACAAAACAACTTACATCACAATCTTACATTACCATGACAAGTTGATAACAGTCATCAAGACAAGGATAGTTATACACATAGTCTGCATAGAGTAAGAAGGATCTTAACTCTGTGTACTAGTATATGAGTTAATGCCCTTCTGGCTCTTAACAGACTATGCATCTAAAAGACTAAGTTTCAGATATTGCAAATATTAACCAGGTGCAATAGCTGAAGAACTGGAAAAAAATACACAAACATCTATTATATACATGCAATGTACACTAGTAGAGTTGCAAGGAGATGCATAGAGGGATCAAAGAAATTTGCACAATATCTAACACGGTACATACTACATTTACATGGTGATCATACAATATGTAGGTCATTTTATGAAACCTATTTGCATGCATATCTTGAACAGTGTGTCCTGAACGTTACATTTGTAGCTATGTCAATCTTAAAGAGGTACTAAAGCATATACACCTACAGATAATTATTTCCTTAGACCCATTAATCGATGTAAAATAAACTGACATCATGTTTTGTAAAAATGTACGTTATACAGTTCACTTTATGGTTATGGTAGTGTAGGTGTAAGATAAAGGATTTAGTTTGCAGAAAAACAGAAAAACTGAATGTTGAATTTGCAGATTTCAACCAGAAGGCATTAGTTCCAACTCTCTGGATTCTAATGCCCTGCAATGACACCTGTTTCTGGGCAATTTCAGGTATGTACCATTCATTACCAAATATTTCTGAATTAAAGGAGGGATTTATGAAAATAAATTTAAAAAATAGAAGAATCATTTTAACTTGTGTCCGTTTCAAGCGTTAGTAGTAGGGCTATCAGCTTGATATCATTATCATCAGATCAACTGAAATCTTAGATGTGGTTGGTAACATATGGGAAATATAGATTCCCATCTACTAGATATTTACCAACAAATTAAGTTTCCTATGTGTGGTTTGATAGGCATATTTCATGGAACTACTTCATGCAGATCATCACCTACCTACCTACCTTTTATTTGATTTTGTTTTTGTTGTTTTTGTTGATGATGATGTTTTTTTTTAAGTTAAGTACTAATAAAAAGTGTTTTCACATGTGGCTGTGTTTTATGTTGTATGTTACAATGCAAACTTGGAGACAATAGACAATTAGATACAAGTATATGTTACCATTTGTCAATTGTACTTGTAATTATATCACAGCAAGCTACTCTATTCTAAAAGAATGTCATAGCTGCTAAAAACAAATTAATTTTCTTCTCAAAAGATTAATATGCATATCTTTTCAGAAAATTAAACACAAGTTTGTCACTATGACAAATGCTAGTTGGGTAAAAACAGAACTGCAATTCTGAACAACAGTGCAGCAGAACATGGACAAATCAGTGAAAAAGGGGTAAAATTTTCCATATACCTTTCTTGGACTGTTCGAAAGCGAGCGAACAAGTTTCTGTGAAAAATGAGCAAGTCATAATCTTCCAAATGCAAATTCATTTCAGATTCGACTGATTACCTCAAATTAAATTCTTCACAGAATGTGAAAATTGTCCTGGAAACATAGATGTGCAAATCATCTTCCCTTCCATTACTATCGACAATTCTCACAGTAAAAATAGAAAAAGTCATGATCATATTGACATAAAACAATGAAAAAACACATTGACACTCAGAAATTAGTGAACCCAATTCCATGACGAATACAATCAGACATCAATGTGATCCTCACAATATGACTCATAAACTATACATTTCAATAAATACACCAGTCCTGTATGTACCAATATGCCCCTAATGGACAACAGAACAAACAAGTTATATAAAAGGAGAAAACTCACCTCAAATCCTTTGGATGTTTCAGGTTTATCTATATCAAAATATTCAGAAAAAAGAGGTAAAAAACACAAATAATCATTACAGTTTCTTACAACTGCAGCTATTGATGATACCATAACACAAAGATTTTTTTTTTTTACAACAACAAAAGACCATATTAATATGAATCACTTTTTCACCAACTCTTTTTCAGATCCAACAATTATTGGCATGCTGCTAAACATATTCAAATCTAGAATTTGATGTTGAATAGTTTGTTTGATTATGCATTTAACAAGAATAATAAAATATTTTCATAACTAGAAAATTAATAATGAAACTGATTAGTGTACTAGTATACATGTCAATAACATAATGTAAAGATCAGTTGTGGCACACTCTGTAACAGTATTGTTAAAAACTACCATATCACAATTTTTTCCTTTAAACAAAAAATCCTGGATTCTATGGATCTCCTAAAATGAGCAGTAGGATGAAATGCAACTCAGAGAAAGAAAAAAATCTCAAGAACATTTCAAGAGAGAAAGTGATATTCCCATTTTATCACAAATACTTCTTATTAATTCTTTGAATTGCCTTAAAACATAATCTAACAACAACAACCAGAGCTTCGTAATGGCAGCACAGCTAAAGCCGGGGTTATAATCTCCAAGTTTGGAAGCGCTTAGTGATTGTAATAAGCGCTATATAAAACCTGAATATTATTATTATTAATATTTACCTTCGGAAACCGGTGAGAGGTTGATACTAACAGCTCTCTCATTTGATGATGGCTGAAGGAGAAGCAGAAGATAAACACAAGATACATTACACTTTATTAACCCATTGCCTACAGGAATCGGATTGTTCATGTTTCAACATTCATCATGTTTCACTATTTCAACAGGAATAACAGAATTCAGTATTCAAAGGGTTAACATATTTCTATCATGAAGTTCAAGAGCTTTAGGCATTATCATAATAATAATAATAAGATATTTGTATAGCGCAAATTTCCTACCGGCATGAAGTAGTAGCATTACATTAGATACTTTGGACACTTCACTAGAGAAACATATCAATAGTCATACGTTGAACCTTGACGCAGCACTAGCCCCTGGACAACTACCCCCCCCCCCCCCAGACAACTACCCCCTAGAACAACTACCCCCTAGGACAACTACCCCCTAGACAACTAGCCTCAGGACAACAAGCCCCAAGGGGGTGGATGTCCAGGGGGTAGGTGTCCTAGAACCGTATTCTACAGTGCATCTCTGTCCCTACCTTTTTGTGAAACTCCACTACTGGGACATTCTCTTCTCCCGAGGCCTCCGGGTTCCCATCTAGACCTAGACCTTGACCTTGTGATCTCCGTCTCTTGGTAGTAGCAACCAGGATCCGTCTGGCTCCACCGATCTTCTTCTCCAGCATGAAGGCAAGTTCTGTTCTTTGAACAGAGCCAATGAGAACCATGGATTCTGTGTGTGTGTGTGTGGTGTAAATAGAGAGAGAGAGTTACATGTAGGTTTAGGGTCTAGCAATGTCTTTGCAGCACCGTGTTATTGTTGGTAGCAATCAGGATCAATCTGGCTCTACTAATCTTTTACTCCAGCATCAAACAAGTTCTGTTCTTTTAACAGAGCCAATGAGAACTATGGATTCTGTGTGTGTGTGGTGTAACAAAAGTGAAAAAGAGAGAGAGAGAGAGTTAGGTTTAGGGTCTAGCAATGTCTTTGCAGCACTGTTACTTCTGGTACCTACAAAGATCCGTCTGGCTCAACCGGTCTTCTTCTCCAGCATCAAGGCAAGTTCTGTTCCTTGAACAGAGCCAATGAGAGCCACTGACTCTATGTGGTGTGAATGGGAATCTTGAGATGGTTTGGTGGAGCTGATGTGTTCCTTTGGGTCATCTACACAGGATGGATGCCAATGATGAAATGTTGAGTAGATCTGAAACTAATACATTCCAAAAGCATCACAATCATCATCACAGCTATTCATACTTTCACTATTATCATCACCACCCATCTACAAATAATATGCAGTAATGTATACCAATTGTCCCGGACATATTCTAGTAAAAATGATGACTTGTTGAGTAGCTTTGAGTGCCTCGTATCATTTATCCATTGTTACCATTACAACCACAAGCCCAACCACCACCCCAAAAACCACAACTCCAACCACTACCTCTGCAACTAAACTGCAATAATTTACTTCTATCATACCTGGGGCATCTACCAGAGGGAAGGATGTTAGTGATGAGTCCTTGAGTAGATCTTGAAGTTCGTTGTATAACTACTACAGTACCATCATCACTACCACTACCTCCACTACTACCACCACCACCACCATCATCACCACCTATACAACTTATAACATCTTACCTGGGGCATCTACTAGAGGAAAGGATGTTAGTGATGAGTTGTTGAGTAGATCTTGAAGTTCCTTGTAGGTGGAGAGCCAGGATATGAATTTCATATTGCGTATCATGATGTCTTCCACAAAAATGTTGTATGTCCTGAAGAGACAAAATTAGAAACATCATATTTAGTCATAAGAATAAAATTAGTTCCAATTTACATAGCACCTTTTTCCACTGAAGACATGGGCCCTAATTATTCCACAAATGTTTCAAATTAATGTTTTGTTACAATAGTGAAACAATTCTGACAGTCCTAGTATAAGTTTCCATACCACATAAGGGTTCAGCTTGTCAAAAAAGTTCTCAGAAGCACTGACCATGGATAGCATTTTCAGTGATATTAAAAAATATACTGAAATTTTCTTCAATGACACTCCATTTCAAAGATAATCCATGGAAAAATGTTCTTTAAAAAAAAGTTTTTACATCAGGAGATACGAGTTGGTCTAGTGGTAATGTCTGCGGTACGGTCAGCTCTCTGTCTTCACCTACAAAGTGACTCGGCAGACCCCAGTCCAAGACTGAATTACGTCTTTTGGATGGTGACGTTAAAGGTCGGTCACCAGACGTAAATAATCAAATCTGATTGATATACGTCAGTAAAAACACAAATTACAAACACACACTCTACTTACTTAGATCCAGCATGGCTAATATCAGGTAAGTACGGGAGTTTCTTGATGCGTATGATGCTATCATAGATGGATGGTTGAAGCAGCTGTGCTATAGCATTGGCAATTAACACAGCAATCTGGACAGGACAAATATATTGTAACAGTCAGTAAATTGGGTAAGTCACAAGAAAAAATATTCAGATGTGGTACATTAGATCAAGGAACTTTAATCAAGGAGAGTGTAACAAACAGAGAATACATGAATTGCACCTATTATTATTATGTTTTATATGTTAAGTGTTGGTGTACTTTTTGTGGCAACGGCAGAAAGCAAACATTATGTTTATATGACAGTAGATTTCTAGAAAGATAACTTTCAGCATAATTTGTTTTGATTATATATTGAACATAACCCTCTTTCTCTTTCCTCCTTTGTTCTTATTCAAACACCTCTTCCATTTCACTGTCTTTCTCTTCCTCCCAATTTTCGAATTTCATTTTCTTGCCATCATCTTAGTCTTAATTATCAATCTTCAACACAGTACATATGGACATTTTAATCAAATGTCAGACATCAATTTAAAGATAAACTTGAGTTCTGGTAAATATGAAAAATAAATTCTCACAGAATCCGACGAAACTTGCACTGAATGGTCAAGATTACAAAAAAATGACATGTGCCAAACAGTTTTGGTAGAAAATGTGCGTAGAAAGATAAGGAAATCCAGGTAAATGGGCCTGACACCATGTGCGTAACACAGGTCACTATGTGCAAATGGGAGCTGTGGTTTCATTGAAGATGATGCCCAGTAAGTATTTGTGATTTTTTGTTTATTTCACCGGCTCAAACAACCAATCTCCTGCAGGATAAATGATCCAGAAATAAATAATGGCAATTTTTTCTCAAAATATGATTCCTATAGCTGAGTTCAAGATTAGCTTTAAGTTGGACAAATACATGTAGATATATGACTTACCATGACAGGTAGAATATGTGTTATTTGCCCTGTGAGTTCAAACACTATGACAGATGTTGAGATGGTATGCGTTACACTGCCTGACAATGCTGCAGCACCTGGGGAGAGAAAATAATCATTTTCATTGAACACCTTTTCATATATTTGTTACAATTCAAGTAAATAACAGCACTGATAAGGCTAGTCATTCATCGCCATAAGTCTATGACAGGACTCAACACTTACAAAGGTCCAGTGCGTGTGGGCCAGTGCATGTGGGCCAGTGCATGTGGGCCAGTGCATGTGGGTCACCAAATTTGACTTGTGACCCCAGGGCCCCGTTGCACAAAACTTACCATTGATAATAACTTTGCCATCAATGGTAACTACTATGGAAACCTTGATTTTGATTGGCTGTTGAGCCCTGTTACCATGGTAGTTGCCATTGATGGCAAAGTAATATCAATGGTAAGTTTTATGCAACAGGCCCAGAAATTTAGACAAACACAAACAGGAGATGCATGCATATAGATCCTATAAATTTCAATCTTGGACCTGTGAAGAAAATATGTGTGGAGCATTGTCTAGGGTTTATAAAATCATCAACAACTATTTCTATCCTTCAACCATTCTTCAAGTGCCTCTCTACACCACCTCAAGTCAAAACTCTTCTTCGGAGTATTTAGGAGGAAATGAATCCAAGATCCAAGATCCTTAAATCACCAACTCTGTGACAGTGCAACCGTTTCCTTTGTGCACAAGCACAGTTCTTTGACAAGTGGAGGAATTCAATAAGAAGAAGGCTATCCAAAGAACTCACCTACTACAGCATAGCCACCAGGAACCACCTTGTTAAGAGTGTCACCATTAGGGATACCTTCAGGGAACCACACTGCCATAGCCTCACCCACCAGACGTCCAAACGCTGCTCCGATGGTGAACACCGGTATGAACACTCCACTGGGTACAGGCAGCGTCACAGCTATCGCTGACATCCAAAACTAAACAAGGGTGAGGGGAATATAATGGAAAGGTGATTAATGAAGTTAATAGACAAATACATTCATGTCAATTGGTTCTTCTTTAATTTACAATTCACATTAATTTCGTTTTTCAAATATGATTAACACATATGGTTATAAAACAAATATAAAACGTAACATATGATTAACTCGGTGGAGAATTAAGGCTCAGTTACCCAAGATACACTGTAGATGAATCAACTGCAAATACTTGTATGAATTTATTTTCATAGAGTATGTGTGTATTTAAATACAAAGGAATAAATATAAAACATTAAATATCTAAATTTCTAAATCTAAATCTAAATTTCTGGCCATTTATAGATCCGGTCTGTTGCTCACTCAATAACTCTTGAAATGCTATTGCTATGCAATGCAGAGGCTGCTATGATGTTGAGTGATCCTGTCACCATTCCACCCCCCCCCCCCCCACCTCCCACCCCTGAGTGTTCACTTGCCAACAAGGGCTTACCTCCATGATGATGAAGACCACCAAGGTGACAAAGACGTTTGGTCGATGCCAGGGTTTATAGATGTTCTCCTCCTCGATGTCCTCAGGATCGTTGCCAAGGGTTGTGTTACTGAAGAGCTCATTTATCTGCTGCTTCTGGGTCAACTGATGAATGGATGTAAGAAAGGAAGTAAGGACTTTGTGATTTTATGAATATGGTGTCAATAACAAAAGTTATTTTATAACATTTTATTCTCTTTTTATTACCATAAGCAATGGCATTAGATATTCCCTTTAACACAAAATAGATTTACATTTGCAAACCAATTGCAAATCCTTACTTGGGACAATAAAGGAAGCTTATGTTGCTATCATCATCATCGCAATGTATGGCCATTACTGTCATCTTCATTATCACCATCACCACATTCATCAACACTTATCACTGCCACCATCCACAACTACCACCACCGGCATTATCATGAAGATGATCCTCCCCTTACTCCACCTCATCCTCATCATTGTTGCTATCACAATCACTATCATAACACACCAACCACCACACCATCACTGCCATCATGGATATCATTGCTACCACAACAACTATAAACATTTACTAGCTGGAAATAGAACTTACCTCGCCAGCCATAAACTGCCCTAGTCCAAGAGGGAAAGTGATGGATGAAATCACAAAAGCTACCAAGGTGGGATAAATCAAACGGCTGAAAGAAAACAACCAAACAAACAGTAAATCAACAAATCATTCACAAAATCTTGATTACTAGTTAATAATAATAATAGTAACAATAATAATAATATGTCTTGTTTACCCTGGATAGCCTCATCAGTATGAATACTGTTCTCCCTGAGGGCCCTGCAATCATATTATTAACCTGGCTTTAACCGAGCTACCATTAAAAGGTGCTCAAGCATTCAAGGAATTTCTTCCTACCAGGTACCCATTTACCTCACCTGGGTAGAGTAAAATCTATATATCTCATTTGTAGAAATTATATGATACCACTTCCATGAAAGCAACAAACGAATAAAAGAATTCACTGTTTTACACTCATCTCATTTTAAAAATAAAGCAAATTGATATCCAATCTGCACTAAGGCAGCTTGAACTTAAACTTGCAGGTACAAAAGAAACATTCTACCTACTCACAAAGGGTTTTTGACTTACTTTTTCTGTAAAAAGTGATTGACAGTCTTTTGGCTTCTGACAAAATCCACTATTTTTCTGTGCAGATATACAAATAGGGCTCCTCCAAATCCACTGACAACTCTGCAGGAAAGTAATCAGAAAATTTAACAAAATTTTAATACAGAAATAGCTTGAAGTGGCATTTGAAGATGAAAAAATTTAACTCAAATTTGATCTTCTCAAGTTGAATAAATACATATTCAAAATGCCTTTTCATGCATTTGTACTGAATCAGTATTATTTTAGCAGGAGAGATAAAAGGGAGAGAGAGAGAGAGAAAGATGGGGGGGGGGGTGATAGACAGACAGAGAGACAGACGACAACGGCACCAATAATGATGATGATTATAATGACGGAAGAAAGATAATGGATTTACATTAGAAAATGATTAATAGTTCAAAGCAAATCGATTGTTATTTCAATCTTCAATACATTTGACTCAACATATTTTAAAAACACACAAAACAAAATAGCTCAATCTCACCCTATGAAAGCAAATGCAACCAGTTCCTGGACATCAAACGGGAAATCCAATCGGAAGTTGGTTTTGAACAGAGCAGTGATAGTTTCTGAAAGAACATCAATATTTAAAGTTAAATTTTACAATAACAAGAGAGATTGTGATCATGTTTTAAAAGGCACTTTATTTCAAATGCAAGTTGTAAAGATTTGATCATAATATGATGAGATTGTGATTATATTATACAAAGAAATTCATTTAAGGTACAAGTTATACAGATTTGAATACAGGAGAGAGAAGGCTAATCTATAGCATGGAAAGGCATGGTAATTTTTTTCAATCACTTACTTAAACTAAAGCTTTATGTGTAAATGTGATTTTGCCATGATATACACAGCCTTTCTACACACATACAGATAATGAGAGTAACTGACAAACCTTCATCTTTATTCCAGACTGCCAGCAGCCTGAAAACAAACGCTCCGCACACAGCCCCAAAGAAACCTCTCCAGTAATTCCGCACGGCAAAGTAGACGGACGTTACCTCTATACTGAAGAGGACACCCCCTATAGGGGCCGCAAAGTTACATGACACACCCACAGCACAAGCTGCAGCAAGCATCTCACAGTTTCTTGATTCATTCTGGAAAGTTAAGATGTAAGAGGTAGAGTTTATAAGTTCAAGAGAAATTACACAGGACAACATGGCTGGGCCTAACGAACCCAGTACATTTAGAAACTAGGCAAAAGAAACTAAGAATGGATTTGAATTGTTGCTGTTTTATTTCGTTCTCTTTTATATCTTAGAGTATTCCTTCAATCTCCTACACATATTCCTTACACATTAACTGATAACATACAGGGTAAAGTTTGGAGATCGATTTTCTATATACCGGTACTAGCTGTAAATAATTTGTTAAGGTGATTGAACCCACTATGAGGTAAAATATGAAGGCAGAAAATGAGACCAAAAGTGAGTGCATCAGATCAATTTTACTGCATACAGTAGGACAGGGTTCCCAAAGAAATATAAGAACCAAATTCCATGACTTTCCATGGCCAGATATAAAGTACAGTTTTAGTATGGGTTGCAGCATCCTAACAGCTTACAAATACCATGCCCCTTGTCACTACAAACTAGAAGGCTACCATAGCCACACATGGCCCACACCCATGATCAATTTCCATTACTTTCTACGACTTTGGGCAATTATAAAAAACATTTTCCATGAATTTTCTCCAGAATTCATTTTTCCATGACTTTCCAGGTTATCCCATGACCGTGGGAACCCTTTAGGAGTTGTGACTGATTGTGAATAAGAGTGTACTATGTAAAGGACCCTATAGTAAAACCTCTATTTGTACATTGTACGGTCCAAAGGGTACCTCATGTTTGCACGGCATACATACCTCATAGATTCCTTTGAATGAGACGATCAGTTTACTCAGCATGGTCGATACAATACTAGCAATGTGAACAAACGGACCCTGCAAGTTTGTAAGGATAATAAATAGAAAGAATGTGTATGATGATATTTTTGCACATTGATATTTTCTTGAATTCCAGGGATATAGACATTTTTGCAATATTTAACAAACACAGGATACTTTAATACACACAACTTGTTTGCACATGGATTGCCAGCTCAATTTCAATTGTTGTTCAATTTACCACTCTATAACAAATCACCAAATTCGCAATATAACAGCTTATACTGACAGTACTTTTTTGTTACATAACCAGAGAGCTTTCACTAATCTTAATGAAACGGACAATTGTTTATAAGAACCAAACTAGAGAATAATAAAAATTAACTAAACATGAGCACACTTCAGCGGCAAAATGTAAGCCTCTTGGAACTACTACAATAATAACAATAATAATATGCCTTGTTTACTCAGGGAAGTCTCACCAGTAGTATGTTTTTCTCCCTGAGGGCCCTACAATCAGATTATTACTCCTATTTGAAACTAAAAAGATAAATCCTCCATGGTTTGTCATGACCATGCTTGACATAACGATACAAGAGTCATACATGTACATATCAATAGAAATGGATCTTGATTATTTGCAATAAAACCTTAAAAGTCATAATTGCTTCTCCTTCAAATTTCTCCATACCTCTTTGCCCAAGGGCATACCACTGCCCACCGCCGTGGCAAGACCAACCACCTTAGAGAGGAACGCTCGCATCGAGAGGTACTCTTCCAGCACCACGCCCCTTAGAATAGTCTTCATCTCAGGTATACCAGAACCTAATGATATAAAAGTATACATGTATAAGGAAGTATGATTAAAGTTTGTCTATCTAGTATTTAAATAGGTTCATGAGTGTTAACCCTTTGCCTAACTGAACTGGGTGGTTTTTGTATAAAGCTTATTGGGAATGAGAGAATTCAGTAGTCAATGAGTTATTATCTTTTGAATCAAGATTAACATAAACGTTAAATCAAACTAACAGAAAATTTGAAAAATTAAAGTGTTCTTGAGCAAGAAGATATGTTATAACGAAAAGATTGTCTTTCTGCTATAGGCCTAAACTTAAAATGGCCGCAAGCATTGTGAGGTAAACACTCATAAAACATATTCTTGATACCAAAATATGCTTTGAAACAACCTTCTATTGGACATATTAAAGGAAAGCCCAATCTATTGCCGTCTTCCATGCTTTGGTAAAGACCCACTTGTGTTCAGAAACCTTTAAATAGAGTGTGGTTTTGTGTTTGTATGGTAACATTCTAAGGAGTTTATCACCAAAGCACAGTAGCGCTTTATATACCAGTAGTAGATGGCAGCACTGTATAAATCAATCTTATCATTACTATCATCACAAACGATGTCAAAAAGCAAAGTTATGGAAAACCCATCTCACAAAAGTTTATTCTACCTCAATTATGCATGTAGTCAATCTAAACTAAACCACCCATTGCTGTGATAAAGCATTATGGACATATTGCACCAGCCATGTGAAACAGATTACCCAGTAACATAAGAAACATTATTTCTCTTAGTACATTTAACACCAGAATCAAGCAGCTCCCTCAGATGGCTGTTTTTTCAAGTTACTTTCTTTTTTCCAACATTACCTTTCATTTTTCTCCCCCTTAAAAAAAAAAAAAAAAACATTGTCGCTTATTTGAGTACCACTGACATTTGGGAACACCTTGAGTAGTATTGTATGAGAATGTAGCTTGCACCTGTTAAAGAGGTTACAAAAAGCAGAGTGGTCCTTACCTATGGCGTGCGGGGAAACAAGATGGACAAACCCAGCTGAGAAGACAATGAGAACAACAGGGAAACCAACCCATGCTAAGTACTGCAGGAAAGCATTCCCTTCTATCATGTAGAATAGATGCACTTGAGCTGAAAGAAAGAACAAAATATCATGATTCAGATAAATATCATGATTTAGATAAAAATAATGATTTCTGGGGCAAGTTCAAGGTGATGAGAACAACAGGGAAACCAACCCATGCTAGGTACTGCAGGAAGGCATTCCCATCTATCATGTAGAATAGATGCACTTGAGCTGAAAGAAGAACAAATATCATAAATAAGAAATAAATTGAGATTTCTGAGGCAAGTTCAAGGTATGGTGGTTTTATTTTCTGTGAGTTACCACTATATTATCATGGAACAATGTACATACAGGTGTAACACAAGTCTTCATTAATGTACGTAAAAGAACCACTTTTCACCTGAAGAATATACTGTAGTTACATGTACTTCACAGTGAAAACAAATATAAAATGAAAGAGAAAGAAATTGGGACTTCTGGGGCAAGTCCAAGGTAGTTTTTATGTTCTGTGGGTTACTGCTTTTATCATTGAACAATGTACATAACACAAGTCTTTGTTAATGTACATAAAAGAACCACTTTTCCCCTGAAGAATATACATGTAGTTACTTCATAAAAATAAAGAGAGGGACAATACACCAGTTACCGGTTACAACAGTGCGCATGCGCAGACATGGGCGCCATTTTAGTTAACGCGTAATTAAGATAGCGCCCATGCAAATATGATGTGAGCGCACAGCGCAGGCAGTGACGCTACAATACATGCATATCTGAAAACATTGATGACACTGCCTGCGCTGTGCACTCACATCAAATTTGCATGGGCGCTATCTTAATTACGCGTGAACCACTGACTTCTAGAGGTCAATGATTTGTTTACTCTTAAATTAAAATGGCGCCCACAACCGTTAACTGGTGTATTACCTGTTTGAAACTTCTGAATGGTGTAGTCCAGTGCGAAGGAGAGCAACGCCATGATGACTCCAAGCAATGCCAGAAATATCCAATCCTCTCCGATCTTGGAGAATACCCAGTTTCTGAACTGTATCAGAGAGGCTAATAGAAAGAAAGGAAATGATAAAGAAATGATAAATAAATGTTAGAAATACACTCACCAATCTAACTTGTTTTCTCTCATTTACACATACAACAAATTCAAATTTATATTCTCTAGTTACATGTATATCTCTTAGATCACAAATCTGCAGTATTCT
>NW_022145601.1:2952562-3092562 GCF_000002235.5 Strongylocentrotus purpuratus
AAAAACTAGAGTCGAAATGACACCGCACTCAATATTTCATGTTTTTATGGCATCAACGTGTAAAATTTCACCATTTCTTCCGAATTAAGGTACATTGCTAATTAATTTCAATGCAACGTGCAGCGCATCACTCCATTGATGGTAAATTAACAATAATTGAATTATATCGGGCCGAGTCACACAATTATAGATTCACGGCCTGATGTCACCTGTACCAGACACGCGCTGTCAATAACAGTTCATGTAATGTCTGTTCTTGGCACGATCGGTCGAGCGGTATTTTTTTCTCAATGTGTTTAGACAGTGCTGACACTATATCAAATAGTATATATTCTGGATAAATTTCCCAGATTGTTTGGTTAAACAGGGCGGGTGGGGGGGGGGGTTCGGTAAGAGTAGTCTGAAAAGATGGGCATGATTATTGTGTGCCTGCATTCGTTTTACAGGGTCTTCAATCAGTGGCGGATCCAGAAGGGGGGGGGGCGGGGGGACCGGCCCCCCATCCCTGGGGAAAAAGACGTGAACGTTAATTTTACTCTTTTTTTAGAGATGGGCTCCCTCCCCTGGCGCTCAAGGGGGGGGGGTTGCGATTTTTCAAAATTTCGAGGGAAAACAAATTAGTGCTCACCCCCCCCCCCCCCCCCCCCCTGAGCGAATTATCGGTCGGCTATTTCGCCGCTTAATATTTTCTCACGAATTGGGCCCCCTCCCCTGCCGCCTGCTGGATCCGCCCCTGTCATAAATTGCTATTATGATATAAAATGTACGTAATCGTCTCTTCCAAACTCATTGATGACGAAATGGGGTAAAATGTTTCATAGATTTTCATAGCCATAAATCAAGACTGAGAATGAGAATATGCAGGTTTTGGATATAAGTTGTCAATCTGCGGATTTTGTCGAATGAAGAGTTTAAGATTAAATTGTTCATCTGAACACCATTGATTGAGTCATAACAATGAACTGCGAATCGGTTTTTAGACCGGACATTAACGAGTTGGTTTGCTTAGTAATATCTCTAGAATGACATCAGCCAGCTGTTTCCTTATCATTTTCCGGTAGAAAAAACAATAAAATATCCAAAAAAAATAGGAAAAATCTCGTGTTTTTTTTTGTGGCCCGGCGGTAGTATAATCCACCATAAGCTTTAGCCGTCTAGCCCCAACTTGCACCACTGTCATCTGCAAGATTCCTGGAAAACTTTGGACAAGTCTATACGGTATTGCAAAATGTACACCCCCCCCCCCCCCGCCCCCTTTCTCCGATAGTGCCCATTTGGCCACTTTACTTACTTCGAGCACCCCATTAAAACCATATTTTAAACAGCAGTGAATTCATGCATGAAAGAAACAAATCATTGTCTGATATAATACTCCCAAAAATATTATTAACATCTGTTCAAGTTCATTAGACTAATTAATGAATAGAAAGAACTTGCCTATTTTCAGGAATAAAGGTCGGCAGGCTGAACTTAGCAGCTCACTAGATTCTACTGCAAACATACACAGAAGAGAATGGTTTTAGTAGCTCCACCTCCGGCTCCACCTCCAGCAGCTAAATAGGAAGAAACACTGTCCCGGGGATGGGCAGTAAAACTCAAGTCGGCTTCTGCAGATATCGCAAAAAGGCATTCCTTTGTAATAATAGTTGAAGACCAGTTGTATAGAATGCACTTGTAATATTCACATCGGTGCTATAGCTGAACCCCCCCCCCCCCCCCCCCCAATCCTTTCTTTGTACCCGACTAGAAGATCATCCGATCGCTTGGAATCCATATAAAAAGGCGACATAATACTGTCTTATGTAAATATGACAAGGCAGTGATTGATTGAGCTAGCTTATTGAGGCTCATGTCATTTACATGTCTGTTATATCCGTTTCTCTATTATCTGAGAAAGTGCTGATTTCTATATTTTATTCATTGTTTGATAATCATCTACGACATCGACAAAAATCACGTTATTTGGATTATGTCAAGAATGTACTCTGTACGCTTTATTCAGAATAGTATTTTGTTATCACCTTTAGACCATCTACTGCTTGTGAAGCTATTTATAAGTAGTTCACCTCCCATACTATATTGTTGGCTCTTTAGAAAATATGAAAATCATCAATGGGTTCTAGAGTGTATTATTTGGGCAATTCCAAGCTCTTTTGTCGTATACGTTATCGACCACATGAGATACTTTTGTATACATTCATGGTCTAAGCCCGTCGCACAATATCATGCTTTATCAACTACGATTTGGTTTTGGAAGAAAAGCATTTGATACGAACAAACCTGTAAAATCATAATTACCAAACAAGAATCTTAACAGTTATATGATGAAAACAACATAAATTTCAAAGGATTCAGGCCTCCTTGGAAGAGGAGACGCTAAATCGGCTAGAATCTTAGTGACGTCAGACCAGGACCCCGTCTTACAAAGAGTTGCGATTGATCCAAATCAATCGTAAGTCCTCCGATCAATCGCAAGTTTGCAGTCTCCTATCTCTTAGGTACATAGTAATTTATATCAATCGCAAATAAGTAGCGATTGTTAATATCAATCTGTAAGTCAGGGCCCATTACTGCGATTGTCTATACAATTTAAAGCCGATACGGCTTTTATTACGACTAGAAGAGTTTACTGCACTCAACATTCCGGTTTTTACTATTTTAAAAAATCCTTATTTAAAATCTAAATCAGGAAGATGATGTGGTTAGGTTTTGATGAGAAAAGATTTTCAAGGTAAACATAATAATATTGTACTGGTATAGTGTGCGGTAGGCGATAGTAAATATCAGAGCTTATATATAGAATTGAGAAAAAAATGGGGAAAATGAATTAAAATTACCGATTTGCTGTGAATTTATATACCGGTACATAACTATTAACGCATGAGACACCAAATACGTTGAACTTGCAGATTATGTTCCAATAGGCAGTAGGCCTACGGTTGCTGCATACTGCTCATCGATCATATTGATTTTCTTTAAAAGACATTCACAAGCTTTTGGATGTTTTATGTTCTCTGGAAATTATCTGTGAGTCTGAAACTATATAGGAGAGGATTCTTAATCAGCCCCTTTTCAATTAATGGGAGAAAAACAAAATATTTACCGTACTAAAAAAATATAATAATAGATACTATTTACGATACTTACGATACATACTAGGCCTATGTATGGCAATGTTGAAGATGATATAACTAATACTGCAAATATTTACATTATAAAGAAATTGACAAAAGACGATAATGATAGAGACTTAACGATAATTAGAGTATTTAAAAACGGATGAAAGCTCTGGAATTGCCATACATTGTTCCCACATTCCTTTGAAAGTGTTCAGATGTACCCTTATTTTCATCAGACCTCAAAACAAAAACAAGATCATGTTGTATCTAATAAAAATGTAAAGCAAGTTTATAAGCAACAGAGAAATGTCTTATCTATTTTCTTCGTAAAATTTGGGCCAAAGATATACTTATAAAGCTTATAAAGTTCTCCTTTTCAAGAAAACGATATATTCTAAATCTAATGAATTTGAACCTGTCAGGCCCGCTGTCGGGAAACATTATATAGTAAGAAAACAATTTCCAGCCCTGAACTGTTACATAAAATGATCACCAGTGCTGTGAAATAGTTGAGAAAGGAAATGATAGAATTGCTGGTAAGTTTGATACACTATATCGAAACATTGATAAAATTGATTTCTCCAGAAAATGTTTGCGGGCACGATTGTTTCTGTGTATTTTCTGTAATATAGTCGCATGCCATCTTGTGCCGAAATGCACGACAGGCGATTTGGACACTACACGCAATGAATGGATAACGATTCGACATAGATCCTGTATGCACTGTACGTAGGGCTATTCCAAGGGATTAACGTAACGGTTTGCTGCTGGAAGACGGGAGCTAAAGCCGACAAATATGGCAGATGTTTTTAGGACAGGTGGCGGCGAAATGGCCAACAACGATTCATTAACCAGTGGTATGTATTCTGAGATATATTTATAACGTAGGGTAGGGTAAATGAAAACATTCTAGTTGGATTTAGCATGATATTTGAAGCTTTGATCGTTTGTTGTGGACTGTGTGAGTCAGCGGTCAGCCATGGAAAGCCCCCGGATAAAGTCTGGCCTGGAAAGCGATCACGTAGTGCATGCTAGTAATTTCACGTCGGCTGCTTTTCGTGACACCTTTTGGAGCCAACGTTTGAGAATTAGCTGTTAATATCTTGCAGTTATGTTTATCCTGATAAGTTGTAGGGATATCCCAATTAATCACTGCAGCTGCATGAGAGGAAAAACGAATGAGTCAAGTTATGTGAGGAACGTGTGAGCATTCATGAGATGAATGATGTGACTGGCTTGTTTGTGCCTAGATCTAGATTCTAATTGTGGGAGCATTGGACAAATTAAGTTGTCTAACTCAAGATGGGTCAAACTTGATCATAGACTTGGTTACTTGTAGAACAGACAAAAATTATAGTGGAAGGTCCTTCCCTCTGCTCTCAATGCAGACATGGGTTCAGGGTAGACCGAAAGCTTCAGTCTCTATAATCGTCGGTTGTTCCACTGAGACTACGTCTGGCTCCACTAGACCTCCGGTTATAGAGACTGAACGACTGCCTATGCCAGCCTGTGTTGAACTTATTCCGCTAGATTTTAGCCGCTAGGCCCCTCCCACAAACTTGCCACGGCCGTATCACTTATGCCCCCAAAATCCCCCAAAATGTCATTTTACCTCGTTCATTTCCAATTTTAAATTAGGCCTAGGCTATAATACATCGGTTCCACTTACTAACCTGATTGATATAATCCGTTTAATGGTCCCTTTTAAGGAAATTATCGGTCAAAATCGACATCCATGTTGAAAATCTTGCAAGCCGTGTTAAACTCTCGCTGCCGTCAATCTCATCCCTTCTAGTCTACGCCGAAGGCAAAATGATTATGAAGGAAAAACTGTGATAACGCCATTACGAACGTGTAGATGGCGCACAGTTTTTCCTTCATAATCATTTTGCCTTCGGCGTAGACTAGAAGGGATGAGATTGACGGCAGCGAGAGTTTAACACGGCTTGCAAGATTTTCAACATGGATGTCGATTTTGACCGATAATTTCCTTAAAAGGGACCATTAAACGGATTATATCAATCAAGTTAGTAAGTGGAACTGATGTATTATAGCCTAGGCCTAATTTAAAATTGGAAATGAACGAGGTAAAATGACATTTTGGGGGATTTTGGGGGCATAACAATACGGCCGTGGCAAGTTTGTGGGAGGGGCCTAGCGGCTAAAATCTAGCGGAATAAGTTCAACACGGGCTGGCATAGGCGATCGTTCTGTCTCTATAACCGGAGGTCTAGTGGAGCCAGACGTAGTCTCAGTGGAACAACCGACGATTATAGAGACTGAAGCTTTCGGTCTAGGTTCAGGGCAGCACACCTACCTAATCTCAGATAGGATCTTAAACTTCAAGTTAAAGCCCCACTGCACTACCTACTTGCACCCTCTATATATAGCAAACAATGCCTAATCGGTGCCTGTTGGTCCCCCATGATCCTCTTTTTCTTATGTTAATTGAGAGCTGATTTGATGAGATAACCACCTGTCAATGACCTTGAAGGGAGGTCTAATTCCCTCGGCCAAATTAGTGCAGAGTTGCAGACAGCTTTAAGTAATGGCCTTTTGTCAAGAAGAGTCAAAACTCACATGGATGTATATAATGTATGTAATGTATACCCGGTACACACTTCTGTCAATGAGTAGGGTGTAAAGCCCATGTTGGATGCTCAGGACTGCAATACCCTTATTTCCCAGGACTCTGAACAGTCGGGGCCTGTTGATGTGGCGAGGTAAACTGCCGCAAAACAGACGCCAAATTTTGATAGGTGTAAAAGGAATGACTAAAACAAAACACTTATGAAGAGTACGAATTTACAAATAGTAACAAAAAAGAATGAAAACAAATTGAAAGGCGTAAATGAAATGCCTATAACACACACAAAACAAATAACAACAACTACATATACACGCAGCAAAGGATTTGCGCGTATTCACTGAGCTCTGTGTCATAAGAAACAGAATTGTGAAGCATATGACACCTAACGTCATGAAAAAACTGCCGAGGTTTTGCCATGTCATGTCTGAACAACCCTATAGGGTCACATCGTCAGAGACTGTGTCTGGGACTACAGCAAGCCATTTCCCTTGATTGCATACTCCCATCTAGAGTCTCTTTGGCAGTGAATATTTCTATGTATACTCTAGCTTCTATAGGTAAATGTTTCTTTCTCTGACCTTTAATTGGCTAGATACAGACAAAGTGTCAGTCCAGTACCTGTAGTAAGTCAGATAAGATGACAAATTTAATTGCGCTAACATTTCCAATTCACCATCTCAAACTGTTATCCTTCTACTGTATGTTCATGATGCTACTTTTTGTTAATGTAGTTTTTACAAATTTATCAACTCAATTTGAGATATTTGAAAAATTTGAAAATATGAGTCAGGTTTAAAGTTGGATTGCCATATTCAACTCTCATTTATGTACACTGTGTATATGGATTTTCATGCCACTAACCACGGTAAAAGGTTTTGTAAAAAGCTACCAAACTAGGGAGTAAAACAGCGTATGTGAAAAGCCAAAAAAGTTAGAGACTGGAGCTAAGGAAAGTACAGGGCTGAGCAAAACAAGTGTGAAAAGCATGATATTAGGATGAATAGTACATGTATACCCTGTACTACATGTATTATACTCTGCATACATTGACTATAAATCATTTGAGCTTGACACTTCAGACGTAGACAGGAGTCGCACCTGTCTGTCTCAAACCCAACATAGAACGCTCAGAACTGCATAAGCCGTCAGCCCACGACCTGAACGTTGTCGACTGCAAGGAAATTGTTAATTTGAAAGAGATTGGCATGCTCACTCATCCGCTCTTCCTTAAAAAAAGAAGAGAGAGAGCAAGAGATAGAGATAGAGAGAGAGAGACTGACAGACTGAGAGAGGGGGAAAGCAACCCACAAGTATTCCATACTGTGTTCATGTGTAGTTTACAGGCCTGCTCTGAAATCTCATGTTGCACAAAATATAGATTCAAAACTATCAATGTATCCAACCATATAGTAGAAGCTTATCAGCGAAATAATCACATACATGTAGTAGTGTTAGCATGAGCAGTTTAGATCTTGAAAGCTTCACAATAGGTCTGGTAACCTGGAATAGAGGTCTGGTAAACTGTAAAAGAGTTCTGGAAATATAATCATAACAATACAATACTCTGAGAATATCACACTTTTACCAAGCCAAATTTAACAGACCTCCTGCAAGCAGAAAATATGTTTTAAACTAGAGCTTATGCCCTCCTCCCTCTCATGTGATCTCTGAACTTTCACCCCCCCCCCAAATCCTGTTAGATATTTATTCTTCTCTTTGACGTAATAATCATGGTTATACAATTTTTGATAACTTTCTTGCCCCCCTCCCATCCTCCCCACCCCATTCTCCCCCCCCCCCCCCAACACAAAGATCCACTGACTATGGTTCTGTTGCATTCATTTCATGAGTTGCATAAAATGACTTCCCTTCAATTATTGTTTGAGTAAGGGTGTACAGACATGACACAGGCTTACATGAATTATCATTTAACCATGATTTAACAAAGGCAACTTAAATCTGACCTTAACATTTTAGTCTTTAGAGGGAGTGCCACTCACTCACTGCAGCTGCCCCGCATCTCTCAGCTTGAAAACAGGAAACTTTTGGTCATCTATGTCAATCACTTTTCACTCCCGTGTATTTTTTACGAGAAAGATTCATTAATCTCTATGATCAAACCAGGTATAAAATGAGTTAATACTGGAGGTCATATAAGACCTTAATAGCAACTAACTGAAGTATAGTTTCTAAAATTGATGTTAGAAGGATGGCAGGCTTATCTTGTACAAAGCTGATGTTTCAATTTATATCACTCGTGATAAGAAGTTGATCTTTGTGGATTATGTCAAAATCTTGATGTTAAGGACAGGGTAAAGGTAGTGGCCTGTAGAAGTCCTGGTTTAGTGGATACTAGATGCCATTCTTCTTCCACCATAATCTAATACTTTAAAAAAGAAGAAAAAAGGCACTTTTGCATGCATGAGACTTTCTTGAATTGTAAATGACAGCCTTTTTTGTCGCAATAACACTTTATCTATTGCGAAAATCCAGTGTTGTATCAATGTTATGATTCAGTTACATTGTGGAATGTAAATTTAATGATTGTGAGCCAGTATAAAAATGGCTCACAAAGTCTAATGGAAATACTTAATTTTCACATTCAAACTAATTTAAAATATGTACATTGCTGTGCATTACATTCTTCAGGAAGAATTGAATTCACATTCTTACAGTGTGGACTATGGATAGGAATATGCACTTGCTTGGTTGGATGCAAGATGCTTTGGCATTCATTAGGCATCAGAATAACAGCTGGGGCATAACTTAGACTTCACCTTCAAGGCTTCAATGAGATTTCAATGAAACTATTAATTTTCTCAAGCACGAATTCTAATTAAGATTGCAACATGTAATAAACCACCAGGCGTTATACCGTATGGCTGACTGTAAATAGCAACACCACATGTTGACCACTGCCTCTGTTCACAGATGGTTAAAGCTACAAACAAATGTACAGGTAGAAAGATATGGAGAAAGATGCATGTATGGGTAAAGGAGGGGAATTGCCATTTGGTCTACAAGTACAACCAGTATGTTTACAGTACTACCCTATTTATAGTCTATTCCATTCGGTCTACAACCAGTATAACTTGGTGCTGAGCTATCAATAACGTGATTGGTATCGTCCTTCTAAACTGACCGTCGGTGTTGGAGCTCGGTTTAGCAGCCTTTCCACGCTCTCAACACCGAACTTGAAATCATTCCTTGTATGCACATACATGTACTCTGCTGTTTCTAGCCTGTAATCTTGAAGTGATGATCTATTGAACAATGGAACACATACATGTACATTTAAACTAATACATGGAAGCCCTATACAGGAAGGAACCTATTGTTTTCTTGATTGAAAACTTTATGGCCTCCGGAAGACAATGAGAGGCTTTGTATGGTTTCAACATTATGGGTGCATTGGAGGGAAAGGAAGAAGACCTGTTATGGGTTATTTCAAAATAACAGAAAACTGCTTCTCCTTATACTACATTATGTGATAATACTATGGACTAATATCTGTAGATGGCAAATGTGAGGCAAAGTCAGTTTATTAGGATTATAACATCAGGTAAAATTTCAGTGTATGATTATGAAAACAAATTTCTGGAATTCCATGCCTTGGCCAGCAGATCCTAAACAAGAATTTGAATGTTCATAAGTTACCATGCCTTTTTTAATCTCTCTTTTTGAAACCTTAACAGGTTCATACTTTGTTTAGTTTACTCCTATGCCAATTATTTTATGCCAAAGAGAAGTTATAGGAGAAATTATATCCATCTGTGTATATGTGTAGATAATTATTCCATTAATTATTGCTATGTTTTGGAAAAAAAAAAAAAAAAAAATCATTGTAACTTCATTATACTGTAAGACAGGAGTTAGCACCCTTCTTACTCTCAGCGTATGATACATGTACATGTAGGTTGGAGCACCACATGCTTGCCCATATGGATGTGATTAGACTATTCAGTGGCCTGGCATCTAGGGCATGTTTATAAAGGGTAAGTTGAACTTGAAGCCCCCATGCTGGGGAGAGGAAATTAGTTTACCAATAATTCAGACCAGCAAGTGCCCTGCATGGTGTTGATGAACAGTGGAGATATACCTGGAACCAAGAGCAGGCTAACGCTCTCTAAAAAGCTACATTTACAAAACTGCAAAGCTGATCTTTTGAACTTAAAGTGGGTTCTGAAGAAGAAATAAACTACCGGTACCAGACAAAAGGAATTTTGAATAAATCTCATTGTAGGAATTAAGCATCCCCCATAACGTCAAAGAACTGTTGTAAACAATTTCTTTTAGTTTTACTTTGTTGGTGAAGGATTCTTCTTTTTTCGGGGGGGGGGGGGGGGGGGTTGGGTCCAGTGCTGTTTAATAACTGCAGCAAAATCAAATAATTTTCAAACAGGAATGTAAGCTATATTAGTACCATGGAGCTATAAGAGAGATACAGAGGCTGCTGTTTTATGCTTTTTATTTGTTGTTTTGAGTCTCAGTAATGATAGGTGTGTTCAATTTGTTACAGTTAGTTAGTGCTCTGAAAGCTCAATAAATATATTCTGTGCTTTGTTAGTTGTAAAGCAATTACCGGTATTCATTTTGGCTCACAATTAATTTAACTAAATTGGTATTTGAAAATGCCATTTAGATTTACAACCATTTCTTGTCCACTCATATAATACCTTGCCCTTCAGTTATTATTTTTTCTTCTTCAAGTTGAGATAATTTAGATGTAGGCCATGAATGCATAGGTGAGGTAGTTGTATTAATGGGACAAATTGATAATGGGAGTTTAAAGTAATTTGTATTAAAGCATCAAGGTCAATTACAAGGACAACTGTGGGAAACTGATGAAAAGTGCTTTTGAGAGCAATTAATCAAATATTGATGGATCACTCGACCGAAACGGTAAATAAACACTACTACTGCAAGTACATTGTATTTGTATTTGTACAGAGGAAATACCTCATGAATTGGTTTGTATTTTTGATACAGTGTCTAGAAAATTTTTTTTAAAGCTGAACTTGTATACACAAAAGTGAGTATGAAAAAAAATGAGAAAGGATGTGTTTAATAGTAGTCTACAGTGCAGACTCAGAATTATGTTCTTTTTTGCCTGAGCAATAGCTTCAAATATTAGTTGATTATCTCTACCTTGCATTTTTATAAAATTGTTTACATGTATACAGTCGAACCTGCTTTATGGACCACCTGTATAGAAAGACCACATTTTTGGTTTCCCTTGAATATAGGGTTTCCCTTGAAAATGGTTTCTCATTGAATCCTGTACTATTAAAGGAACCTGTACATGCATAAAGACCACCTGCCTATGATATACATGTACAGACCATGTTTCATGTTTCCCTTGAATGGTCTTTATAGACAGGTTTCACTGTTATAGTAAATTGGGAGTCAGGTGAGAGTGCGTGCTGGACCTAGGTCAGTAACCTTGAGCGTCTGTTCTCATTGTCCACACCCTAAACCCCTAATCTTATATATTGTGTGAATGACACGTCCCTGTAGGGATGATCTCAGATGAGACACATAATCTAAATCCTTCCCTGATTATGATAGTAGCTATGTTCACATGCAACCATCAAAGATTAAAACATCATATTTGTTCATAAACAAGGATCCACTGACAACGATGATGGTTCACACAGGCCCGAAACAACGAGTAAGCAACGTTTTAAACTACATGTTCACATATAGATTAAAAACCTAATGGAGCTCTCACACTCTGCCGTGTAGGCCTACCCTCCACCTGCCGGGCTATTAAAAAAAAAACAGAGTCCAGAACGTTGGGTTTTGAGCGAACTTGTCCCCGGCCGCAAAAAAAAATTCATAAAATTAATCTTTTCACCGTTTCGTTGCCATCTTCTGACCGTTCTCAACGGGCGCATACCAGGTGTTGAACGTGCTTCTACCGTCTTCACCGCCCAGATTGACTTTTGTTGAAAATTTTGGCCGTTTCCATACCGGGCCCATACCGGGTCTCGAACGTGGGCACCGGGTTTGTAGCAGCCACCTACCAGTCACTTAGCGTCCCCTCACCGCTCGGAGAGTCCTGTGAGCGAGTCCCCGGACTGCTGACGTCATGACACGACTGCCATAAATACCCCGATTTGAACGGCAACGGTCAGTCCGCTCTCCATTTTTCATCACCGTTCTGTAACGGGTTATGAGCGTGTTGTGAACGTGTTCATACAGTGTGACCGTTTTCATAACGTATTCATACCGTCCTCGTACCGTTCAACACCGTCCTCTTGCCGCTTACTTGCGGCCGGTGCCAGCCGGCCAAAGTTTTGAACATGCCCAAAACTTTCGCCGGGTCCCACCGGGTGTAAATAAGCGCCAACGCCCTATTAACGTGTTGCCCGCTTCGATAACGAACCACCGTGTGCCCTCGCCGTTCTCCACCGTCCGTAGACATTTTCGCGCATGGTGGCACACGGTAGGCCTACACGGCAGAGTGTGAGAGTCACTTTACAGTTACATTTGCTCAGCCTCATATTATAAAAAAAATGATTTCCTAACAATGAGTAGGGTTCACATGGGACCGAAACAACGAGTAAGCAAGTTTTATACTACATGTACAAACCGGGGAATCACACATTTATTTTTAACTGTAAGCTGGCGTATGAACCTCAATGTTAATTGTGTCCGCACTGCACATAAACTTTTGAGTTAGAACCCTCCACAACTCGGCTGTATACATGTAGTTATCACGCTTACCATAAAATCGTTGATGGTTTATAACTTCAATAAACTTTAAGTTTCAGTTTATGGACTGTCGTGTAAACCTTACTAGTATTAGTCATATGAAGAAAGCTAATCCATCATGTATGGGAATGATGTATTATATTAACATTGGGTAAAAGCTCTTAAATGACAGTGTTGAAAGGTTTCTTTGCTTTCTGAATACGGATTGTGGGGGAGGGTGCTCTTGTAAGGTTGCTTTAGAAAAAGAGATTTTCTTAGAAGATGAGCCTATCTTGAATAATTAAATTGCGATGTAGATGGGAGAGGCTCTTTTTAGATTTGCTGTAGAAAAAATTAGACTTAAGAAATTCTTATTAATGCTTCATGTATCTTGAAATTTGAGAATTTTTTTAGGGAAACCAAGTATCTGGGGTATTAGACAAACGAGAATTTGATAAATCTATTCTGATACTTGTTACAGTACAGTATCAGGAAACATGCAGTTGATTCTTATTTTGGGGTTCTAAACATTATGATTCACCTGTTGAGTGGAGGGAGTGCTCTAAGCCCCCCCCCCCCCCAGAAATTATACAACATTCAAATTACTAAACAGATGAGTTTTAAACAAAATCTTTAAAAATTTGTTGATGAATAAAAGAGGATTTGATAACATAAAGCTGCCTTTAAGGGGGAAAACCCAGATGTCATCATTGTCTGGACTTTTCAAATAGTCCTGCTAAATCTAGACATGAATTTCCAGCAAAAATGTACATTTTTTTTCTTCCATCCATTCCCTCATCCATTGATTTGTATGCCTCCATACACTGTTGATTTGTGCCTGTATTGAGAGTGGGCGTTTCTTAACCAACAGGTCCCTATTCATTATTTGCAGGCTCTTTTCAATATTTAAAGAATGGATTCCTTCAATATCTCAGCATGTGTCATCCAAGACTGAGAGTCAGTCAATCAATCAATTTCAGACTGCTTCTTACTTCCCCTCTTCACACTTTCTCGATCTCATCTTTCCACATAGCTTTGCTCCATCCCTTACCGTCTTTAATACCAAAATATGATAATGTTACAGGTGGTTTCTTTGAATTCATTTTTGGCACACAAATAAGTAAAATACTGGGAAAATAATTTAATTGAAATTTTTTGAATGAACATGAACAAATTTTCCAATTGGAAAGAGAATTGTATGCTCCCTTGGTCCCATTACTATACATGTTACAGTAGCATATGCCTAGATATACAGGTATGTCAGTGAATACCAATTTAGGTCCAATTCGCTGATGAGTGCCCATCTTAAATCGGTCCGTTCACTTCACTCTGGGAGGGTGAAGACCCATTCCAAGGCTAATTCATTTCATGGTGACTTTATGCATCTATCTGTGCATAACAGGTCTATACTGTACATATTCTCTAGTTAATACCAATTTAGGTCTAATTCACTGATGAGTGCCCAGCCTAAAATCTGCCTTGTTCCACACAGTCTTGGGTGAGGGGGTTGTTGATTGTTTTTCTGTCTTCTGTTGTTCCTGCTTTACCAATCCAGCATCTACATGTACCAGTACTCTCTATTGAAAGGAGGCTTAATACCACAGGATGCATGCATGGTTAGAACTTCATTGTACATGGATTTTTATTTTTTTTTAATAATAGAAGGAGACTTTTAATTCTTTTTAAAAATCCATGATTTTATTTATATTAGATTAGTATGAGAGATGTAGATATTATTATGATGAAAGTCCTACTTGAGAGGATTTATTTTAAGAGAAGAGCCTAAAATCTCAAATTTCCGCTTCTGGGGGATTTCACTTTTACAGGATTTTATAGTCCTGTATTGTATCATGCATGAATCGCTCCCGTGGAGAAGCAGAATTCTTGTGGTTGCAGCTTGAATTAGTTATTAATTGACCAGAACGAAAAATGTTGTGGGTAAGGCCCTAAGTTGTATATTAAATTAGCTAACCATGAAATATATCACAATGCTACCAGTGGATGTATATTACCTTTGTTTGCTGATTGATTTAATGTAAATTTTATTTAGTATCTGTTGTATGGAAAATGTTGAAAGTATCAACATATTTGATTTATTTCAGTTTTACATGTATTTCAGATATTGTCCTTCAGCTATTGCAAAAGAGTAAATGAATGATGAATTTGAACTTTTGAAGGAGGCTTGTCGCAAAAAGGGGGTGTGGAGGGGGAGTGTTCATTTGTTAAAAGTTATCCCCAAACTTTACAGTTTATATGAAGCATTCTAATGGTTAATGACTGAAAGAGCATAAAGCGAAGACAAGTAATTTCAATGGAATCCATACATTGTGAATTTTATGCTTGCACTGATAATAGTCTTCTCACAAGTTGTTTTCCCTCTATTTATTTACATATATTTTAACTTGCAAGCTCTTTGGAAATTAACATTTGAAGGTTAGTTGAGTATTGTTCATGTACAATGTATAGGCATGAACCCCTGAACATGCTGAGGAAATTATATTTTTGATAATTCGGCCCCTATAATAATGGCAGTCTGGAATTGTGTGATTTTAGAAAGTTGTGAACTTCTTGCTTGGAGTAACTTGATGGGATTTCGACTTGACGCTTTGGCTCTGAGTCGATTCCTTCCTGTTGTTGTTTTGAAGTTTCACCAGGGATTACGGAAACATGCTTTGTTTATTATAAATCAGTCTGAGCTCCTTAGGATTTTCTCATGGCTGCTGTCTATTTCATCTCCCAGGTCTTAACGCTAAGCAGTGACTTCCTGAAGAAGACAAAAATGATTGTAATGGTTCCTGAAATGTTTTCAGTGAAGGTTGTCTTTCCTTCTTATAAATAAATCAGTATTATGTGAAGATTTATGCATGGTCATGTGGACGGGATTAGAGGATTTGTCCTTCCTTGTTCATTGGCTCATGCAGTAAGATGCTAAATAATCCATGAATCTAAGGCATGTGCTTGTGAATGTGAAGCCACATAATAGGGTTGTTCACACTTCACCCAAATGGATTTGTAAAATGAATTTTTGAGCTGTGATCAGACTCTTAAGTGTTTTTTGGGGTGTGAACCCCTAATTGCCACAATGATCAAGATTCTGAACGCGATTCAATGACACTGGTTATATATATGTTTAATTGTGAAATGCTGTGATTATTTGTTGCATGCTCTTTATATCCAACTAAATTCAATGGAGCATTTGGTGGTACATTCATGTCAACATGTAGAAGATAACAGGGGGGGGGGGGGGAATGAATTAATATATATTGTAAATGTAAAAAGGTACTAAACTTGAGTGATTAGAATCGTGATTAAAAAGTTCCTTTTCTTTTGTCTGAATGGACCTTGCTGTGAATCTGACCATGACTCACTGTCTTGTAGGGAAAGACTCTACAAAGGCATGTTTTCATCAGCTCGAGATTGCCAAATATCCCACTTTTTCTCATTTGGGAAATCATCCCAAAGTAACAAATCGCGTCCTCATCAGCTCGAGATTCAACCTCAAAACTTGAAACTCTACCGTGAGAAATCAGCTCGAGATATTTTGCTCAGCGTTCGCACATAGTGCGAGTCTTTGGGCTGGTGAACAAATAGCGGGATATTTTGCAAACTATCTCAAGATATCTTGGGATGATTATCCCGACCAAATATCCCGCTGATTGCAACTTCGGGCTGATGAACATGCAAACTAACTGGATAATTTGCGATCAGGATAGTTGAAATAGCTAGATATTTGGCAATCTTGAGCTGATGAAAACACGCCTCAAGACTCATAGCTAACCTCCAAGCTGGTGCCGCTTTAAGTCAAGGCCTAACCCGGCCCGGTCTGTCTCTCGGACCATGACGCATTGTCCTTCTAGCCAATTGAAACCGATACAATCCAAACGAGACAATTCACAGGATTAATTTCTACTATTGTCTGCCGTGGTCCCATTGTTTTGGGTAGATTTGCACGAGGGGTGCAAGGAAAGAGTCCATTGATTCCTATTTCCTGAAGTCGTTGAATTGAATTGCTTACTTTTAAGTGATGGAATTAAGGACTCGTCTAGGAGGCCGTGAGTTACTAGGATGATGTGATGAGTTACTGATGCAGTCGATCGTCTCGTCATCCAGCGACGAGCTATTTTAAAATTTCTTGGAACCAGGGATAAACTTTCTTTTTTATAGCCTAGGCTCTTACAACTGTTCAGATAGCGCTGCAGTACTCATAGCTCCCAGGGAAAAATACACGGGGGCTCGGAGTGATTTCGCCCCCAAAATGCCCAAAAGAGCCCCAAAAAATGTGCATAGAATTCAATGCAAAATATATTAAAGAGTGTAATTTTCATGCAAGCAAGCTTGGAAAGTACCCCCTGAAAATTGTTGAAATATTTTTTCCCTGGCTTGAACTCATGATGTAATGATCATGAATTATCGTTATCATAATGAACTGCAAAGTTTCTTTTCCAGAAAACATTCTCAAAACAAAATGACTCTCTTTTGTGATAAGTCAATGTTATATGCACATTTTTAAAAACTCCATTAGCTTTAATTGTTTTTCCCTAGATCCTTTAATGCACACATATTCATGTAGTCTACAGACACATTTACACACATGATATGAAGGAAATGTGCATGCCAAGTCAGTGTAGAACATTAACCTATCATTACCAGGAATACCAGGGCATTTTGTTGACCGAAGCAATGAGGTGATGGAACAGTTAATCATTAAAAACCTTTAATTGGGGACCTGGAATTAACCTTCAGACAATCATATGGTCAACGCATGGACCCCTAAGGCCTTAGGGTCGCCATGTTCACACGGGGGCATGGGTTTAAATTTTAAGTTTGTGAAACTTCAAAGTTACATCTATTGGTAATGATGGTTCACACAGAATCAAAACGGGTTAACTATAAGACAGGGAAAAAGCATTTATTTTAGCTAAGCTGGTGTAACATACAGTGTACATGTACATGTATGTAACTTTGAGTGATAACCCCTGCTGCTCGTAGTTATCATGCTAACTGTAAGATCTGTCTTGGTTTTTAGTTATTTTAAGTCCGTTTATACCATTTGTGCGTCCCTGTGCAGGGTCCCTATTAAACTACAAGATGACTTAGAAGTTTCAAACCACAACTTAAACTTTAAGTTGTCGTGTGAACCTCTCTAATGAAAGACATGGCATGACCCCCATCAAGACCAATTCAATTCAATCTAATTTTGATGGATTATATTTATGCACAGTTTAGATAAGCTTATTGAGCTTATAATCATATCAACAGCTAGCTTTGGTCAGTAGAGTGTTGATGCTATTGCCTGTCCACAATCATGCCATATCAAATCAGTCTACTTTTGTTTGTTGCTATCAGCTAGCTAGTCCAGCGATGTTTTCTCTAGATTCAACCAGGTCCATGGTTGAACCAATGATTAGCTTGCCTTCCAGTCTGAATAATTAATTGTCCACTCCCAATTCTTGTTCATATTTTCTGTAAGATGGGGGGGGGGGGGGGGGGGGGGGGGGGGGGGGGGGGGGGTGAATCAGGTAATGTGATTTTTGTTGTTACATTTGAATGGGTACAGGGAACAAAATATGTACACAATTTTGGGGGCTACTTTTCAAGCTTGCTAGCATGAATATAACGCTTTTTGATTTGTTTTGCATTGAACTCTATGCACATTTTGGGGGGCTCTTTTATGACTTTCGGGGGCTCTTTTTGGCATTTCAGGGTCGAATTTGCCCAAAGCCCCCATGTATTTTTTTTCTCCCTGTAGAGGGAGGTAGGGGGTAGGGGGGGGGGGTGATTGTTGAGTAAAGGGAAAGGAGGAGGAACAGAGAGGGGATGGAGAGGGGGTCAGAAGGGACTGGGAAGATTGCATATACATGTATGTATTCTCTGGAATTTATATTAACGGTAGTAAGACTTTTTCAGTAGATTCTTACAAGAGTTTACTGATCATGAATTCCAAGAAGAGCGGATAATGTCCAGGACCTTGTATGCAAATACGCTGCTATTAAACACGATTTATAAAGAAAAGAGATAAAGCCAGGGTTATAATAAGATTGCAGGGATCAGGGTCCTCAGGGAGTACAGTATTAATACTGATGAGGCTACCCAGCATAAAGAAGACATTATTATTATTACCATTGTTATTTATTGTTATTTTTATTATGATTATCATTATTTTTGTTATCATGAAACAATACATTTGAGAACATGTGCTATGTTCACATAGAACCATCATAGTTTTAAACTTTAATTTAGCTGCACATTAAAGTTTACGATCTACCAACAATGACAAGAGACCTGAGATATTGGGTATTCAAAGTTATGAACTGCAAACCAGGCAATTAATCATTTAAAAAACAAGGTGGCATAATTTCAAAGTTAATTGCTTCCTTATGGCATACAGTATATGACTTTGAGTGAGAACCCTCCCCACCTAGCCTTGTAGTTATGGTGCTTACCATAAGATTGCATGTGGTTTATAGCTAGTCAAATTTTAGTGCATTCTCTTCTAGTCAGAATAAAAGCCGACCGGTAATTGGCTTCAAATCTTAGACAATTGCACGTGATCCACTACGTTTATGAGCCGATTAGCTTTCTTCTTCTCCATTGAAGCTCGTGCAAGAAAACTAGTGGCAATATGTACTGATGGAATCATTTTTAAAGGAAAGCTTCAAGGTATACTCCATTGCATACTTTTCCTGTTAACTGGCAGTCTGACACATGTCTGTAAGCCTAGATGTACGTGAGTGTTTCGTAGATTGAAAAACACTATTATTGTTATATACAGACAGTTGCTCATGTGACAAGTGCTCCATGTCAATTTCGTACACCAATTAAATTCTCAACTTGAACCCTGGAGGGCCTGGACCCAACAATATAACTAATCCTAACCCTAACCCTAAACCTAACCTAATGTAACCTAACCTAACCTAACCTAACCTAACCTAACCTAAAACTCAATTGAAACCCTATTAGCATATTGGATTGGAGAAGGGTAGTAATTACATGTACATATTATGTTATGCAGGGCCCGCTGGAAGAGCAGTTTCATGACTGAAGTGGCTACCCTGGGTAAATAAAACGTTATTATTATTATTATTACCCTAATGCGAACAAACCCTCACCCTAAACCTGACCTAACCTCAAAGTCAATCGCTACCCTAACCTTAACCCTATACATATGATGAAATAAATTCTGGAGCAATGGATGCAGGAGGCAATGTCGATCTGTGACCCACTGATCATCAGATACCATGTAATACAATGCACGTTCATGTCCATGTACTACCGGTACTACCTAAGGAAGCCAAGAGCAATTGAATTTTAGCGTAATTGCCTTCCGTAGGACCCTCGCTGAGTCACAAATGGCCCATTAGATGATGTCTGTCTGTGTCATCCTATTCATGTCCTGTCAGTCCATCAGACCTAAGGCTATAACAGACATTTGATGACAGTGATGTAAATATATATATATATATCCATGACTATACTGTGTAGTTTACATGAATGCAATATTATGTGGGCCTACTATAGATGAGCATGCAGCAATGCACTGTACATCAGTAAAGCGACTGGTCTAAAACGCCTACTGAGATCTATAAGGGCAATAACTCTATGACAATTGTATGAAAGAGTGAATGCTCTAATGGATCTTGTAGATGGTAATATCTACATCCCTTATTAAATTCAAGTTTAACTAAAGAATGCACTTACATGTACATACAAAATGGCATGTACATGTACACTGTGTATAACAATTTCAAATTAGCTAGTGAATTAACCATTATAACAAAGTCAATATCAAGTGATTTACATACTCGAGCCATTTAAAGGTAAAGACCAGTTATGGTCATGCGATTGCATTGTGAAAGAAACGTTGTGGAATCGATCAGAAAAGGTTGATCATCTAGCATCTAGCATCTGCAAGGTTCTGGAATTATCAAAATGATAAGAAATTTGGCCCATTCTTCGTAAAGTTACAAGCACTATACACAGAAAGATGTATATGGGACTACCCTATATCTCTCACAGACCATGAGAGAAACAAATTTACCAAATATATGAATTAGTAGGCGGTTTCCCGGCAAATTTGTTATCATCATGTATTAGTCAAAACATATTCTTTCACATGATTGGTAATGAGAGCTTCCATTTCATTTTTTGAAATTGGGGCATTTCCAATACTGGTCTTTACCTTTAAGAGACAGAAAAAATATTTTGGTCATTCTTAGAAAAACACGCATCATGTTTACGCAATCCATGTAACTCTTGGAAGTCCGAGGAACTGATATTGTTCGATTCTGAGAGACTTTATGTTGATGATGTTTTCAAGATTACCTTTCAGGCTTGGAAAGAGAAACGTGACAAAAGCCATTGCAATCTCAGATTGTATTCCACATGCTTGCGTGGGAATAAGATTTAGGCTACGTCCATGTAAGCTTTAATTGGTACTCGGTGATGGAGTAGGTGTACTCTTCTATTCTTGTTCCATCAGGCACAAGATTGTTCTTTCGTGCCGTACTAAATGAAGGAATAAATGCAGGAAATGTCTTTGTAATACCTGTCAGGGCATCTTCTATTGTCTGTAGAGTAAATGCTTAAGGCCTGTCAGTTTTATATGAATGGGATTAGACAGTGATTTATATGGAGATCTTGAAATATCCAAGAGATCTCTGAAAAACAACAACAGAATCCAACCAGAATTTTGTGCTGCTTTAGATTCAGTTTAGAGTTGGTTTAGAATCACAATTTAAAACGCCGTTAAAAAACAATGGTTACTGCGTGAGAACGTTCAAACGATTTTTCATCAATGATGATTCTGTTTGTGTTTTGATACACGTTTATTTTTATGACCGAAGAACAATCGCTTGAAATCGCTTTGAAAACCGTGTTCTATAGGGTGAAAAAGTGTCACTTGAAAGCACCCTTAGATTCACTTTTCAATAATGGTGTGACTGAGGCATTGATTAACACAGCATGAAGTCACAGTACGTATCACCTGTGTTGCTCTCCTACCTAGCTTGCCTCAAGGTTTTATTGATGATGAACCTTCTATGATTGAGATGCAAGTGTGAAAGATGTGATTATCTGTCTCAAATTTGCTTTCGCTCCATCAATTTTCGCTCCATCATGGACCTAAGAGAGCCATTAACCCTTTGGATGTGATTTTTAATTTGGTATAAAGGAGTTACTTGCTGTGGCAACTCCCTACAGGCATTTTTGATAGACTCCAGCTATAGTTATTTGGGTTTGTGACTTTGTCCAGTTGGAGAACACATATTAAGACAGAATTCTGGGTACGTTTATGCTCAACTTTTTCTGGCCGGAATGAGGCATTTCTTTGTTACGTGTTTAGTTAAAAACACGGTTGCGTCCTTTCTCATTTTTGTAGAATCACCGAAAAATGGCAATCATAATCGCCGATCGTAAACTCACAAAAAGGTGCGTTTTGGATCGGCGATTCTGCAAAATCAGCGATTCTGGGGAAGCATAAACGCACAATCATTTGTAAACGCGTTTAAAGGGGGTCAACGTAGCATGCGCAGTGCAGATTTGCGAATCCAGCTGCAGAGCCAGAATCATGCCTGGAGGAGCCAGAGAAGTGAGCATAAACACTACACCGTGGAACTGGGGTTACGATGAGCATTTCAAATCGCTCATTCTGCCTTCAAAATTGAGCATAAACGTACCCTAAAAGTTCAGTATACAGTGTACATTACGGGGTAATAATAATTGCAATGGAAAGTGCTTAGAAACATACAATAAAGTGCTTTACAAATTTTTATTATTATTATTGTTGTTGTTGTTGTTGTTATTAATTTTATTTTACCCAAGTACCGAAGACTTTAAAACATCAGCTTGTGAAAATTTCAGTTATAGAGCTTTGAGAAACAGCTCAAATACCTTTACAACATGTAGGTCTGGAATTATAAAAATGTGTTCTATATAGTTGAAGAAAAAAAACTTCCTCAAAATCTCACCTCCCAATAGAAAATGTCAAAACTTCAATAAATGGGGAATTTTACACCAGTGTTCTACAACAAAACATTCCGTCAAAAGGATTGAAAAATGACAACTTTGTGATGGATCCCACATGCTGGTCCTTTTCATTGTTGAGGTGTGTTGGGTAGCTCCATGTGTGACACCAGATCACCTTTTGTATCATGACAGATAATAAATTTGTGGTAGAAAAACAAGTCTCCAACTGGTATCGAGGGTCTTCAAGGTGTCTGGGAACTGTGTCAAGAAGATTTGTCTGCTGGTGTGAAAAGACATCATAATACATGGAAAGGTATTAGGCCTAAAAAAAAAAGATGTTGTATTGCCCTTTAGGTGCCAAAACATGGGTCGGCCGGTTGGAAAATCTTTTTTTAAAATTATTTTTCCTTCTTTTTTTTTCTCCCTCTTTGGGCTGATATTTCTCAGTTTTGAATGCTTTGATATATTTTTTTCTTCTCAAAAACGGTTAAAAAAAAAAACTTTTTAAAATCCGACCGTAGATTTCTAGATTTTTGGGTCGGTCGCAAAGGGCAAAGGCCTTACATGTATTAGAGAAAGAAGGAGAATGATTGTGGGAAGTATCTATAAACAAGTTGAAAACACAATAATTGAATGAGACCATTTAAAAAAAAAGCTTTTGTGTTGGGAACAGCAAACTGGATATATTCATTAGTACATTTAATAGTCATGCATGAAAAGGTTTCTTTGAATATGATTATTAGTAGTACTGATTTTTTTTTTCACGACCTAACTTTTTTAAGGATAAGAATGAAATGAATCTAATCATTAACAATTTGCTAAAGTTTATATTAATGTGCATGTATACATGGTAGAAAGGCAGACTTCATTTCAATTTTTATGGGTAGTAATTCATTATGTTTTGAGTGGCATAGCACTTGCACATTACAAGTGTTTTGTTTTTGTGAAAGTAACAACTTTCAGACTGAGACCACATTTCCTCTTGCTTCTCTGGAGTCAGATGAAATGACTCTCCAGATACATGTGTATTCATTAACTACCGTACTACTGATGCAGGGACGGAAGCAGTGAATGCTCTTATATTCCGCTTCATCAACAAGTATTCCCACTTCTGTTTGAAGCACTTTGACATTCTGGATGTGTTCATGTTGTTATTGATACAGTTTGGTTGTTGTGCTTTGCTAGACGTTGTCGGGTAATGTCCAATCGTATCATCATTGAGAGATTCATAGCCTGTTCACTGTTCAGACTACACTTGAGATTTATATGACACTCTTATAGAAACGTACATGTATAAAGCATTATTTATCACATAGCAAAAGGAGCATACAGACTAGAAAACAACGTTGTAAATGAGCGTATATATTGTATAAAGAAACCAGTTGTGAAAAGGTCAATTGCCGTGACAGCCGGCCAATCGTCAGTGCGTGCTCACAACAAGCTCCGCCCAGTTATATGATTCTATGCGATGCCATGCTCGAGCGGGATGCTACAGTAGCTGATCCTTAATCAAGTTTTCATACGAGATGATGCTCATGCAGGTGTTTTGCTACATCAGTTATGACTTTTCTTTATACGATGGGCAGACGGGGGGGGGGGGGGGGGGGGGGGGATGATCAATTATGTGTACATGTTCTTATGATATTGCTACATTGTACATTTCAACATACAATTTTCGAAGAGCTACATGAATGCAACAAATTCTGTGATTTTGAACGTAGGGTCAAATAGGCCTAATATTAGAACATGGACCCCACTTGGTGTGAAAGGGGCATTAAAGGGGAAGGGGTATGAATAATCATCCACTGGTTTGGTTGTATATTTGATATCATGTTTGGTTTTGATATGGAAGGGGCCCCTCACTTTCATCATCTCTTCCTGAAAGGAAATTTGATTTGAGGCCCTGTGAAAGGACTTCTTCACCTCAGCTCGGGGCAAACCCCGCACCATTCACAGTGCCTGGGACTGCATGCAGCGATGCGACCAGCGCCATCTGTCGTGCCTGAGACTGCAGTGATACAACCAGCACCATCTACAGTGCCTGGGACTGAAGTGATGTAACCAGCGATCTGTGTCACAGGATGTCATTTTATGGTTTATGGATGAATTCATTTCCATGGATATTTGACGCTGAATTCCCATGTGATTCCATGCCTAGAATCATTCAGAACAATGATGAAAGTGTAATATTGATTCTCATCAATGGCATCTTTATTGACATGTCATAAATGGTTTTACGAATGATTTGTGTCTTTTGGAGCATTTAAAAAGAACAACAACCGATCAAAAGAGTATATTTGTTGATGAGAATGAGAACGACAATGATTTAGAATAGGAAAAAGGATTTGTTTGACCACAAAACCAACTTTTTTGATACAATGCCCTACAAACTATAACATATCTAGGCAGAGTTTTCTGAAATGTACAGCATTGGAAGAAAGTAACAATTTTCTTTTCTTTATTTCCATTTGATTTGGGAAGAGCTAGTGTCAAATAGATCTAGTAAGAGGAAACGTAGGTTTCCTGTGTGAAAGGCTCTTCCTAATATATGTCAAAAGGTTCCAGCAGAATTTAGTCAGCTTCGGAAGGTTGAATTTGGTATCAAAGTCCAGAAATGTCTCATTTCGCTAGATTTAGACATTCACTCAGAAACAGGATTCACCAAGTTTCTTTATTTGATCATTTTGTGTGGATGTAGGTTCAAAGTATTTTGAGTTACTGAACAGGGAAAAAAAATACTTTAAACATTTCGGGGGCTACTTTTCAAGCTTGCTTGCATGAAAATAACACTCTTTAATTTGTTTTGCATTGAACTCTATGCAAATTTTGGGGGCTCTTTTATGACTTTTGGGCTCTTTTGGCATTTCGGGGGCTAATTTGCCCCGAGCCCCCGGGTATTTTTTTCACTGTATTGAACTACACATAGATGGAATGATTTTCTTTTTGGGGGTAATACAGAGAACTTTTAACTCCATGTATATATTTATTCTGAATGGTTGATTATTATTTCCATCAGGACCAATTCTTCTGTGCAGAGCTAGAAGGCTCACCCATTAATTCTGTATTATAAGTAAACACTTGGGTTCTGGCTCCAAAGATATTCATTGTGAGGTTTGAGGAAAATCCATATCATGACTAAATTACTAAACCTTGGTAAAAATCACAAATAAAGAACTTTGAGCACTGCATATAGGATGTCTGAGACTGCACATGTACATGTACATGTATATGAACAATGTTTACAGGATGATGTCATTCATTGTCCCTAGCAGCCATCTATTACCTTGGTCACCTGATGATGTCACTGGTGTCATTAGGCAAAGAATGTGTAGGAAAGAATTAGAAGTGCTGTGCCTGTATGAGCCATACTGTTGTACTGTCATACATGTACATGTATGTATATCATGATCTCCTGAAAGCAGGATCCTGGTGGTGATGTCATTGTCCCTAGCAACAACCACCAGACTTTGATACAAGGCAACTTATTTGTAGAAAAATATGTAGACATATGTATAGGTGGATGAATGTACTGGTGTATACTATCATATCCTGGACGTCCTTCAGGTTTTGTGGTAGAAGACCATCCATGTGATAGGTAGGTTGAGGATGATGTCATTCTTCCTAGCAACCATCAAACGTGGTAACTCAATGTCACCAACCCTACAATGCAAATGATTTATAGACAAATAATATATATAATGACACCTGTATGTACTTTTGCTCTATATTGTTTCATCTTGAACATCCTGGATGCTTTGTGATCCGGTAGTACCTTGGTAACTGGATAATGATGTCATTGTCCCTAGCAACCATCCAAACTTGATAACCCAATGATGTCACTGTTCCTGCCAGGCAAATTATTTGTTGCACCTATACCGTATGTACTTTTGCTATGTATTGTACATGTATACTTGTACAACGTATTATCCACTTCTTGAATATCCTGGACCCTTTGTGATCGGTAGTACCCTGGTAACAGGATGATGATGTCATTGTCCCTAGCAACCATCACTCATGAAGCAAACTCTTTCTCAAGGTTGATTTCATGTGATGATGGATTCCCTGATGATGATGTCAGAAGACCCCAGCTCAGCAGGAGACATGCTTAATCCAAGTGTTGCCATGCTGGCTATTGACGTAATACTGTATCAACTCCTGATGTAATGAAGAAGGGAGAGGAGAGTGATGCATCTTTCACACAGAGGAAAGAGAGTGGTTGAAAGTTGCTCTTATAATACGTGTATATAACTGAAAAAAATTATATATTTCTGCTCTAAACATACCTCTGATCATGTATGAGCTAACATAAGAGTAATTTGATACCCTTTTTATTCAAGCAGTACCAAATGGATATAAGTAACTAAATTTTGTAAAATGATAGTCACTGAAAAGAGGAAATGTGTCATCTGTAAGATGTCCAATACTTTCGAGATAAAATGAGAAGCATAGAGATTGCTAATCCAATCACATTGCTGTTCACATCCTACCAGGTACCCATTTAACACCTGGGTGAAGAGGAGCAATTGAGATAAAATACCTTGCTCAAGCTTCAAAGCCATTAGTCATGGCTTGAACTCATTTACTATGTATTCCCAGTCAAATGTTCATAGCACTTGACTACCACACCTGTAAACAACTTGTTTTTTTCCCAGAAATATTAACTAATGCCTGTTTTTTCTTAAGCTCTCATTCTGCCCGTAACACTTTTGATGTATTTTTCATAATATTATTTTGAATCTATGCTTACCTTTAAGTTTTGAGTCCTTAAATTGATCTGATAAATGGTCTGTTTTGCTTGGCCACGTCTTAACGATTTCTGGTTGGATAGTATCCAGGAAATTCTGGATTTTATCACTTTGACTGACCAATAGGCCTGTCGTCATCAGCTCGAGATTGCCAAATATCCCGCTATTTCAACTATCCGACAGCAAATTATCCAGTTGGTTTGAGTCTTCATCAGCCTGAAGTTGCAATTAGCTGAATATTTGGTCGGGATTGTCATCCCAAGATATCTTGGGATAGCTTGCAAAATATATATCCCACTATTTGGCAAAATATCCAGCTATTTGTCCGGTGCGTCTTCACCAGACCAAAGACTCGCATTATGCGCGAACGCTGAGCAAAGATATCTCAAGCTAATTTCTCAAGGTCGAGTTTCAAGTTTTGAGGTTGAATCTCGAGCTGATGAAGATGCGATTTGTAACTTCAGGAATGAGGATTATTTCCCAAATCAGAAATATGGGCTATTTGGCAATCTCGAGATGATGAGGACGAGCCTACTGACGTGAAAAAACTTGAAAAAAGTAGTTCATGGTTGTTTGAAACCTGATGACAGTTCAATAGTTTATCTGAAGATGTAGGTTGCCATTTCTTATTTACGTAGAGTATCAGTGAAGGTTTCTTGATATAGTCTTTCAATACAATCCAATTTTACCATTTGATACTGATACTGATGCTGTTTGTGGGACCTGCATGGGTTGTTCTTGGTGGAAAAAAACAAAACAAACACACAGTTTGCATGGAAGTGGAAAGCTATTTCAATACTGTAATACAAAATGAATGAATAAATAAATAAATCAATAAAATACCTCAAATAAAGATTTAAATTTGGAAGGCAACATAACAATTTTCAGAAGAGAATCTCATTTTTTATGTAGCTCATGTGAATTAAAACCAATGTTTTAATTGACCAATCTTGTATTTAGATACAAAAGAAGTGACTAATAATTCTGCCATTCTCTGTTTTAAAATTCTTTATAAAATCGTGGGCAAAGTTCCAAATATTATTTTAAACCAATGACAAGTTGTAATTTGATATATAGAGTATGTACAGTAGGGAGTGGCAAGACATAAGCAGTATCCCGGGATGAAGTGTTTGACTTCATTCAGACTAGTTAAATTCATGGTATACCGCCCGGGTATCTGTTTTTATGAGAACTGCATAGCTATATACATGTATTTTTTTCTAGTCTGAATGCCCTATAACAAGACATCATAGACAAAAAACATATAAAGAAATGTTTAATTCATACATTGTGTAGAGAAAGGAAGTTTGAGCATCATTTAGAATGAAGTATCAGCAAATTAAGAATCCGGTCTACTTCTCAAGTGAAGATCTGATTGTACTAAACTTCATAACTTGGTGGGGCTTATCATAAGTGCACATTTGAGCATCATTTTGAATGAAGTATCAGCAAAGAATCCGGTCTACTTCTCAAGTGAACATTTAATTGTACTAAACTTCATAACTTGGTGGGGCTTATCATAAGTGCACATTAATGGTTGCCCAGCTGTATCTGAGCTGGCACTAAACATAGACACAGATGTCAACTGACCTCTCCAGTTTTCCTTTATTCTATACCAGGGCTTGACATTAACAGGCACCCAAGACAAATGGGCGCCAAAGATCTCCGGTACCCCACATTTTGTACAGATTGTACAAAGTTCAGTCCGAATCCCCTTCCTAAGGCTGGAGTGCTGTCTATACTCTGTTTCTGTTTTTCTTTTGTGTATATACCATGCCCTTCTACTGTATGGTGATTCTTCAGTCAACGTTTCTACATCAGAGTTTTGTATAATTTTGCTTCAGTGTGAACAGGCTCTGAGAATAGAAACTGTTCATCAAAGTTTGCTCGGGGTGCAGTAGATGCAAGCTAGTTGTATCATATTTACTGCTTAATTTCTCTACCCAGAGCCCAAGTATGACATTTCCTTTGGACTGGATCGCCATGATCCCTCAGGGCTACACTGACATTTGAAACAATGAGATGGCACAAAGAAGTGAGGAAAAATTGTTGCGTCTTTCCTGTTGATGTAATTTGACAATGAAATATGTTTTTCCACCCACGTGCTAGCTGTATACATTTGTGCCTCCTCTTTACAGGCCCACGCGTTGGTTTCTCTTGTTGCAAGCATGTTTCTAGCTGTTCCTCTACATCTGCAATTTACCCCCTTCCCCCAAAGACGAAAAATAAAATAAAAAAGAAGACAAAAAAGAGACGAATTGTTTGATTGTGTTTGTTTTTGCTTTTAATCAGTTACTGAGAGCTGGAAAAGCTTTTTACCAATACTTCTTTACACTAGCATCCAGTAGACATTGTTTACTTGACCCCCCCCCCCCCCACACACACCCACATAACATTTTTGATGTCTTGGCCCCCAGATAATATGAAAGCCATATCTTTGAAAAAAAAAGTGCACATTTTTCTCACGATCAATCAGCATAGTGGGAAATTTGGTTATTGTTTTACTAACATGTGTTTGTAATCGGAGAAATGTTCTAAAGAATGTGTAAACTTATTTTTGGTTTCACACACAGTTTGAAATAATATGGTGTTCTTATATTCAGTTCATATTTCATTATGATATTATGTTCCTGATGTGCATCCAAAGAGCTTTAGGAAATGCTGACACTAGGAATTGTGTTGTGATAATTATACTATTGATAAGAAATTAATTAATTTTCCATTTTCTTTTTCTCTTTCTTTTATTTCCCCATATCCGGTGCCTTCATCTGCTCTGGTTTCGTGATAACAGGTATGTGAATGTGTTACTATCCTTCTCTATATACGTGTACAGCAATACATCTGCTCAGAGCAATAAGGGCATTACATGTAGCTCATATCATTGAACACAGAGTTAATGCCCTTCTGGCTCTCGACAGATGAATTTATGTTTATTATTTACCGGTAATATTAATTTATTTAAGCCCCACTGTACTACTTGTAGCTACTTGCTCCCTCTATATAGAAAAAATGCATAATCGGTGACCATTGGTTCCCCATGATCCTCTTGTTGTTATGTTAATTGAGAGTTGAGTTGATGAGATAGCCACCTGTCAGTGACCACCCATGGTGGTCTAATCCCTTCTAGCCAAACTAGTACAGATGGCTTTAAAGGATTTAATATGAATTTATGCAAAGTATTTAATATGAATTTATGTAAAGTATTTAATATGAATTTATCTCAAGTATTTAATATGAATTTATCTCAAGTATTTAATGTAAATCATGATGCACATTTTATGTCAAAATTATCAAGTTTGGCATATTCACCACTATAAACAGAAGTTCATGTGTGATATAAGGAAGATATGACATTTGCAACAGGTTTCTGTCATCAAAGAGAAAGGATTTAGGAGTTAGGGTTAGTGCTGTATTTTGGTTTTAGGTTAGATTAGGGTTGGGATAAGGGTTGTAGTTAGGATGAGGTACATTTACAGTATAGTGTTGGTCCAGGCATTACGTCTATGGTCCAGGGGAGCTCACAAGAAGATAGTCACAGCTAGAGTTGCCAATTTGTGTTTGATTGATTACACCTAGTGACCTTCTAAAATTCACAACTTTCTTATTTTTGATGATTGTTTTGCTCAAACTTTTGCAGACCAGTTCCCATCATTTTCTGCTTCTATGAAACCAACTCAATATTAGGGTGGACTTTCCTTTTAAACCCATGAAGCTATTGTTGCTGAAGCCTATTTCATAGAACTCCTTCTCAGTCAGAAGCACTTTAGTGATGTAATTTCTAAACAAGGTCCTTCAAACCAGTATCGCACCAAGATGCTTTCATTTAGTACAAGCACACTGATCTTTGACATCTTTGCATACAATAAGAATGGAAAAGTTGGGCTCAGTGGAGATCTACATTTGTAATCTTGAAGTCTTTTGAGGTGGTGATACTTCACAAGAGTTTCATAAAGAGATCAGGGCTTATCAGTATGAATAGGTATAGAAGTACAGATTGGTGGGGAAGACACAAAAGTTGGCAGAATTGATGGGTCTTGAAATCTTTGAATCAGATTACCACACCGCTTATCCGGGATCTACATTGTCCACAGAAGAAGGTGCATCTGTCACTTTTCTCAGTTCTTTGTTGTACGTACTGTATGTACATCTAACTATTTTAAAGCCCCACTGCACTACTTGCGCCCTCTATATAGCAAACAAGGCCTAATCGGTGCCTGTTTGTCCCCCATGATCCTCTTTTTCTTATGTTAATTGAGAGCTGAGTTGATGAGATAACCACCTGTCCAGTGACCTTGCTGGGTGGTCTAATCCCCCTGGCTGCACTAGTGCGGAGGGGCTTTAAGTTTACACCATACTTGCAGAAAACTTGCTAATGCATATTCTTGTCTAGATATATTTGATGCATGCCTACTCGTTTCCTTGAATCTTTAAAAAAAATATGCATAAAGTTATGGAAAACATATTTGCTGTATGCAAATCTTTTATGGTAAACAAGAAAAATATTTCTTAAAAATAACATTTTGTGGATTATATCATTAAATTCCTGTTCTTGACAAAGCGACATTGGAAACTTTAGGTCAATTTGTTTTAAATTCCTAACATTTTTCAAGCTTCTAAAATGGATTATTGGATCACTTTAATTTCATTTAAAAGGTTCATTTATAGCATTAAGGATTCAGTTCAGTTCAGTCAGTTCAGTTCAGTTATTTTATTTTTGCACGGCACCAACTTCAGCCAAAGGCTGTTCTTCTGTGGTCCGTGCGCAATATAAAAATTACATGTACAATTATAAGATAACACATATTATCATAACATATGAAATATTAAAAAAACAAAATAAAAAACAAAAACAAGAACATAAGTATACAAAGAAAAATGAAAATTTACAAACCAAGATACTACTACCCAGCCCCCCCCCCCCCCCCCCCCCCCCCCCCCCGTCGGCAGTTATTCTTTCCAAACAGCGTATATTTTAGATTTTATAGTTATATAAATATATATTTAAGTGAACAAAAATAAAATTAATATTTATATTACCTTGATTTAAATACAGAGAAAGACATATTTTTAACGTTCATAGGTAGCTGATTCCAAGATTTAATGCCTCTATAACATAAGCTCCTTTTCTTAAAATTCGTATGTGGTTTTGGCAGTTCTAAGGTTTTATGAGCATTTCTCAAGCTATAATGATATTCTTTAATAACAAAGTACTTTCTAAACCCACCATATATCATTCCATGCACTATTTTATACAAAATACATAGAACATGTTCATCTCTCCGTTTTGATAGATTTTCTATTTTCAGACAAAGAAATAAATCTCGGCTTGGGAACCTCCATTCAACTTGAAGTACCACCCGGAATGTCCTATTCTGCAGCTTTTGCAAACTGTCTAAATTTCCTTTTCCGGTATTCCCCCAAATTGCACTACAGTAATCAAACTTACATTGTATTACTGATTTATAAAATATTAGTGCAGTTTGCTCTGTAACATATGGTCTAATTCTTTTTAACAAATATATATCTTTTAATACCTTCTTACTTAAATATTCAATATGTTTACCCCAATCCAAATGTTCATCAATAACTATTCCAAGATACTTACAGTGGGTTACACGTTTGAGAGGAACATTTTGTATGTAAACATCTGGCACTATAATATTTTTTAGCCGTTTCTTCGTTCCGATAAAAAGTAATTCACATTTTGGTACATTTAAAGCAAGTCTGTTCCTTTTTAACCAAATATCAATAAGTAATAAGTCTGCATTTAATGATTCGGTAAGAGTTTGATGATTTGCACTAGCGTTATATAGACACGTATCATCAGCATATAAAGATATTTTACATGTTTTCAGACATAAAGGCATATCATTAATAAATAGGATAAATAACAATGGGCCAATATTTGACCCCTGCGGTATTCCACATTGCATCTTTTGTGAATTGGAATGAACCCCATTTACACAAGTGTATTGCATGCGATTGGCTAAGTAGCTACTAAACCACTGTAATGACATTACATTCAAGCCAATAAGCCGTAGCTTATTTAAAAGAATTGAGTGGTCTACTGTATCAAACGCCTTTTTTAAGTCAAGGGTCACCACGCCTACAAGATTACCTTTATCTAAACTATCAAGCCAGTCTTCCGTGACGTTCAATAGAGATGTCATTGTAGAGTGTTTCGGGCGAAAACCTGACTGATTGCAACTTATAATTCCGTTCTGATCCATATAACCGTAAAGTTGATCAAATACCAATTTTTCAACAATTTTAGCTATCGCCGGAAGAATTGATATTGGTCTATAATTGTTCATATCAGACTTTTTTCCTGATTTAAAAACTGGAGTAACACGAGACATTTTCCATTGTAGAGGGACAACACCTTGCTCAAAAGACAAATTTATGATATATGTTAAAGGCTTGAGAATATAAGTCATTACAATTTTCCAAAATTCAGCTGGTACATTATCTGGACCACAGGCCTTCTTATCTTTTAAATTCTTAATAACATTTAAAACTTGTTCTTCATTAACTAGATCAAAATGGAATCCATCTCCAGGTACAACAGTATGCATAACAGGGTTTGAATCGTTTTGACCATGATCATCAAGGGTCACAATACTTTCCTGAACTGTTTGCCCAATATTTATAAAATGACAATTAAAACAATCAGCAATTTCTATTTTATCATCAATCATATTATTTTCTATTTCAATGTGGGATATTTTCACAGAATTATGTTTTTGTGGCATTAAGCATTTCAACGATTTCCATATATCTCCTGATTTACCATTACTTTCATTGATACTACGAGTGATGTAATTTTTCTTTGCTTGACGGATACATGCAGTAACCTTATTTCGTAATTCTCTATATCTTTTCCAATCCTCAGAATCACCAGTTTGTTTCGCTTTTTTCTTTTGATCATTTCTTTGTCTTATCAATAATAATACATCGTTATTAATCCAAGGAGACTCTTTTTTCTTAATTCTCTTTTTGCGCACGGGTGCGTGTTTGTCAAGTATACTTAAAAGTGTCTTTTCAAAACAATCATACGCCTCTATTACACTGTTCATGTTTTGTATTACTTCCCACGATAAAGCAGCAACGTCTTCCTTTAATTTTTCAACATCAACCTTTTTCATGTTTCTCCCTACTTTGTGCCTATGTTCATTTTGTTTACACCCTTTTGTTTTCCCCAATGTACAATAAACAAGATAGTGATCACTGAGTGATATTTCAATAACACTTGCTTGTCCAATTTTATCACGTTCATTTGTCCATATCAAATCAATAATTGACGAAGTATTATGTGTAACTCTAGTCGGGGAAGTAATACACTGATTGAAATTATACCTTTCCATTATTTGACACAAATGTTTCGTATAAGGAGCTTTATCTGTTTTCAAAAGATCACAATTCATGTCACCCAGAATAATACATTCACTGTTCAATACATCAATTTTCTCTAACAACGTCTCAAATGATTGAAGAATGGCAAGATTTGAGTTTGGCGGTCTGTACCAGTTAACAATAATAACAGGGCGAGAGTATGGTCGTTTGATCTCTATAACGACTGTTTCCAAATTTTCAACAGAAAAATCAGACCTAGCAATGTAATTAATGTCTTCTCTTACATAAGTAGCAACACCTCCTCCTGCTCTGTTTCTATCTTTTCGTTCAATATTATATCCATCACAAGAAATTTCTGAATCATCAAAGAAATCAGAAAGGTGAGTTTCACTTAAGGTTAATACATCTATATTGGTTCGTTTCAATAAAATGCGGATTTCATCAATGTTTTTAGTTAAAGACGCACAATTCAAATGGGCTATTTTAAAACCGTTACAATTATTAAGTGTCAGGAATTGTTCTTCAATAATCGACTTTTCTCCTGTATCATCGAGTTCAATAAAATGACGAGTACCAGGTGAGTCATTTACGATATGTGGTGATTCTCTTGTATTAGGTATATCGTCTTTACTTTGTCTGATGTTAGCACGACTGGCCATCATTAATTATGGTATGAAGAAATAAACTAAACTGTAGCTCTTACAAAGATTCAACATGACGGAGATCTCTGATGGGGATTACCTTGTCGTTAGTTGACAAGACAAGAACTCGGCCGTCCTGTGTCCAGACACGTTTTGCACGCTTCTCCTTGATTTTGTTGACACAGGCACCGACTATCTCCTGTCTTGATGAAGTTAGATCCTCTTTGATGTATATTTTGGATCCTCGAAGTTTCGACTTGGCTTGGTAGACCAACATCCTCATGTTGTAGCGGACAAACTTCACTATCACAGCTCTCGGACGATTTTCTGAGCCACGGGATTGGCCATTTTCTGGTCGTGGGCGAGGTGTCACTCGATGACTTCTGTCCAGTTCTGTAGGCATGAGGTCAAGATCCAACTTATCTTTGAAAAAATTGAGGGCAATTTTATCAGTATTTTCGTTTTGAGATTCTGGTATTCCGTATATCCGTAACGAGTTGCGTCTAGTATATTGTTCAAGGGATTCAGTTGCGGTCTTTTCCCTGTCAAGGCATTGTTCGAGTTTCACCATTTTGTCTTTCACGTCTCTCACCTCTCTCTTTTTGCTTTCAAGTTCAAGTAGCAGTCCATCATGCACATTTTGTGAGATTTTTTCTTCGAGTCTCTTACACACAGTTTCATATACAGAGTCAACGATCTGATCAATCACAGGGCCTGACAATAGTACCTTTGTGATTTCCTTACATATCACGTCTTTTAGTTCACTACTCACGCATTGTTCTTTCACGGGTGAGTGACCAGCTGAGTGACCAGCAGACTGACCATCTGGACTGGCGTCGACTTGACCGTCTCTATCGTGGGTTTCGTCGCCTGAGAGTTCGGCTAGATCTTCAGCTCGACTCCGTGTCTGTATACACTCTCTATTTCTTCCCTTCTTCCTGTCCTTTTTACTCAACATTTTTCAAAAATTCGTGTTCCTAAGAAGTCCACAGCTCCAATAATGGTGCCCAATGTAACAAATATCACCAGCACAGGTAGGTATAGCACAATGAAATCTCGAATATAGCGGTAAAAAGTGAAATTTAAAAGGTTTCTTTGCGTTACTCTTTGCGTTGCTCACCGTCGTCAAACATGACAGATGTAATGTAGATACAATACCTTGCTCAAGGACATAAAAGCCATGTCATTGTCTTCATAAATCAGGATAATTGTACTTACCTTCTTGAAAGAGATTATAAATGGAACAATTTGTGGTACAATCATGTGTGAAAAATATAAATTTATCGCTGCTTATCCACAGATACTCTCAAAAGCAGACACTATGTGGAGGTTATTTATTAAGATTATGAGGTTTTAATTCTCCTCTTTGATAAAGATAGTACAATGTATTTCAAGGCAGATTGCATAGGTTGTCTTGGTTGTGCATATCCATGACACTGGAAGGTTGTTCCATTCTGGGATAGAGTGTTTTCTTGCCGATGCAGTTGCTTTCAGGTGGCTTACTGTGCCAGTGTGAAAGGGGCTTTAGACTCCCAGGTAAGATATTTTATGAGTTGTGATTGAGCTGTCTGGATCCCTACTGAGTTGATATTACCATCCTCCTTACCACCTGCGTCTAATGGCTTCCTACCTGCCTGCCTGCCCCCTTTCTTCATCTACTGTTCAACTAACATACACGTAGTCTTATAGGTGGGACCATTTGTGCAAATTCATTCTGGAAGGTTTGACAGGTTTCTGGAAAGCTATGCAAAGTTAAAACTACTTTTTACCGTTTAGATTGGGTGATCATGCAGTGGCAGACAAGAATTCTCTTGCTGGTGGTAGGGACATCACATTTCTAGTGTTGCTGTTTTTTTGTTTTTTTTACTGTGAAATTATCCAACAAGCAATCCCCATCCATTTTATTATGGGTAAAATGTGTGTACTTGATATGTACTTAAAGTATGCAAGATTGGGTTCTGCCAGGGGGGGGGGGGGGGGATGGGTACCCTCCTGCCCCCTGTCATTGTATTTTTTTAAGACTGTTGTTTTAAATTCCATCAGAAGAATTTTGCTTTCCAATCCCTTTTACATGGAGAGGTGTTAACATCTACTCTAGATATGTTATGCGTATCAGTTACACCCTTCGTGTAGGGCATGACCATGTGTTATCCTAATTAGATTTGATTGATTATATTTCAAACCTGATATTCACCAGCTCTAAGGGATTCAGAGCTGTTAGGCCTAACTGGTTCTTACTATCCTGGAAGACAATTAAGAGCTCTCTGTGTTAAATATTTGTACTATTTGGATTCTAGACAAAATGGAAATATAAAACTTACAAATAGTATAAATCATCTTGTAAAAGCTGGTGCCAGAAGGGTGTTAACTCACACCCTTCTAAATATATCTAGCACCCTGATTGCTCTCAGCAGACAGTAAGAGGCCTGCATGTATGTACCTCAGCCCCCTCTCATTAAAACATGTCTGTACTTTACATGTACATGACGGTGTGTTGGTCCAGACATTGAGGGGGTGGGTGGGGGGAGGTCTTATTCTACAGATGAAATTAGAGGAGGGTATGGGAGCAGGTGCAAGCTTCTTTTTGGGTTCCCTTTCCCCCTCCTTTTTCCTCTTCTGTTTTCTTATTATTCTCTTTTGATGGGAGGGGGGTGGGTGGGCACATAATGTACCTTCTTGTGCCATTAGTAGCTAAATGTACATTACAGTGTACTCTAGAATCGATACAGTATTTTCATAAGATGCATTTGTTGATCTCTTGCAAACACAAAAGAAATTTTACTGAACAATTGGATGCAGTTAAAGAACATATGAAATGTTTAATATGATTAAATCATCGAGAGCAATATTTCATGAAGCAAAACAAAACACAAAGAGAAACAACATAATAATTTACAGCATTACACTAATAATTTCCTGGAGTTGTACATGTGGACGAGAATAGTAAACAGGAAAAAAAGGACATGTGCACTTGAAATGTCAGCCTCAACCTTGACAAATGTTTGAAATAACTAGATCAAATTTCCTGCCACAGAAGTCGACGAAGGGGAAATAACCTAATTGCGTTCTCCCGTCCCAGTCCAAATACATTTTTTCAAAGTTAGAATGGATAACATTTGACATTCATTTGAGTGTCTCACTCAACACATACAGGTTGACTTCTGTGGCAGCATCAATTGTACATCAGTCTGGCGATTGACCTACATGTACTTCCCCCGCCCGCCCCCTCCCCCTCCCCACTTTCTTATTGATTTTTATGATTATTTCTTCAGCATGAATGTACTATCCATTATCTGAACCTTTTCTAAAATGTATATTTTGCTCTTGTAAGCTATGACTTATCATTTGAAATGTGCAAGGGAAAGGTCTTAATTGCACTCTCTTGGCAGAATTTCAAGTTCATTTCAAATTTAGAATGGGAAAATATTTGACATTCATATGGTGCCAAGTTTGTCTGGGAAATGACCTACTTTTCTTTCAACCTTCTGGTAATATTGATTTCATGAATTATTTCTCAGTCATGATATCTATTTCCTTTAAATTATTAATCAGTTATATGTTTTAGGCTGAATTAAATCCCATTCTCTTTTCATTAATGTTCAAATTCATGAGAAGTGAGAGCCATTTGAAAGAACTTACATTGTACCTGTCAAAATGCTATTAATCAAATATGTATGGAAGATAAAATATTTGACATTTTTGAATGGGCATCTCTTAATCTAGTTTTCTATTTATGCTCCCTCTTTAATAGCTTGTAATTTGGTTAATGGTGTTTGTGCTGGTAAATCTGTCATCAGTCCAGCTAACCAGCTTTAAATCATACGGCAGGGTCCATGTTTAAATCTATTACATATTTGATTGGCCTCAGGGTTGGAAGATGTTGCTAGTCAATGACATGAAATGGCTGGTTATTAAAGTTATTGGGGCATGCAAGTAGATGTATAATGCAGTTCATGTGTAAAACATGTTTGCTACATGATTCCTAGCTGTCTCATCACCTCAGCTGTGTGCTGGGCACGTGCAAAAGCTCTTCAACACTGAATGTGCTAACATTACATTCACTTGAAGCAAGAAATCTATATTAAGAGGAAGTACTGGATGTAGAAAAGTATGTAGACAGATGTGATATTATTTTCATAGATATTTTAAAAATTGTAACATGTATATCTCTTACAAAATGAGTATCATAATTTTTTTTGAGTCTCTATCCCCATTCTCTCTGTGCATCTCTTTGCATATTTCTTCCTCCACCCCTCCTCCCTCTTTCTCTTTCTCTTGCTCTCTCTCTTTCTTCCTCTTTATCTCTCTCACTCATTTCTCTTCTGCATCATCATGAGTATAGTCGCTTTTAATGTATCCCCTCTGTAAATACATGTATATCATGGATGATTGTTATATTCCCTGATGCCATCTTTGTCATTCATGAGGGCTAGAGCTGCTAGTTTAAAGGGGCCCATGTACCAATATTATTAGACATCTTTATGTATGGTTAATGACTAAATAGCATTAAAGGGAAAATTTCTCTACTAAATCTGGCAATCTATCTTAACAGAAGTAATATACATGTATGTCACTGTTATCTTGAATACTGTACTGTACCAGAAACTTGAATATTTCTTTTTCCTGAATGTTTTTAGATACTGAGATTTGCAACAGTTTCATGCTGCATACTGGTTGTGTCACAAATGATACAAAAATGAATTTTTGCAATTTTAGAGAATTTATAGTTTTATTCACAGACAGATTGAAAAGATTTCTTGGTGACTGTGCCCCTTTAAACCTTGTGCAGTGTTTTGAGATGGACATTTATTCAAAGGGACAGAGGAAGATGATCTGGTTAGGAAAAGGAAAGACAATCTCCGCGGTATGAATCATTAATCTAGGCAGCCATGATGAATTCATGTCTCCTATCTTTCCGGCTTAGTGTCCTCAAAGGCTCGCTATCAGCACAAAGCTGTGAAGTACAGACCTGTTCACATATTACATTTTTTTTATATATTTGGTTGGGATTGGATTTAATTGTTTTATCTGCAGCATACAACTCAAATGCAAACTTAACTATTTACTTAAGAATGAGGAGATGTAGTTGTGCCCTTTTAGGCATTACAGACCATAGTGAAAGTGGGGAGGGGGCCGAGCTGCAGTCTCTGGAAAAGTTTGAAATAACCAATTTTCAGGTAATCACCATCTCATACTCTAGCAGCGAGATCTCGCACGAAGGAGCTCTCAAAGCTTTTTCGTAAAACTTGGAAAGTGGCAAGTTTATATATTCTTTTATAAAATGCTACCTCTTGAAAAATTGTGATCGTATGCCTATGGTGACCCTCCCAATGTTATGGAAAAATGCAAATCAGAAGTACAGTTTACCCATGATCTTGCACTCTATTGTTAATATTGTTAATAATGAATCAAAATAATAATACATACATAAACCTTTAGTTTAAGTTGTGGCCAGGTTTACGGAATCCCCTTTTCCACCTTTCATTTTGACATATGTTGTAATATATAACCTTGAATAGAAAAAAAATCTGATTTATACATTCTTTAAAAAACATACATTCTAGACATTTGTAATAGCTTTAGTGGGAACACACTTGGAGATTGTTTACAATTTAATGGAAATGTGTCTTCCTCACAGACTGTCCGATAGCAGGCATGTGTTAGAGATACCCAAGAGGAATCGCTCCTATCCATTTGGAAGTGACTCATATTTTCTTCATCCATTTCAAGAGTTACCCTTACATGAGGGCTCTTCACATCAAAGCTTTTAGAGAGATAGTTAAATTGATGTTTGAATTGCAATTATGTCTTTTGTGTGTGAACAACAATAATCTCATTGATGTTTTTGTGTAATGTATTATCAAAGAATAAACATTATATGTTTTAATTATTCCTGTTGAAGAAGCTTTTATTGCACAGTTGTCGTCAATATATTCTTACCTTAGAAAGGAGCATGGCTACATACATGTAGTTAGAATTTATTCTTCAGAAATTCATAAAAAATATAACTAAAAAGATATGTCGCCTCAAATAATGTATAGACTTGTGAGGAATTATAAAAGAAATCAAAAGTATGTCTTTTGGGGAGGTTTAGGTTAGTAAAAACGGGATCATCACTTAATGTTTATTTACTACAATTATTTAATTGGAATTCTTAATTGGACATATTAGATGCATAAATTTCCTTAATCTCATTCTCAATATTATGTCTTTCACTTCTAAATGAATACATTATCTTTTATTCTCATTAACAGTCAATGCATGATTATTATTATTTTTTTAAAGATACATCTTTGTAAGCCCTTCTTCTCTTACACGTGCAACAATCAAATGAATGATTCTACTCATGAGCCTGACTCAACCAGCGAGCAAAGATCAGACATCAATAATATTCATTCAAAGTAAACCTATACTTGACATCTAGTTGTTAATTGTAGTCATTAAGAGAAATCAATATGAGTTCATTCACATACATGCCGCTGGATAGTATCATCTCACTGCTGTGGTACTGTATGCTTCAAGGGAGTAGGGAAACAGAGCACGTTCAGACTTAAGAGGATACATTGTTTTTGGTAGTATACATTCAAGAGAGATATATGGTATAATTTACTACTTAATAGATAAACATTAAATCTGTAAATGTGGTATATTCTCATGGAGAATTTTAATCTGTCTATTTTTCTTTTGTTAAAATACAAATCATAAACATTTAAAGTCATAGGTCAAATTCATTCATTTGAATAGAGAGTATGGAAGCCATCATGTATATTTGACAGGATTGCTTCAATACAGGCCTTGATTTTTTTTAAAGCCTATCTGAACTAGTTTGGCCAGGAGGGATTAGACCTCCTTACATGGTCACTGACAGGTGGTTATCTCATCAAATCAGCTCTCCATTAACCTAAGAAAAAGAGGAACATGGGCAGTCCTGCTTAGACAATAGACCAGTGTACAGTGTATTGAATTTTTTTTAAAGCTCTTTCTCTTGGTTTCTGGTGATAAATGCCTTAATGTGCTGCAATTCAAAAAAGAAACTTTGTTCTATTTTAAAATGGTGTTGCTATGTGGGACAGTCATTAGGCAAGCATTAGGCATGGATATGAAACTGCATGGGCACATGATGAAACAACAGAAAATTAAAACTTTCTTTACATTGATCCAAGGGATATAACCATGGACCATGGACCTACTACTCAAAGCTATGTGGAAATAGAAAACAAAAACTCAACATTTCTGAAAAGCTTTATGGATATGTATGAACTCCACCTTACATTTTGAATCAATGATAGACGATTGATTGCAATTAGAGAGGCGGGTTGCTCGATCAACAATGAGAGAGGCATTTCATCATCCATTGTACCAAGTCAAATATGCATAAATGTCACGGTGGAAAGAAGAATATATGCATAGAGAGAGAGTGAGGAAATGTTCTGAGGGAAAGTAGCCTTTTGTGCATTCAACACAATGCAGTGCATTTGAATAATTGATATGCATTATGTCTTCAGAATCAAATGGAAATGCGAGGTCATGTGAAGAATATTTAATGTATTATTCATAAATTTGCCATATTGATGGAAAGCAATTTTGTCGCTTTTTATTTCGGAGTGAGAGCATATGTAGCACAGTGTCTAAAATGTCAAAATTTGTTTCAACTTCAATCCATTTGAAATAAAGTATCTTGCAGATTTTGAAAGCACTGGATAAAATCAATAATTGATACAAATTATATATATACCCTGGTATGCAAATTTAGCAAGCAGAGAAATTTCCCACAGAGAATCCAGTTTTTACATTTAGGGGTTCCAAAGTAGATTTGGAGTTCTATTTTTCTCAGACCATTGTATCAAACCTAGTCTGCAGGCACCTACACTAATTTGGCACTTTATCACAAGCCTTGAGTGGAGCCTAGCTAGTCAGTCATTGGCTGTGTCAGATAAGCTAAAGTATAGAGCATATGCAGTATGTTGTCAGCGTAGTCTCACAGTGCAGACACTGCTACACACAATGAAGGACAAGGGCTTGTGCCTGCAAACTAGATCACACCCTCCATGCTTTTCCAATCTCTACCATTATCTACCTACTCAGTGAAAAAAAATACACGGGGCCCGGGGCGAATTAGCCCCCGAATTGCCAAAAAGAGCCCCCGAAAGTCATAAAAGAGCCCCAAAAAGTTTGCATAGAGTTCAATGCAAAACAAATTAAAGAGTGTTGTTTTCATGCAAGCAAGCTTGAAAAGAAGCCCCCCCAAAAATAAGTGTTTTTCCCTGTACCCACTCTCTCTTTGCGAGTGGCCACTTCTTTCATCTTTTCATTTTTCTTCTATTTCGTCTTCTTTCACTCTCCCTTTCCCCTGTTGCCCTGCCTGTGTTTGCTTTCTCTATTGATCGTCTCCAAATTTTTTGACAAATGGAGAAGGTGAACCAACAGGAAGATGGATGTTTCGTGTGTGGAGATGATGAGCAAACCCCCAGTACTTTACAGACCCAAGCAAGCATATCCAAGTCCTGCCAATCATATTTCCCCCCTTTCCCTCCACATTTGGGGAAGAAGAAAGGAAGGAGATGTTAGGTGGGGTAATTGGGGGGGGGGGGGGGGTTGATGTTAGATCTGTTTGTAGCGACTGCCTAAGGGAAACACAGAAAGTGGTCTTTGTAGACAGGTTCCTTGTGTACAAGAGAGGAATGAGAAACCATTTTCAAGGGGAACAAAACATGTGGTCTTTGTAGACAGGTGGTCACTAAAGCAGGTTTGACTGTATCATATTAAGTGGGAGCACAGTGGTATATAGGTGAAGGCTCTTGATTCTCATATGAGAGGTCCCAGGTTCAATCCTTGCTCAGTATTTTCATCCAAGGTGTGTTCCCTACCTTGTCCCTGGCACCTGGCAAAACTGAGGTACCAATTGCAGGGCCTGCAGTGAGAGCATTATCAATAATTTAATATTATGATGCAGAGCTGCCAACCATTCCGTTTTTGCCGGAATTACTCTGTTTTTTCGTCCAAATTATGGTATTACGTTTTTTCTTCATAAAATATGTTTTTTAAATTTTTAAACAACTGCCCTAAAATGGTGATTTGATCACAAATTCAATAGAAAACTAATTTTAAAACATACTTGAAGAGAAAAATATTCTCAAAAAAAAAATGAAATGCTGATAATACCAAAACAACCACCAAAAAAATTACCTGCTTGTATGGAAAAAACAGCATGATGAATGAACATTTCTGCATTGGAAGTGTGTCGCGTGTGGTTGTAAGTTTTGTTTTCATGAATTCGTTTTTTTTTTGCTTGAAATTCCTTTTTTTTTTGCCATCATGATTCCTTTTTTTGGTTGCACAAGGTTGGCAGCTCTGGGAAAAGGAATTTTTATTTTATTGTACAGTTGTATTGTAATGTCGAAACAGATTATTAATATTAGAGATCCACAATGACCTCACATACTAAAATAATTCAAATGGGGAAAAGCAATTTTTAGTCCCTTCCTCCTCCTGGGCATTGTGTTTGAAAGGTTGAGAGGGTAATCAAGTATTGTCTGCTGAGAGCCAGAAGGGTGTTAATTCATATCATTTTACATAGAGTTAACACCCTTAGATTTTGAGTTCCATCCTTACATGCTGAGACCTAAGGCATGGAAAATGGGGGAAAGCAAGTTTGAGTCCCTTCCCACTCCAGGGCATGCTCTTTGAAAGGTTGAGAGGGTAATAAAATATGATAAATGATTTTAATAGTCAAACATTGCCATATTGACATTTATGTCTGTTTCCTGTCTTGTTCCTCAACAGACAGTAGACTAGACTTTGTTTCTTGTATGTTGATGTCTATCTGCACTATGTCTCCCATTATGATCTATGCCTCAAGGTATATCCTGTCTTCACCTCACATTCTCTTCCCCCCTTTTAATTTTTCCCCCTTTTTTTCTTCCCACTTGCATTCATCTCCCGAATGTCGTTTTATTACTTAAGTATTCTATTAATCATTTTGTCAATTTTTAAATATTAATGAATGCGTATTAGTGCTGTAACAACACGGATATCTCCAATTCCGTTTAACCGCCAGTCAAAACCGGACGGTTTTCGGTTAAACGATTAAAAAAAAAAAAAAAAAAAAAAAAAAAAAAAAAAAAAAAAAAAAAAAAAAAAAAAAAAAAAAAAAAAAAAAAAAAAAAAAAAAAAAAAAAAAAAATCGTTTTTTTTTTTTTTTTTTTTTTACCGACTCTGTCGGCAACTTTCATTTAACTGCGAGGTGCATTTAAAGGAGCCGATTTGTGCTTGTGAACTTGTCACAAATAATAATAACAATGTTGTTTTTAGAAGAATGTGTAAATTAAAAACAGTAGAGGACCTAGGACAGAACCTTGTGTAAAAGTTGGATGAATTATTATTATAAACTACATATTGAGATGATGAGATCTATTACAAAGATTACTTTCAAACCAAGATGACAGACAAATTGGAGTGTTGTTCTAGTTTTGGAGTGGTGAGTCAACACACAGATTACTGAGCTGGGATACATTGCCAGGCATAGTGCCAGGTGGAGGGGCATAAATCGAAACTTTAAAAAAAATAAAAAAATAAATAAATAAAAAAAAAAAATTAAAAAAAAATATATTAAAAAAAAAAAAAATCGGGAAAACGAAACCGTCCAATTGAAAACGGAATCCGCCATGGGCGGTCGGATACCGGACGGTTAAACGTTTGACGGTTAAACGTTTGACTACAGCACTAATGCGGCGTGCAGAGTAAAACTAGACTCTATCAGAACCTTTCTTCATGATAAATGTAATTACTTTAATAATCTTTGAAACTGTTAGCTCACTACATCTGTCTTGTGCCAGGGTACATACATTTGTGCCAGGCATATTTTCCACATTTATTTTTGTTTTCCCCTTTTTCCATTCCTACTTTTTTTATTAGGGACTCCCCCCCCCCCCATTCCACCCTCTCTCTCTCTCTCTCTCTCTCTCTCTATCTCTCTCTCCCCTCTCTCTATCGCTCTCTCCCCTCTCTCGCTCTTTCTCTCTCTCTCTTCCTCTCTCTCTCTCTTCCTCTCTCTTTCCTCTCTGTGTATATTTTTTCTTTATCTCCCAGGTCTCCCCTATAGATCTTCCTTTTTTACTGTACCGGTATACTTTCTTTCTCTCGTCTCCATGTCCTTCTTTCTCTCCGTTATGTTTTCTGTTTGACAAGTAGTCCTATACCCTTGAGTGCGGAATCGCCATTGGGAATTAGACATCCCCATCCAGGCTCCTAATCATACCTCCCCGTTCAGCTCAGGCTACCAGAATTCATCTTATCTTTATCTGTTAAGCGCATAGAGACAGTATATACCATACAATGCACTATGTTAATCCAGATTTATTGATGAATTTTTATGTTAAACACAAAAATCTTCTAAATACAGTACCGGAAGCTATACAATTTTCCCCTTTTTACTAGCCTGAATGTGTGTAACAAGACGTCATATAACAAAACATGATAAAACTATTAAAGCATAATAAAGCATCGCGTCAAAGGGAAAACTTAAAAATCAGGGTCCCATTTTAGTCTGAATTTCGTATTGCGCATAATTGGTGATTGACAAGCTGTCATGTCAAATGAACTCCTCAAAGCTACACGTAATTTCTTTTTACAACATTTCTTTATATATATATATATATACATGTACCGGTAGTTGACATTATCCAGTCTGAATGATCTTTTATAGAACGTTTCTTTATATGAGTTTTGTACACATTGTCTGTTGTCTGAACAGGCAAAAAAACACCTGTCAGTTTGAGTGTTGGAAAGCGTTCTTGTGTAAAGTGATTATTTCTTTCTGGGTCACAGATCTTCTCATGCAGCAACAAGGCCTTGCGTAAAGAATTTATGAAAATTCAGATTACGGGGTTAGAATAGAGCTAAAAATAGTGGAGGGAAGTGTAAATTGAATCTGCGGGGAAACTTGAACTGGTTTGGAATAAAGTGATACAAATGTATTTGCCTTCACATGTTCGGGATTAAACTCATTCCTGAATGGAAGAACGATTTGAAGATATAAAGGATATTGGTGTTTCCCTGTATTAAATTTTACACATTCTGAATCAGAATTTTGTTCCAGAACATACCTGGAATTATTATTGAAAATTGAACAGGTGCATGTACTCTAACATGTTGAAGATAAAATGATCTGAAGTTTCTTTTTAATGCATTTCGGAAAATCAAACTTAACAATCTCCCAGAAATGCTACAACTATAAATCATACTTTTACATCAAGAAATAATGCATACAAATCCTAATTTTGTCAGTAAGTTTCCTCCAGTTTTTAAGTTTTTTGTGAAATCAGAAGCAGTGGATTGCAAGATATTTTTGGGGAATGTAATTAATTACCTTTCTATTGTGTCATTCTTCGGAGTTATTATACTACTGTCTGTCAAAATAATTAATTTGCTTTTAATTAATCTCACACACCTAATTTTTTTTCTCCATAAAATGTAATTAATTTGTAAAACCTTTCTTGACATAGCAATGGATGTGTTTAACACTGAGGTGCATTATTGGATAGCATAGGAAATATCCATTTTATATCAATATGACGATGTTCATGTATAGGCATTAGCAGTTCCTGAGTGGGGTGGAACGTATCTAATTATCTTGCTACTGTTTGCGCTTAGAGGGAGGTGTTGTTTAGAATAATTTGACACTTGTATAGATAAGGGAGCTATTTTAATGGCTGAAGATTTACACTCGTAGAGAGAGGTGTGTGAGGATCGTGTGTAATGCATCATTTCATTTGTGGAATCGTTATTAGTTCTCGATGGTGAGATAGCCATGTGTACAACACTATAAAACCATGAATGTTTAAAGGGGATTGTGAGTAGCTCCAAGGCCTAGAGATAATAACTATTGTAATATTATTCTGGATTTATAAAGCACATGATGATTTTATGTGATTTCCTATTCATTCCTATTCATAAATTCTCTTTATACGATCCTTGGATTATTTACAAGAATACCCGGTACCTTAATTCCTTTGCAACTGTTTACAACATTACTTTCCATAAAAAAGTGTGGTCGTGCTTTTGTGCCACATTTTCCAATCTAATTTTTTTGTAATATCTTGAGCAATGATGAATTGATAAATATGCGGTTGCACCATGAGAGAGAGAGATAGAGAGGGAGGATTGAGAAGTCCTGAAAAGGATTCTCGGTAAGTTTTTTCAGGACTTCTCAATACTCCCTCTCTCTCTCACATGGTGCACCCGCAAGCCTACTGTATATTTACATCACCATGCAAGTCAATACTTACAAGCAGCATGTACATACTGGTACCTATATGACATACATAAATATTGCAACACCCCCTTCCCTGAGAGCCACGCAGGTATAAATTTTAGTCATATATTCTAACACAGAGTCATAGAGTGCCCTTCAAACTCTCAAAAGATGATGTGTTAAACGATGCAGAGTGAATGAGAGAAATGTCAAGCAGTAGATCATGCTTCATTTACTTTGCTCAATAATAGTTGTGTGGGTGGGAAAAATTGATGAAAATCTAACTCTTGAACATAATTGTATAAATTACAGAGCAGCTGCGCATCCCAGCAAAAATTATAAAATTTGAATTCAAGGTTGGAATGTTTATTCTTACTCTTTCCAAGCACAGTTTGTGGAATGCGATTTTATAGAAGATAGATACATTAAAGGTACCATTAAAGATGAAGTTGAGTTCTGGTCATGCGATTGCATTGTGAAAGAAACGGTGTGGAACCGACCAGAAAAGGTTGATTATCTAGCATATAAGAATTTGTGTGTATTGCAAGGTTCTGGAATCATCAAAATGATAAGAAATTTGGCCAAGTCTTGGTAAAGTTACAAACACTTGCACAGAAAGATGTATATGGGACTACACGAACACGTGGCGTAAAAAGCCGGCCCCCGATTTTTACGATGTTACATGCATATTTAGAATGTGAAGGCATTTGAAGAGCCATGTTTTTCAGGGAACATGTCTTAACTGATGTTCTTCCACACTTGCATAATAAGAATGAGTAATGCTCACAAATTATTTTTCACCTCTTCCCAGAACTCAACCTTCTCTTTAAGTAGGAAATAGTCATTGTGAAGATGATCACAAAAGGGGGAATTTGAATTCATCCTGAAGCCAACGAAATGAGATGCTTTTATCTGTGAAATTGATGAGAAGTCGTAGAAATTCTTAACTAAGTTGGAGATGAGCATTAGCTGGAGAAAAAAAGAGCATGAGAATTCCTTGAGATTCATGGATCAATGGTCGACTAACTTTTTTTTAAAGCTACGGGTACACTATTTGTATCATTTTTATTCTACTACCATCTTTTAAATCTCTCTAAAACCATTTTCAATTGTGTCTGAGAGGCCTTAGGGCATGGCTTTACACATTTAATTGAATAATCATATCAGCCTATGTGATTAGGGACTGTATGCTCTTATTCTAAGAAAATCTAAACTAAATTCTAAATTACGTTAGAGATGAGCATAGGTGAAAAGAGCATGATTATCCCCTGGGATTTGTAGATCACTGATCATAACTTTAACAAAAAAATGCTACACTATTTGTTTTATTTTTACTCTTATTGTCTTTTGAATCTCTCTAAAACCATTTCCAATTGTGTCCGAGGCCTTAGGGTCTGGTTTTACACATTAAACTGATTAGTGATAGAGCCTATGTGATCATGAGGGACTATGCCCTAAGAGGCCCCAATTTGTTGGAAGATTCATCTCCTAAAGAGATCATAAAGGATAAAGGGAAGAGTTATGGACTCCACCCCATCTATCTAATCCAGCATTATTAAGTACCTTGTAGGCATTCTCATATCTTTGTTAGGATCCCTTTTGTATATATTCTATTGTAGATCCTTCTGCAATTGCATGTGACAACTACCTTAAAGCCCCTCATTAAAAGTGTTAGGAGCCCCCAGAATTTGATGGCAAAATTTCACTTAAATTGTATCAATATGTGAAAGAGGATGCCATTTAAGACACACTTCTCCAAGGGTTTTCAAAACAAATGTGTTTGAAGTCAAATATTGATGAAAGAATATGAAATTTAGGTTTTTCTGCTACAACTAAAAACAAAAGAATGTATTTTTTTATCATTTTTTTTGGTTTGTTTTAGTTTTGTTTTGTTGGGGGGGGGGTATCTTTGCCGAAGTGTGTCTTAAATGACAACCTCTTTCACGTTATGATAACATTTTAAGTGAAATTTTGCCATTATATTTTTGGTGAATTTGGGGCTCCCAACACTTTAGAGGGGCTTTAAATGGTACCTGTATTAGCAGAACGAGACAAGAAAGATATGAATAGGCTGAGACTCGATCCATCGACAAAGTCTTACCTTATTCTTACTTGATGATTTATTGCTCATCAAGCGTCAATTACTATATTCTCTACCAATTAGTGTAAGTAAGCCCCTGAAAAATTTGGGAAATAAAAGCTTTAAAACCTATAAAATATGTTGATATACTGGATCAGGAGAAAAACACATTTTCCCAAACTGCCAGACTATAGCCTTGACTCTCAATGCTGATTACTTTTAAAGTACAATGCAACAAAAGCATTTGAATGCTATGGAATGTAGATTGGATCAATTTAGTTTTATTTGACAGTTTTGTGTTGATATCATAATGGGTGAGGTGTTTGGGTTTTCCAAATGGATGCTTTGATAGATGAGACCAGCTGGATGAGACTGTGTTTTGTAAGTCCCGTCCTGCCTGGTTTAATAACAGCCGGGCCAAATAATGATTGACATGATTGAGACAGTGCTAGAAAGGTGTAGTTCTGGAACTTGTGGTGTGGAAAGGGGACAATCCTGTTCAATATGGGTCTAAGGCGTGGTTCAAAGGCGTGAATGATTTATTCAGCTACATGTACGTGCAAAATAACCCTTTTTTGATAAGAAGTTTTTTCTGACATAGCAACAAAGTGTATCCTGAATACAAGCTCTTCTGAATGAACATAAAATCGAATATTTCAACAGTAGTCACAGGTACTGCAGTATCATGATTATTATTAATTATTAATTTAGCCTGATTGTACTGTTTTATATGAATGAGCGTTTTTGTTAAAATAAGGTTGCTGATATTAACACTTCACTTGCAGATTGTGTTGTTGAAAGATTATAATATTCATATTTTCTTCTCTTCTCATTTTTATTATTCTCTCTCATGCCATCCCCACACTTGTTCTACTGGGTTTCATAATATCAGGTAAGTTGATTTTTTTTCTTCACTATGAATATGATATTACAGTTTACAATAGGCTAATGCAGTGTACTAGTTGAGCCTTTTGAGGAATTTAAATAAAATTGGTGTATGTTTGCATATACCGGTATGAGAGAAAATGGAATGAGGGAGAAGAAGAAGAAATTGGGTGTGAAATAAAAAGATGGGGATGATAGTGATTGCATGCATATGGTGCATATAATATATTAAGAAAAAATGGTTGTGAATTGTAGTGTGGTTGAGATAGTAATAGTATAGGCACTTGTCTAGATAAGTAGCGGTTCTAGAGGGGGCTTAGGGAGTCTCAGGGTCACCCCCCCCCTGAAATTTTGGTGATGTACTTGTATAAAGTGAATGCAAGTATTCCTATTAAAGCTGCCGCCCCCCCCCCCCCCAAAAAAAAAAAAAAAAAATAATAATAAAAAAAAAAAAAAAATAATAAATAAATTTAAAAAAAATAAATAAAAAAAATAAAAAAAAAAAATTAAAAAAATTAAAAATGAATGAATGAATGAATGAATGAATGAATGGATGGATGGATGGATGGATGAATGAATGAATGAATGAATGAATGAATGAATGAATGAATGAATGAATGAATGAATGAATGAATAAATAAATAAATAAATAAATAAATAAATAAATAAATAAATAAATAAATAAATAAATAAATAAATAAATAATAATAAATAAACAAAATTATAGAATTGCTCCTGGTTTAGATGTACGTGCAACTGAAGTCTGTGTGGATGTAGATCTACATTGGATAGATAATTATGCAGTATAGATGGTAGTCATAAGAGGAACAGTTCAGAATGTGAATACCCTCTGGCATACACCAGACAATGTCTAAAGATAGCACTTGCTCCGTAAATACTAAGTTTAAAAGATAAAATTGTTCTTTGAAGATTGTTTGACTTTGTAGGGAGACCATAGTCAGGTTGAACAATAGAAAAAATGTCTGCTATGCCAGTGACCTTATATTCTCGAATTCAAACTCAGTTATGATAATGTAGAATGTGTGCAGAGGTATTGCTTGTTGTGATTTTTATGTTTATGTGCGCATTGTTAACCCAAAATTCTTGAAATTAAAGGCAGGGTATATTACCAACATCGTTACCTATGCTGTAATGTATTTTTAATAGCGCAATTTTTTTGGGTAAAGGCATAAAGAGAGCGATTTCCAGGTCCTGTATAAACCAAGCATCATCACTCGGGCTTCATCATTTGGTGATGCATTGTGGGTCATGGCTGTTAAATCGTCAGGAGTCAGGACATTGTGAGCAGCAGATTGCAGTATATGTAAACTTGAAGTAGTATCAGTAGAATACACTGCCTTCAAATTTCAGACCTCAGCTCAGGGTATATTATTCAATATACCTGCATAATTGTATAACCCCTTTTTGACCTCAGGCTCATTTTTAAAGTGTAGTTTTTTGGTGGTGGTGTTATCAATTTTCATAGTGATCATAAAGTTATTGAGAAAGTTCTCAACGTTTGCCTACCAGCTTATCTTCCTCAAGTAGCGGCCATGTTATGTAATCAGATTGCGTGTTGAAGATTCATAATGTATTCCATTTAACATACATTTATTGACCTTTAGGGTATTGACCTATGTTGACCTGAATGTTAATGTGATACTGACCATTACTGTGGCAGGTTAGAGAGATGAAGAAGATGGTCTGTTAAAAGCCAATACTAGGCAGAAGGGTGTAAATTCTGTTTTAAAGTATATGAGTAATGCCCTTCTAGCTCCAAACAGAAAAAACAATGATAAAAGGTTTCAATTATCATATCTTAACACAGATTTACTGCAAGGAATGGAGCTAGACGAATATCACCTCTCCTTTTGTAAAAGTTATGTCAAAATATCACAAAAATTCTATAAGATGAGATCAGACAATGCAATCAGCTTGTTGTGTGAAGAGGAGGGGGTAGCTTTGGGTTTTACTGATGAAAAGTTTTGCAGCCAGACACATCATGTGCTCTAAAAGAAATATTAGGTGATATTCAAACACGTTCCATCACATACATGTATAGTAACAGTATTCATCAATTCAGTCATCCCTTTATCCCGAAAAGCTAAAATTCCTCCTAACGTGGGCAATATATTTTTGTTCAGTGTAGACCTAGCTATTCATGCCCGTATTGGACCAGGGATACTCTTTGTATTCAGTTAGTACAGAGGGTGTATACTGATTGTCCCATGTGAGTTTGGATATTGGGAGAAATCAAAACAGAACAGTTCAGAAGTGTTGACTCTAACCCCCCAAAATAAGCCAATTATTGATGAAATAAGTAGGTATCATTACCCCACCTGAATACAGAAATACCTTCAGGGTATTTTCTAATCTGCATTCTTCTATACATTACCTGGAGCTGCCATAAGAACCTATTTCTTTGAAGTAGTCTGACTTTTAAACGTTCTTATTGGTAAATTAGTTCTTTCGGTGTAATTATTAGAATTTCTAACCATTAGAATTTGCTAATTTTGTCCATTAACCTATTGTATGGGCCTCACTAGACCTTTTTGAATGGGGGTATGAAGGTTGTTGGAGCAAATCCGTAGACCTGCAAGTTAGTGTAGACAATAAACCTCACAGAAGCAAACAGAATGAGCAAAATGTTGATACTCTGATTTAGCAACTTTGCCAACAAAAATTTGCAGGTTTGAAAGCCGATTTTTTTTTTTTTAGATATGAAGACAGCGGTTTCAAAGCTTTTCTAACAAGCAAATCAATGAAAGAAGAGTTTATGTTTTTTTTTATATTGCTATGAAGGCTTCATCAAAAATTTGTAGAAAGAAATTCCATCTATATGCATAACAATGAAATTTCACCCTTAAAAAAAGAGAGTGCCTTTTCATATATAGTTCCCCTGGCTTGGAGTCTTTATAAAACTTGCCTATATTTATTTCTTGCCCCCCCCCTTTTAGTTTAACATATAGTTAAGAATTGAATTATTCATTACCTTAAAACCAAGTTATGTAATTTAAGTATGTGAAAAATTGATTTGTACCAATTTATGGCGTGTTAAAATTTTTGTTTCTGAGCTGAGACTGTAAAGACCGAGTTTGGAAACCAAGACTAAGGGGGTCTGATCTTCATAGAGACCTTACAATAACATTGTAGTGAGTAACATGGCCTTCCTGCTGGCTAGTCACATGACCAAGGTAAACAAAGACAGGTCATTTAAGGTCATGCAGGGCTCTTCAAGTTACCTGGGGGTGAGCTGGCTTATTAGACCAGACTGGAATTTCTGGAGCTTCATAAGTGGATGCCCCCCCCCCCTCCAGTGTTCCATCTGGAAATCCATGTATTATTGGTCTTGGCTACCTTCAAGGAGTAAATCGATTTCTACAAATCTTGATGCAGCTAGTTTTGATGCCCTAAGAATTTTAATATCTTGGGATGATTTTATGAGCTAGGATTCCTAGGAATATGGATAGTTGAAGGATCATTTTTATTTTTTGCCAGCACACTTGTCATTGGTTTTGAAATGTAAAATCAGAAAAACACAAACGTACATGTATTCATAACAGTTGAAAGATGAGGATATGTCGTTATTTTTCAATGGCCGGAATCAGTGTGGCATCAACCTACAGAAAACATTGATTAGCAGGTAATTGCTGTATGTATATATATCATCACTAGATTATACATAGCTCTTCCCCCCCCCCCCCCGGCCCCCAACACAAGCATACTAATGATAATGATAATGATAAATACTTATATACACTGTACATGTAGCGAACATATGTAATATCTTACTCAAGGTGCTATACCAAACAAAATGCACAAATCTCTCTCTCTCTCTCTCTCTCTAGAAATATGAAGGATTTTATTTTTGTGTAGTTACTCTGTTGCAGTATGAAGCCTGTTCGATAAGATTTGTTGTCCTCAAGTGGTGATAGTAAACTCACACATGTATACCTTCAAGCACATACCTGCATGTAAAGATGTATGGGTACACCATACACATATCACTTTGATGATATCATCTTACCTGTAATTTAAACATGAATTCTAAGCATAGATGTTTATCTTGGCAGTCCTCCGTACCATTATTGGAATGCAACTCTAGTCAATCATGTCATCTCTTCCCCCCCCCCCTTTTTCCCCACTCAGACTACCAAAATATGTGGTAGCTATATGAAATCATTATAGTTATATGACAAGTACCGGTAATGCTATGGTCACAAAGGTTTGTACGGACAATAATTTCGTACGACTCTCCCTGTTTTTCCATTGTCTTCCCGAATTCCCATTGTCTGAAAATCGTTTGTACGGCGTTCGTAGCAGTTCGTAATGGCATTTGTGACCGAGGCTTAAATCAATTTCCTAATCTTAATGTTGTATAATTAAAAAGTCATGTCATATAGTGAAACACATATATTTAGGCACCATTTCAAAAAAATATTTGCAAAAGAATCAGAGTCTAGTTCTAATCTGAATGTTGCATATTGCAAAAAACTGTATTACCGGGCAAGATCTTGAGTGCGCACAACTAAGCCTCTTCAAAACTGATCTCATCAAACTAAATATTTCTATAGTCAATGTTGTTATTGTGTGTTAATGTGTTTACACTATTTCTGCTATACGATGTCTCTTCATACGTTCCTTTATAAATGTGAATTTGTATAATTTTCTGCAGTCTGAATGGACTATTTGATCCAGGATATCCAGGTGAAACGGGGTGCATGAAAACTGCAACAGTAGTGGTTTCGAATCTATTTATTCCCTTTCTTCGTTATGAAGTATGAAAAATCCTGGAAAATGATTTGATTGGTAAAGCACCGAAACCACATTCTTTTGATGTCGATCGAATGATGTTTCCTTGCATCAAGGCAAGGCCAGATGTTTTACCCTCGTATCTTCAAGCATGACTCCAAAACCACAAACTTATTTTAATTCCTCAAGGGCTTCAGAATACATGAATCGAAAGCAAAGAAAAAAATGGTGTTGACTTCCCGACACTATCGTCATCACGAGGTGAGTGACCGTTGAATACATTAGCAGGTATATTGTTAAAACTTGATTAACGATAATCATAATACGTGTAGTTAATGATGAAACTTGTAGTTATGACTTTTGAATAAAGTTTAAGATTTGACACTATCGTCATCGCGAGGTGAATGACCGTTGAATACAGTAGCAGACCTATTTTTAAAACTTTATTAATGATAATACTTGTAGTTATGACTTTTGAATACAGTTTAAGATTCGACACTATCGTCATCACAAGGTGAATGACCATTGAGTACATTAGCAGGTATTGTTAAAACTTGATTAATGATAAAACTTGTAGTTATGACTTTTGAATAAAGTTGAAGATCCTGCTGAAGCTAGCTTCGCCCCCAGGATGGTTCATGTGCTTGGTGTAGTGTTTCAATTGGAAAATTGAAAAGAATGTTGAGGAGTATTTGTTGAATTGTTCTAGGGCACATCATTGTATACAGGTCACATTCCTCTTCATACATACGTCATTGATGGGCAGTACCAGGAAGGGAGTGTCCTCTTGGCTTTTCCTGTTCATACCTAAAGATAAATCATTTCAATTCTTGTGAATTGTTATAAGAGATTTGTTTGCTATGGAAGGCAACTATGAATATATTTGCACAACTATGCCATTTAACATTTTGGCAACTAGACCTATATATACATGTACGTGATTTGTCGCTATGCAATGCAGCCATGAGTAAATTTACTCAACTATGCTATATACAACATTTTTGATGATATGATAAGAAATATATTAAGTGTTTTCAAATATGTCCAGATACCTAATTAATCAAACACATAGTGAAATGTTTCTTTCCAAGTAATGACATGTTATGATACTATTTCATCATCAGTGTGTTTATGAAAAAACATTCAGAAAACAGTGAAATTGTGCAGATTATCCTTGTATCAATTTCCACACTCTAGACAAAAACTTTTAACCTGCAACTTGATATACTGATTTTTAAGAATTTATATACATGTAGGTAGAACCGCAAGTTAATAACTTTCTTTTAGTAATAAAGTAGTTGAATGGAACCTTTATGGCTTTTAAACATTTCTGAAGAAGAAGGGAAGGAAAACAGGAGGACGAGGGGAGGGGGAGGAAGGAGGCGGTGGGGTAGAGGAGTTTACATTTATAAACACAGAACAAAACAAAACAGGCAGGTAGGTGGATGCAGAAGTGACACAGCATAACCTGCAGTGCACCCCTGTGTGTTTGAGGGGAAACTCCAAATTTACCAATCTTTCCGTCAGAAATCACAGCACAATGCATGTGCTCCCATTGACAGATTGCTTGCATAGGAGTTAAGGTTAGGGCAAGGTTGAAGTAACTGTCATGGCGATTGCAAGTTTACATCTCTTAAAAAATATTGGGATAACTGTCCAGAGTCCAGACAGCATTAAATTAGCATTGTCTTTTAGTTTAAGTTGCTCTATTAATTTTAGTGCACATTGAAGATGCAGGATTGTGTTGCATGGTGGGGGAATGGGGAGTTCAGGGAGCATTAGTCTAAAAATCCTCACAAGCAGTAAAAAGGAATTTGTTAAAATCACATTTCTTTTGTCTAGGTGCCATTTTAATTATTAAAATATTCTTATGAGGTGGGGGCACGTTCATGTACTGACAGTGTAGTGTATGCCATGGTGGGTGAGGGGGAGGGGAGGGGGAGAGGGAGGGGCAATTTCACCCTAGGTCTGCATTTTAGTTCATCATTGTCAGAAGGTTGTTCCAATAGAGATTCAGAATCAGTTGTTCTTTATCTTTTGTTCATCAAGATTTGTGAAAAAAACTTTCATTGTTAATGGTAATTTGTTTTGACTTATGTTACCATCACTGCCAGTTAGTTATTGAGTAGGTGCTGTCCCCATTTTTTTTCTCTAGATAATTGATTGGAGGAGTGCCAGAAAGTTGTTAAGTATTGTATTTGTTCTTTTGTAGCTGCTCTTTTCTTTTAATTCTCACTGACTCTCACACCTCTTAGTTCTTATTCCTGAATTACAGAGACTCTGTGAATTTTCGAATCTATAATAATAATACGCTAAGGCTCCGCGGGGGGGGGGGGGGGGGGCGCGACGTCTCCGCGAGCCTTTGTATTCTATTGTTTTTTAATGAGATCGCCGACCGAAGTTGGTGCGGCTATCTCCTCCTGAACCCTCCCCTCGGGGTACCCGTGCCCGGTGCCATCGTCCGCGGGAGAGTCTACTCTAGCGAATTGGCTATACTCCGCCCGAGGTCCTCCTCCGTGTCGACGTCCAGGGCGAAAACAGACGCGACATGCATAATGCAGGATATGCGTGACGACAGAGATACCTCATGGATATTCAACATGACATCCGTAGACACACGACCGATGACTGTCCACTCACATTAAGTTGCGTATTAAATGCACGACGCACAGGGTCGGGCTTACCCGAGTAAAGCATCTTTCTATAGGATATCCATTGTATAGTAGCTGCACGAGCCACAGAGATACACACGAAGCTTCCCGTCCACGTCCAAACTTAGGGACCTATTTCCATCATTATTGCCGCAATTTTTATATAGGTGTCGTGAATGGAGGTATGAAATGAAAGCTTATTTTGTGATTATTACGGCCATGCTACTAAATTTTGATTATCATTTTCTAAAGGAAAGTTTTCACAAGAAAACCATTGGACTGACAATTCAGTCGCAAGCTGCCTTCAGTCAGTGCAGTGCTGCTGTGCAGTGTGTGTGAGCTGCAATTTAACTCCAGCAAGCTCCAACACCGGCTCCGCGCACCGCAGGCGTCCGAGGCCTGCGGCGCCGGTGTTCGAGCTTTCTGGAGTTACACTGTGTGTGTGTGTGTGAGTTCAGCTGAGCTGAGCTCGAGTCGAAGAGATTTGACACTTTGAAATTGTTATCTGTTGGTTTGCATCATTATTGCCGCGATTTCAATATAGTTTCGTGAATAGATTTACGAAACCTGATCTTAGAATTAGTAAAAGTATTACTAATGTTTACGTTTTTAAACGACTGTCTGATTTTCTTGTGAAAATTTTACTTTGAAAAATGATTATCGAAATTCATGGTCAGAAATAATCACAATCTAGGGTCTATTATGTTACAGTTCTTGCATCTAATCAATGCATGAAAACTTAGTTATTGAACTAGAAAAATGTTTTTTTTTTAAATAGGCAATTATGAAGTATAGGAAGCCTGAAACCTGTCCTGAGCCTACTAAACAAATCTCAACAAAGTGTAGGCCTATCCTTTTATGAATTAATGAAAAAGTAGCCCCAGAAAAAAGAGCCCCCGAAAGTTGGAAAAAGTAGTCCCTGAAAATTTCCCAAAAATTTGAAATGGAGCCCCCGAAATGAAAAACTTAATTTTTTGCCTGCACCCCCCTCTATAATCCCTCGGATTTCCGCGGGTCCTGAGTTGAGTGTATATATAATATAGGCGTGGGGTCCACGGGTTTCAAGGGGCCATAAAAACCCCAAAAGCTCGGGGGTTACGTTCTTCAAAGTTGGGGGGGGGGGGGTGTGGGAGATCGAGATCAGATCGCAGCGAGTTGAGTGTATATATAATATAGGCGTGGGGTCCACGGGTTTCAAGAGTCCATAAACCCCCGAAAGCTCGGGGGGTTTAGGTGTTTAATTAGGGTCAGATGAGCATATTTTTAATACTTAATTTGTGACACTTGCGGGTCACTAATTGGCGTGGGGTCAATACGTAGAGTTGCGTAGTGTTGCGTACAAACTACGCTGGCCTACGTTACTATATGCTGAGGAACGAAAAGGGGTACGCAAGATGAAAGAAAACAATTCAACATGTTTAATTTTTTTTGCGTACTTTCGGCGTAGAAACTTGACGCAGAAAGCAGCCTTTTTACGCAACACTACGCTACATGCCTACGCAACAGTACGCTACCCTACGCCAGATCGACAAAGCAGTAAAAGCTTTCCACACAGTAAGCAACCATAAGCAAACCTGTACGCCAGCCTACGCATAACCTACGCAGGGACTATTTTCCCATTAATACGCAGCCTAATTTCTGCATAGTCGGTACGCCACACTACGGAACTCTACGCAGTTCCAGTGGCTTAAAGAATAATTACCGGTACAGTTGGATCGTTTTTTTAATTTTTATATAAGGCCAAATTAAAAAAAAAATTTTTAGCATCCTGTTTTTTCGAAAAATGGGAAGGAGGAGGCCCTTTTTTTTTTTCTTTCAAAATGGCCGCTCCGTACATTTACCCTGACATTCGGGCTATTTTTCAAGATGGCGGCCGACAATTTTTTTTTTTCTTATTTAAAATCAGAAATACATTTTAGCAGTGCTTTTCATGTTTTTTTTCTTTAAAAAAAAATATAAATAAATAAAAAAATAAAAAAATAAAAAAATAGGAGGCGGCCCCCAAAAAGGAAGCAGGCGGGGACGCTGTTTTTTTTTCTTTCAAAAAAAAAAAAATAGGAGGCGGCCCCCAAAAAGGAAGCGGGCGGGGACGCTAAACATGTATATTTTTTTAATGGCCTGAATGGCAAATAAAGTTCTTGGTGGTTTTAATTTAGACAGTCTCTATATATCTATTTACACCCCCCCCCCCCACCCACCTCTAGAATCCCGCGGATTTCCGCGGGTCCTGCTAGTCATAATATAATCAGATAATAAGATCCGGTAGCTGCCAAGAGATGTATTGGAGTATTCTGTTGAATGCTGTTGAACAATTTTTAAAATATAATTTACTAATTATGAAAAAATTATGTTTGAATGTTCATAATATTGAAGAAGACATAAACAGTATTGCATAGAATGGTATGCAAAGAAAGTTAGACAACTGACTGTGTTCTTATTTCATGTGGTTTATTTTATTTAAAAAAAATGAAAGCTTGCACCTTTTGTTCCCAGCCAAACTCAAGAGTAATATTTATACCATAATGTCAATGACATGGTAATGGCATCATTGTTTATCCCACAAATGTGTTTTGTATATATACTTTGTTGAATTATGGGATTTTTATTATCACATTCAGGTGATTTACTCAGACAAACACATTGCCCATTTCCCTTTTTATGCCTCCGCCACCGAAGGTGGTGCCGGAGGCATCATGTTTTCGGGTTGTCCGTCCGTATGTCCGTACGTCCGTCAGAGGTCAACTTATGAAATTCCATACATTGAGATTGTTATCATAATATCTCAAGAACCACTGGAGATTTAAACTTCAAACTTAATGATAGTGTGTATCACCATAGGAAGACAATCTGATTAGATTTTGGAGCACGTAGGTCAAAGGTCAAGGGTCACAGAGGTCAACTTATGAAATTCCATACATTGAGATTGTTATCATGATATCTCAAGAACCACTGGAGATTTAAACTCCAAACTTGTTTAAATTGCTCTATGGCGGAGGCATCATTTTCGACTGCACGCAGTCAAAATTCCATCTAGTTATTACTAAAGTAGAGGGTGTTAATGACTAAAGTTTGTTATTGTTATATTGTGAGCTGTTATAACTGCACATTGAATTCAAATATTTGCTCTTTCCAGATTTCAAAGCTTATCTAAGGAAATGTTTCCTGAAATGACTAAACATTGGTCACACCATCTTGTAGAAAGCAAACCATTTTTGTATTTCCTCTCATGAGCATTTATTTCTATATGACTGATTTTCCATAAATTGCAAAGACTATGATGATCCTGAAATGTCCAATTATCTTCAGAATTGATTCTGATAGATATATGAGTCCTTAATTCATCAGTTGGCATTCTTTTTCTCCCACGAGGGAACAACGATGCCAGAGGAAATAGACCAAAAGTGTGAGCGAAAATTCATCAAAAATTATGAAGGGAATGTTTGACAGCTTTGGGAATTAAAGAATGTTTAACTTAGGAACTAACCAACCAGAAATATCAGATGCCTCGTAAAAACCATGAGTCATTTTTTATACCACCTTAGGAATATGATGATGGGAAGTCAAACATCAATATGATGAGTCAGAGAGGAAGAGGAGGAGGGGGATGGGTGAATTTTGGGGGTCCCATCTGGATCGTTGTAGTTTGAGGTGCGGAAACAATTCCACCTCTCCATCTCAATTTTTGATTGGGTTTTTGAAGGGATGGGTGATTTACTGTTCACATCTAAAGATGCTTCTATTTGTAGTCTTTGATCCCAGACTTTGGTTTGATTTGAGTGCACATAATGAAGGCATGTGGTTGAATGCTATAGATTTTTGTTTCATTGGATTGTGTCTGCTGTGTAGAATACATGTATCATCTGTTGATAGCTAGATGGAGTTAAATCATACATTTTTAAAGTTAATGTCTTTCTAACTCTCATTTCAATTTAGTATTTCTAGAGAGTGTGTATTGATAAGGCCTTGACATGTACAGGTATTTTATTTTCAAATGAGTTTTATTTAAAGACATTTAGATAACTCTTATCTTTTGAGTTAGCTTATTATAACAGCAAATGTTATTTGCTTTGCCAAGGAAACATTTTCACATTACAATACTTAGTAAAAGGCTATGTCTTTAAAGTATGTATTATGTGAAAACTGTGTGCAAAGGAAAAATAATGTGAACAAATAACTGAAGCAAAAGACAAATGAGGCTTTTTCAGTATAATTTATTAGTTTAACATAGTATAGTAGAATGAAAAGATGTAAGAAAACATATGCAAATGGGATTACTAAGAAAAGGTATTTTAAAATATTTAGTTTTATTGAATAAAATTAAACATACAGTAAGTTGATTGGACACCCCAAAAAAGAATTAGCTCTGACCTGCCCTGCATACGTTGAGCTTTAATTTCCAACGAACTCTGACAACTTTAGCTGATATCTCCTGCAAGCAACCTTCAAAAGTTTTTTATTCATTTTTAACAAGTTTTTCAACTCATCACTAGGCTTTAGATCACCCCGATAATTCTGGGACACTGGATCTTGTGTGCCTAGCTGGTGCAGGATGATAATGCTTTCCACTAATTCAATCCTAATTGGGCTATGGCGTCGCAGCTCTGGGGGATTTGGATCCTTTCATTTCGCCCATCGACAGAAATCATTTTGCGGGATCCTTGCGCAAATCTTTCCTGAACCGCGCTTAGCACGTAGGGATTGTCTGGTGCCCCAAAGAGGGACGACGTATTTTTGATTTCGCGTTCCAAACTTGGGTGGAGTTTATGACAGATTTAATCCAGCAGGAGGGTTGGGTTTGATATACGGGAGTCATACTAAAAATATAATTCTTATCTTTGCGTACAATCACAACCTCTACGCTTAGCTTGTCGTTCACGTGTAATTCACAAGCCGGTCTAGCTAGTAGTTCTGGAAAGTTATTCTGTGTAGGTTGTAGCAACTCAATTCATATTTGTGTTGGATCAATGTTGTGACTGGCAAAATACAGTTTCCTGTTTACTTTTTTCTAAAATAGTCTGACCAGCATCAAGCTCCATACATTCATGAATGTTCTCTGATTACAATCTTGCTTTAGATCAAAAGTGTATTTTAGTAATTTCATCAATTGTTGGTCCATGCATTAATTGAGAGGAATTTGACACTAGTTGATCATATCATCAACAACAACTACTGTAGAAGGACAGTGTTTGCAATTCTCTGATTGAATTTTGACACCCAAGTTTTGTCTTGCCCGAGGAATAATGGATTTTAAACGGATTGGTAGTCCACGGATCGTCCAGTATCGCATCAAAACCAAGTATTATTACATCATCATGTATGGTGAGTAATGAGTGGAAATATTCACTCCGGATATCCTTCTTCCTTTAACAATCTTCTTTTTCAGTCTTGTAAACATCATAAATTATTACTTGTGCAACACAGAATTAATCAGCAGATGCCAGGGTAGGGAGTGAAATCAGAATTATTTTTTTAACCAGGTTGCAATTGGATTGAATGCATGTGCATCTTTCTTTTTTCGGTGGAAAAATAAAGATATTTCTGATACTGAATGTCAAATGTAAGTGTGTTTCAGGTGTTTTTGTTTGTATTTGCCAAAACCATACAATTAGCATTCAATAACTATTAGCAAGGATGACATATATTTGTAAACAGTATGGATTTCGATTTAATCCAGTAATACTGAATTTCCATATATTCTTTGAATTATTTAGACTCATGATGAAGGTTGAGAGGATTAATGGTGTTATTGATATGATTCATTTGATTTCTCCAACAGCAACTGAATGCAATACATTTCAATGCAATGATATTGACATGTGAAAGAGAAAACTTTGGTTGCAGATTCACAGCAGCTACACATTTCCATGAATTTATATGATGGAGGTCAGCTGATAGCTCAGCAATCTATCTATGAACACCACCTTCCCATGAAGAGTGTTTCTCATTGACACATGCAATAGAAAAACCTGTACTCCGAGACCACTTGCCCATAAAGACCACTTTATTGGTTTTTATGCCTCCGCCACCGAAGGTGGTGCCGGAGGCATCATGTTTTCGGGTTGTCCGTCCGTACGTCCGTACGTCCGTCCCGTTTGACCGTTATCACAATATCTCAAGAACCATTTAAGATTTAAACTTAAGACTCGGGAATAGTATATATCACCATAGGAAGACGATCTGATTAGATTTTGGAGTACGTAGGTCAAAGGTCACAGGTCACAGAGGTCAACTTATGAAATTCCTTGTATTGAGTTTGTTAGCGAGATATCTCAAGAACCATTTGAGATTTAAACTTCAAACTTAAGGATAGTATGTATCACCATAGGAAGACGATCTGATTAGATTTTGGAGCACGTATGTCAAAGGTCAAGGGTCACAGAGGTCAACTTATGAAATTCCATACATTGAGATCGTTATCGCGATATCTCAAGAACCACTGGAGAATTTTCACTTCAAACTTAATGGTAGTATGTATCACCATATCATAATATCTCAAGAACCACTGGAGATTTAAACTTCAAACTTAATGATAGTGTGTATCACCATAGGAAGACAATCTGATTAGATTTTGGAGCACGTAGGTCAAAGGTCAAGGGTCACAGAGGTCAACTTATGAAATTCCATACATTGAGATTGTTATCATGATATCTCAAGAACCACTGGAGATTTAAACTCCAAACTTGTTTAAATTGCTCTATGGCGGAGGCATCATTTTCGACTGCACGCAGTCAAAATTCCATCTAGTTAATACTGGAGAGGTCTTTACAGGTTCCACTTTTAAGGTATAGTAGTGGGTTTTCGTGGGGATCTTGACACCATTCTGTTGTTTACCCAATAAAAGGTGTTGTCATGTAGTCACTAAGAGTGGACTTCACTTTTACGATAGACGAGTCTTGTGTAATGTACATTGCCCTAGCCTAGCTACCACCTTATGGAATTCTCATCATAATTTCCCTCACCCTCGGGATGTAGGCATTTCTGGTGGGACCACAGGTTCGCTGCTTCAGAGACCTTTGCCCACACAGACACATTAATTGGTACTTGAATCAAATCTAGTGTCAGCGAATGATGCAATACACATGGACACTGACTACTATGTGGCTGCTTGAATACTCTTCAGACTGCATAGTTGCATACCTCATTCAGGCAATAAGAATACCATTGCACATACTGAACTACATGTTTCACCGTGGTGTACTGTCGGAACTTGATGCTGCGAAAGTGAACTTAATTAACCAAGTCACTGGCTGAGAGGCCGTACATGCTCTTAATGGGTTACAGTATATCAGGAAATTTCTCTTGATGCTTTTCCAAGATGGTTACTACAGGTTCCTTTGCCAGTGTGCTTGCATACAGCCAACATCTTTCATAGGACAAAATGCTTGGGTGGGGAGGGAGGGGGGGGGGGGGGGTGAAGGGCTACCTTGATTCAGCACATTGAGAGCTCAGGTAGATAAAAGTTGTATCAGTAATAGAAGAAAATACGAACAAGTTAAAATTGCTATAAGGAATATAGAATCTATAAGAGGGCTCACATTAACAAAATTATAATGAAACTGACATTTGAAATATCAACATTGTTCAGATTTGTGTGTATTTATTTTGTTCGCATCTCACCAAAATTGAAAGATAACTTCAAAATCATTGTGGAAGGGTTTTGATCATTAAAGCTTTGTATAAAACCGACACCTGTGACCGTACCTGTGGCATTCAGATAACATATGCTGTTGTAATTTGATCAGCTAGCATTTAAAATAGACTTAAAATGAAATTTTGTCCAAAAAATAAATTTTGTTATGGATAGTGACAGACTACCAGGTATTGAAATATCACAGAAAAGATTTGGTAAATAGTTTGCTGTACTTATAACTTGAACTGGGCGTTCTTAAGTGCTTGCATTGTATGTATGTGTAGGTAATTTGCCTAATTACACTTTGATAGTGGCCATATTCATCTACATGTAGCTAGCCTTGTATGGATACATTTGTTAAGCCTTTCAGAACAGGAAGTCCATTAGCAAAACTGACGAAGTAATTACTTTGATGGGGAATTAGAATCTAATGTGTAAACTGAGAAAGATGGACAGATTTTAGGGAGGAGGGAGTGAGGAAGAGATCGAGTGTGTGAGTGAGTGAGAGAGAGAGAAGAGAGAGAGAGAGAGAGAGAGAGAGAGAGAGAGAGAGATACAGATGTATAATAAAAATCAATGGGATGAAGAAAGACATGCAGAGAGAAAGGTTGGCAGATTTAAATAGCAGGACGGGAGGGAGAGAGAGAAAAAGAGAGATATAGAGATATATAACACAAAATATACCCTTTTTAATGCAATCATTTGTTGATTTCATGGAAATACATGTAATATGCATGATTACTCGTAATTTGTTGAAGTTATATTATTTGGTTACAGTTTGCTTCTTATTCTCCAGATTCTTAGAATTGATATGATTAGTGGTTACTGATTAATCCACCTTTCAGACCTTGCATAAAATTATAATCCTAAAATAAAATCAGCCAAAATCCGTAAAAGCCCAATGGCAATCTAATCCACTGTGATCAGGTCACCACTTATGACAGGATCGACGGTTAAATTAAGAAACTGTCTCATTTTAGTCTCTATAAACGCAATCAAACATAGACACGTTTAATTCCTGCTGATTTTTCTCCCCAAAGTCGATGTTTTGATCCTTGAGATTGGAGCTAAATTTGGGAATTAGACGCTCCCTCGGTAGCCATATCTTGGCACTTAAACCCTCGTTATGGGGTCGCTATCAGATCTTGACAATCGCCCACCACACCCCTTCCCAACGTGATACTGCCAACCAGGCAGCCAGGCCAGGGGAGGATGTTTTCACTCAAGTCAACTGGCTTAGAATGCGATTACAAGGGGCTAACGTTGGACTTGGTAATGGTCTCCTGTCGATCTTGGACTTTTGACTTACTTGGGCTGGTAGGGAAATTTTTTTTTTTAAAGTAGCAGTGAGAGATACATGTCCAAATCATGATACGTATCCGGCATGCCCTTTTAGGAAAACTACTGCTCTATATTTGTATACATGTGTATATACTAAAATATACATTTAAGTTCACTTACAAGTTGCAGTCACATGTTATATGCTCATCAGTTTATCAATAGATTGATAATGAAAAGAATGGAATATGTATATCTAAATGCATAATTTGGAAAGTTTTGATGTTAATTAGTTTGTTTTTGTTTTGGTTGTCTCCTTGTGAGAGCTCTTTCTTCTAAACTAATAGCTGTCATTTTGATGCCACTAATCTGTAGAGGAATTAATTTGTAGTCCTCCAGACATAGACAGTGGATTACTTACTCAATCAAAACCACTCCTAGCTTTACAAGGATATCTATAAGGTCAAGATTAATTGAGTCGTAGGTTCTCATCTATGTCCAGATTTGTCAAAAATGTGGAAAAGGGAGGTTCTATCTTCTTGCACACACACAAAGCCTGTCCAGTGTGGGGGTAAAATTCAAAGAAAAGTCTCTCAATGAATGTACTTTGTGTATGTTTGTCACTGTTTTGTTTACAAATCTGATGATAAACTACTCAGTACTTGCACCACCACCACCACCATCACATGTAATTGAATCAAAGCCCCCCCCCCCACCCCTCCCTTCTTTCACACTTCCCGTTACCCCCAGGGGTGCGATTGTTTAACCCACTGAGAGCGAATGACATTGACCTCGCTCTTGTAGGGGATTCACACTTGATCACTGGCCCCGTAATAAAGCTCATAATAGGGTCAATCGCCCTCGCTGGGTTGGTATCATCCCCTTACTGATTCCTAACTTAATTGTAGACCACCTCCAGCTACGTACCCCGCTTGGCTTGATTATGAGGATCATTAAAGGGCTTCTGTTTTCTGTGTCTTCTGTTTCTGGGTCTTCCTGTGCCTCCATGGTTTCAGAGGTTCTTCTGCTAGTCCAACAGATTTGGAATCATTCTTGTAGGCATGTATTTTGGAAGAGGAGACAAGCCAAAGTGAAGGCAGCTTGCATTGTTTTACCATTATTCAATGGTATGTTTCTGATTTTTTTATAAAAAGGAAACAGGTCCCATATTCAGCATTTTGGATCTCATTTGGGGTAAAAACAAAAAGTTTGAAGAAAAAAATCATTGTCTCTTTCAAAATTATTTCTCCTTGAGTTTGAATTTGTGTTTAAGTATTCTATGCTCTGACCCCCTGGGTAGGACAAACGTTAAATGTTAATTGATGCAATTTGTGAATTTCGCATAACCTATTTTTGAATCTTATCCAGCTAATGTCCATTATCTCCTGATCATTTTTCATATTAGTTAATGAGTTGAGTATAATTGTTTCCTGAAAGCCAAAAGTATGTGCTCATATAAATGAAGGCTTACCTTTTTAGGCCCCACAATCGAAAAGATGATTCGGGGTACGTTAATGAACAATGTCATTTGCGATTAAGCCAATTTTGAAATTCCAACAACCTTTCCTCTGAATGATCTTTTTTGAAGGAAAAAAAATAGTTATCATCCAAGTCTCTCGCATTGATACAATAGCGCCACTTATTCTAAACCAAAGGATAATACAATTTCATGTTTCATGTCTTATTCATGAAGAAGAATAATCTAACCTACTCATTACTAAATTCTCACATTCCCATAGGTTTAATACAGGGCCCACTCTATTACAGTAAAGCAAGGGTTAAAATATGTTTTACACAATTTTATCTGACCCTATAAGCAATTATTTAGAAAATCTTTAACTATTTTAGGCATAAAATACTAGTTTGTATTTATCAATATTTGCAAATTATGTTTAGGTATAAATCAAATTAATGATTTTTTAAAACAAAGTCCAATTTTTAAAAAACTGCTTGTGCCTTTAATATTGGGGAATACATGTTTTGCAGCCACCTGATATTGGTATTTCTGAACCTCACTTCGGTGAGTCAGAGGGATGATTATGAGAATATTAGTCTTTGGTATGTCAGACAGCTAGATTTGTAGTTTTCTTTGTCATTTTGATGCTCTATCACATGGGAAGGGAGGAAGAAGATGATGGGGTCACCAAAATATTAAAGGAAACAATTAAAATGTTTCGGCTTACATTTTTATCTTACTCTCAAATCGCACAAAATTGCATTTTTGCTTTTTGTGGATTTAGGAAAGTATATCTGTCTATGGAGAATGGCTCGCTGTATAAGACTAATTTTCTTGCAAAATTATGGAAAAATGAAGTTCAGCCAAGCAATATTTAGGGCACGGCTTAAAAGATTTAACAGAAACACTGGTTTTTGTAAGGTGTTGTGCAATTTTTGTTGGGGCATTGAAATATTTTGCCAAGTTTTACTGTAAGAACCTTTATGCATGTACGCCACGATGGAGGGTGTTCTTCTGTAGAAAATAATATATATGTTGTTCATTGTTTGTTTGAAGAAAACTTCTGAACAGAACAAATGAAAAGTAAACAAAATAATCTTGACCACTTGTCTTTTTTGAACAGTCTCTTTATGTTAAAAGTCACCATTATTTGTCTCTCGGTCTCTCCCACGTCCTCACTCCCTTACTTTTCTCTCCCTCCCCCTCCCTCTCTTTCTCTTTTCTTCCTATTCTCTCTCTCTCTCTCTCTCTCTCACACACACACACACGCTCACACTCTCTCTCCCTCCCCTTTTTCTCTCTCTCTCTCCCCCATTCTGTATCTTTCTCTCTCTCTCTCTCTCTCTCTCCCACACACTCTCTCTTCCACACACTCTCTCTCCCACACACTCTCTCTCTCCCACCCCACACTCACTCTCTCACTCTCTCTCCCCCTCTCTTTCTCTCTCTCTCTCTCTCTCTGTCCCCCCTTCCCTCTTTCCTCTTCCCTCATCCATTATCTTCTTCTCTTTGTTCTATTTCAATATCAGTTACCTTTTTCTGTTGCATACTCACTCCCCATAAAGTTGGCAAGTGAGCAAAAGGAAATCCTTATGGCATTTTCCTGCGTACTCGCAGCCAGCGCAACAACTGTTTGTTTCTATATTTGTCCCCCTAAAACTGATCTCCTTCTATTACTCTCTCCCCTTGTTCAGACCAGCAATATTCATCGTATAGCTAGATATGAAAAGTAGTTTATATGATACCGATACATCACAGAATATTGTGTAATGTAACGCTGTACAGAAAAAGATGAATGAGCATCGTTTTTAAAGAAAAGTCGGTAGAGAACCAGGTTCAACTCCGGTTGTGAACATCAGGTCGGAACGTACGATAATATAGTATTAATGACTGCTTTGAGAGAAATAGTTGTTTTATTACGCTCAAGGGAAGGTTAGAATTGTGCTATTCCCCGAGGCATGCCGAGGGGAATAGCCCAATTGTAACCTTCCCGAGAGCGTATGAAAACAACTATTTCTCGAATATTAAAGCAGTCATTAATACTTTTATATGCCGAAAAAAAATAGACTAAAAAATAAAAAATAAAAAATATTTTGCATTTTTGTCGAAGACGGGAGTCGAACTCTTGCGTATAACAAGAGGTGTATCAAAAACCAACGCTTAGACCACTCGGCTATCGCGCGTCGTTAACATGCTTGGCAGTTTTCTCCAATATATACATTAAAATGGATTGAAAACGGCTCCGCGTGAGGGATGCTTCGCAAAAGCTCCATGAAACGGACCCTTCTTTTACTTTTGCAATGCATATTGGCACGAACTTAGATCAAGATCTATCGGCAGATGTTGTTTTTTTGTTTTTGAGAGTTAATTTTCGTCTTCATGTCAACAATGCAAGATAAAATTGTCGGTAAGATCGATCGAGATTCAATTGTATTGAAATTGCCGACCAATTTTTCGCACACGTATGGTATCCTCCATCGCTCAAACCATTTTTTAACATGTAAACCTATGGGGTAACCATGGAGACTGACCTATTTTTTTAATAACCATGGTTATTAAAAATATTGAAATGTTTTATGCATGGTTACCGGGAATTTTACAGGAACAGTTGAAGTTTATGAATGCAATTCGACCAATCAGATGGCTGGATTTCTTAAGTGAGGTATATAATGGTATATCTGGGCAGAGCTTATTGTGAGCGCAATTTCATGATTGGCCAGCTGTCTTGTCAACTAATCTCTTCAAAACTAGTTTTTTTTTTAAATGATGTTTACCCATACAATACTTTTTGTGCTCCTACAATATTTTGTTAATGCTTTTTACATTCCTTTCACTATATCACGATTCTTTAGGATGTTTCTATGAAAGAGTTTCATATAATTTCCCCCAGTGTGAACACTATCAGGCCGTGACTCACCGGTTAGGGAGTGTATTAGATCAAAGTGTTCCTATTCCGAGACCAATTCATGGGCAGTCCTGCCTGAGATATGTCATTTGCCAATTATGGTGAATTTGATTCTCGTGTGCTATCTGTCGTCGCTGAGTCTGGGTTGTGTCACAGGGACAGACTCCTAGGAATTAGACCCTTCATATCTGCCACAGAGCTATCCATAAAACAGCCAGAAATAAATTTCTATGTTTTTATGGATATACAGTTATCAACTAAAAAAATTATTCTAAACTAAATTATTCATACCCCTTGTAAATTTGATGTTTTTTGTGTTTTCCATAACTCAGGAATCAAAGGTGGACTGGTTGAATTGGGGCCTTTGTTGAATAGATGTAAGCTTTGATATGTCACTTTCTCCAGATACATTAATAATAATAGAGACAAATCAATTTTTCACATACTTAACAAAATCTAAAACTTGTTAAGGGTATGAATAATTTAGTTGTTAACTGTATATGCTTATATGGCTACCCAATACCTATAGGGGGGATATGAACTCGTACCACCAAATATTTGATGCCTTGTTTTGTAAGAATGTCTTTCAAGAGAACAAAGAAAAAGTACAGAAGTGGGAAATAAGGAAGTCTGTATAAAGCATAAGCTCCTGATATTCACTGAGAGTTAGTGCGAGAAAAAGAAAGGGGGACATCCACCTTGTGCCCCCTGGATCTGCTACTGACTAGAAAAGAAACAACAAACTTGAGAATATGTGTCATAATTCTATGAATTATGCCAAAAATAACAGATATATCTTTAATTCCTTATAGATTATACTTTACTCAAGTCATATCCTGTAGATTTGTGGGATAATGATCTAGTATTTAAATAAGTGTTTTTGTTTACCGGTCCTCTGGATGATTTCGAGGAAACAGGTAGGCATTTGATATCAAGTTACTTGGGGTTAACACAACCAGAAATATCTCACATTCAGTTCAAGGTCCATGCTGTGATCATGTTTGTTTATCTGTGCAACATTGTCATGGTAACTCATGCATCCTGGTATTAATGATTTATCACTTGATGAAAGAAGAGAATTTCCTATCTGAAGAAATCAACAAGCTCAAGTGTGTATTTGTTTTTCAGAACTCTTCCTTATTGTTCTGTTCTTCAAATTCTGGACTCCTCTAAAGTATGATATTCATTTGTTCAATTTCATTATTATTTTGCTGTTTATTTGTTCTATTTTCATCGAGAAGTATGATATTCAAGTCCTGAGTGTCTTTTTCTCTTGTTGAAGTATGTTATTTATTTCTTTAATGTCATTCTTATGTCTGTAATGTCATTCTTATTTCTGAGTTCATTTATTATTGTTTCATCTAGCAATGTGAGAATCAAGTCTTGAATGGTATTCTTGGTAAACTTTTTATTTATGCTCTTGCCCCTTTTTTAAGTACGAAATTAATTTCTTTAATTATTCTTGCTTCACTGTTTATTTGTTCTTGGTCAGTCTAGAAGTGATTGTCAGTTCTTGTTTAACTTTTATTTATTCTCTTCTCTTTTGAAGTATGGTGACAATTTCTCAAATATTTTCTGTTTGGAGCCTGAAGGGTATTGTGTAATATGATACAGGTTAATGCCCGGCTGGCTCTATGGTGTCATGTTTGTTTCACTTTATATTATCCTGAGCTCTTTTAGAAATATAATATTCAAGTCTTGAATATCTTAGATTATATTCATTTTGAATTGGATATATAAATTTGGATGTGACCGATAATTAGTTCTTCATCCTGTTTAAGTTAAAGGAATATCCCCAGCAAACCTCAGAATCTATGCGTGTTTCCTCCCGTTCCTCAGGCGTTCCTCAGGCGTTCCAAAGCAAGGAAGCTGTCATATTGAGTAACCTCAAATCAATAAATATCTTTACTTAGTTACCACGGATACAAGATATTTCTGCTGTATTTCCCTCCTGTCTGTTTGAATTCAACCTCTGCTTTGATTTCCTAATTTTCTCTTGGAAGGAGAAGATTAACGGAACATTCATAAATGTCAGTATTTATCAATATTATGTCCCAAGCTCAATTTAACCTCATTAAGATAGGCCTATGTAGAGTTTATATTTGTTATATAAATCTTATAAAAAGAAGAGGGCTCTTTAGAAGAAATTAAACTAGCATAGATGAACTAGATATACTGTAGAGGGCACTGCTCGTCAGATACCAGCTAACTATGTTTTTGTATATTTTTTCTTCAAATTGAGGTATTTTGTCCTTTCTATTAGTGAGAACCAAACAATTTTCCACGTTTAAATGTACATTGGACCAATAAATGAATGAATTTAATTAATTGAAATGAAGTAAAAACAAAATAGATCCCCAAATTCAATAATTGTAATTCTGCTGAAAATGTTTGTTTTCCAACAATTTTTCAGGATAAAATATATACAATAATTTCACAAATACTTCTATAAAAAGGACAAAGAGCCATTTTTTTAGGTGAACAAAGGCATAATTGGAGTAGATGACTGGTCCTGAAACTTTTTTTTTATTGAAACATAAACTTTCTAGAAGTTCAACGTTCGAAGTTGCAAACTGTTCCTAGTAATAATTATTCAAAATTATAACATCTCTTCAAATAACATTGTCATGATTGTGGACAATGTTGCTATGACAACAAAATGATTTTAAAGAAAAGATAGAATCCTCACAAATTGCACCTTGCATGATCCAACCTGGACCCTCTTTTGAAGGCTTTCAAATCTTATACTTTGAGACGTGCATAATATAGTTGAAGCATATATTTTAAAGGGATCGTTTAACAATGTTAAATCTGAGATACACAGCCCTACATGCTATCAGTGTCAGTGATATGGTGTTATATTGAAGCCCTAAACAAAAATTGTGCTTCAAAATGATCAAGAAAACTAGTGCCTCAAAAGAGTAAAAACCTTTGAGTGACCAGTTTTACCCCAATAGACTGTAGTGTTATGAAAACGGTTTGGCAAAGGCAAAATTTGATTTCGAATTTCAATCATAAATATCTTGATAATCAGACAGGCGATCAGCTTGTAAAAGTTATGGTGTTCCTGACTGACCTGAAGGTTTATAATTATCATTGCAACATGAGCTAAATCAAGGATTTTTTTTAAAGGATCTAAGACTAAGTTATCCGATCCCTTTAAGAGAGTGTACTCCTTGAATGACCTCCAATCAAGGGTACATACTGTGGTTAGGAAGGAAAGGCTGCTAATGTATGATTTCTTAGACTAATTTCCCTTTTTAATTATGCTAAGACCTCTATTAATATTATTTTCCTCTCAGAAACCCTTACGCTTTCCTCAGTGACTATCCCCCTCAGCACCTGGGAGCCCTGTCTTTCCCAGCCCAGTTCAATTAGTGCAAAGATTTCTATTTTTTAATACCTTCATGTGAGCTCTTTGTTTGTTAGATGTTTAAAGAACAAAGTTTTCTATTGTCCTGTGTGCACTTTTGTATCTTTCCAGGTTTTTTTGTTCTTGTTATTACCAGATCTGTTCTGAACTTATCCAAATGTCCAGGTTTATGCTCCTGTTTATATTTAGTATACCGGTAATGGATATTTCTAATGCTGATATATGAATGAAAAATATTTCTTGAGATTTTGAAAAGAGATCAACAGAATAATTTCTTTTAAAAACATTTGTGTCGCGAAATGTCATGCAAGTTCTTTAAAAAAACATACCTGTAATGAATGATTTAAGATCATCGTGACCTTAAAGGATTTTCATTTAGGTGCAAGGTCCCTTCTCTGTAATATGATTGACTTGTAATAAGTATATTTAATACCTGGCTTTGTCTATTATTATGATATCAAACTTCATACCCTTGAGACTATACAAGTAGGGAACAGGTGGTTTCTAAAAATAAGAACCAAAGTAGAACAGGAAGGATGCTGAGAGAAAGACTTGAAAGAAAGGGAAAGCGATTGAAAATATAGAACTAGAGGAAAACAGCAGATTTCTTTATGGATTGTGGGGTGGGGGCTTTATTGTAGTAAAAATAGATTTTACCTTGCAGGGATTATTATGTACCTTTTATTTTCTTCTAGAACTCTTTTGAAAATTTTGGAGCTGTTTATTATGCTCTTTGCTGATGTGCATTTTTATCACTTAGTTCTGCTGAAAATTCAACACTTTCCCATTTTGGGGGTGAAGTTATCCAAAAGAAAGAAAGAAAGATTTTACCCCCCAAAACTGCCTACCGGTACATGAAAAATGTTACAAGTTACAACATTCTGTTACCTAGCTCATCTTTCCTCTACTTTCTGCCTGCTAGAACACACTGTTTTGGAAAGAAATTGGGAGAATATTGAATTAAATTGCAAAATGATTTACCAGCTGAACATCTTGATTGTTGTTATTATCTTTCATGTAGGTAACGACGGTGAGTCATGCATTAAGTCTGTACTTGCCTGGATAGTACAGCCCCATGTATAGCAATTTATGTAATTAGATTGGTTTCCTTGTTGCCTATGTGTAGTTAAGAGTTTGTATTAGTTGTTGATTTTGGATCACTAATCCTTTTCTGAGAGCCAATGTACTATTGATAGAGAAGCACATATACCAGCTAATTTATATGATTGAGTGGTGTACGAGTGCAGGGTGCTGAGTGCTTTTAAATAACACTTGAAAAATAAAAACAGGCTTTGTTTGTACATCATAATACACCTACGGTATGACTGATTTAGAAATAGAATACATACATACATGTAAATGACACTTTTCCAACAGATTATATAAAAAAAAAATGATATTCAGCATATATTTCTAATATTTTGTATTGTACTTTTAAGATCATAAAAAGAATCAAACTTTGAATTCATGATGAATGATTGGTAGCTGAAAGTATGCCATATTTAGATTATGAGCCAGCAACACCATAAACCACTGTCACCACAGATCATATGATCCCCATAAAACCTATTCTGGGCATTGTGAATTAAATCTCTGTTGAGAATATCTAAGATTAATCATTTGTAAATTATTTTACATTGTATTCAGGTGAAAAGAAGTGTTTTCCAATTATATGTTTCACAACAATGATAACATAAACCAGAGTTACCGCATCATAACACCATTCCTTTTATTTTGAATGAAGTATAAGCTGTGTGGTTGGATAGATGTTGAGCAAATATGGTCATGTGACATGATCACATGACCTCATCAACACATACCCAGTGTAACTAATTGGTAGCTATTCAGGAAATATGCCAGGCTAAACACTGTGCAGGAAATTCATCATCGGAAGTTTGAGCTAGTCCTATGAGCTACAACAAGTATATGTGGGAGGATTTTTTTTTTAGGCCACATGGGATTATGAACTATCAGTCAAATTGACTTTAACTAATGGGAAACTAAGAATTGAATAATAGTATACAGGATCAGTTCTTTTACATTATTGAACACATTTCTTGATGTTCTCAAACTGAACTTTACAGAGACATTCTTTTTTTTTGTGGGGGGGGGGGGGGGGGGAGGGGGGAGGGGTCCTTTGAAATAGAAATGGCATAGTCATATATATTTACATTATTTCAACTGGTTACATCGAATGAACTTGATAATATTTGTTTCAAGAATGTTCATAATCATTGTTTGGTTTCACATCAATTATTTCTCATTACCTGTACGTCAGCCGTGACTAAAGGCAGGTTAAACAGCACATGTATTTTGTCAAAAAAAGAAGCCACAATTAAAGTTTGTGCTTGTAGGATGTTACATTCATGCACAGAGCAAACTGCAGTGCTGCATAAAATTGCCAATGCATTATAATTTAATTGGAGATTTAGAGCTTGAGTAGGATCACTATCCACTTACAAAGTGCTATTTTTAAAAACAAAAAAACAGACTAATAGACAGGAATCATTATTGTTATAATTTGAGGTGTGCTGTGTCATCCATGCCAGGTGCCTTTCTTGTCATTTCATCATCATTATCTGAGCACTCAATACACAAATCCCTGCATTTATCTGTCATCATTTACGCTACAAATGGTAGCGTTCAATTATCCCCTCGAGCAGATTCACCCCCTCATTTCGATCAGCCCTCTAGCTCGCTACACTCATTACTCTTCATCCCATCCTCATGTTAATGATATCCGACGGCTCGACAGTTGACATCTCCCATAATCCTTCACCAAAGATAATGGGATCGAATCTCCCCCGAACCACCGCAAACGCTTGCGCAGGGATCTCAGCGAAGCCCGCCAGTGGTTGGGGAGTCGTGGGTCTATTTTTGACTTTCACCTGCGATCTGATAGTACCTTGAGTAATGTGTTAATTAGGACCACCTAAACTAATACTTCCTTCCCCGCTTCTGGCTATGATCTTGAGTTTAAAAAGAAAAAGTTTAGCCTTTGATTTTAGAAGATTATAATGAAATCCTGACTCATTGGGGGTTAGAAGTAATAAAAGACATCGATGGAAGAGCTAGGCAGGATAGGAAGGGGGAGATTGTATTCATTCACTTTCTGAGAAGCTATTGATCACTATTTAAGCTGATATTGATTCTGTATTGATGGCTTTGTTGTGAAGATTTGAATGGTTGAGAATGTTGTTTTTCTTTGGGACATATATCCTGGAGGCTGACATGTAAAGAGTGCAACACTTACAAGCACCCCTCAAGTAAGCTGAGAAAAGCCATTCAAAAATCTTTACTTTATACAGTAACTGTATCTACATTACTTGTACATGTAGCAATATATGTCGTCTCTTGATATCTAGAAGGGGTTAACTGTGTATAAAATCTTTTGAGTTTACTCCCTTCTTGGTCTTTAATACAGTGGAGAAATACCCTGTACAGAAAAAAAGTGTGAGAAAAATAAATTGTTGTTCTAGAGAAAAAGTAAGAAATTCAAGAGAGGTGAGCAGATTTAAGGCATAGTGAGATAGGAATACATGTAAGAAAGATTATTTTTTTGTTAAAGAGCATAAAGGTATACATTACACCTGAGAATCAAAGAGAAAATAATTAAACAGTTAACTATACATGTTTTAATCATATCCTGCTTAGATGCCAATGGGATGACATAACCGTAATCGGTTTATAAAACAAACCCAAAATACCTGACAGTACAAATTTAGTTTGAGCAAACTCAATCAATAATAGTATCCTAAATCCTGGTGACCAGTCAGTCGGTTCCTGTTGGTATCAGTGAAGCACGAAAGACATCCTACAAATGAATGAAAAGGCATTGGACTTTGACCTAGCGAGCGAGCGATTGTCCTCGCTGTTTGTCATGATCGTATGAGTCTCATTCTTCCGTGGGACCCTATTAAGAGCAGTGCCTAGCTATTTCTGTCCGCTGACGCTCTCCCACCGGCCTCTGGTAGCTTGTGATTCGTTGTGAATGAATGAATGAATGGGCTTGGGGGTGAAGCGAGCAAGCAAGGGTGGGTTGGAGAGAGAGGACTGTGGGACATATCCGTGAGTTGAGTCGACGCTGCACTGTGGTCATTGTATTGGTGAGCCATCATAGAAGCAGGATCTCTCATAACAAGCTCCTGAGCTGAGTGTAATATCTTGGATCAAACAACAATGTACATGTACTTGAACTTGAAGAATATATTTTAAGCAACAAACATTTAGTTGTCACTGACCTGCATTGCTGTTGGAACAGACTTTTGTGATATATATTCTGACAGAGATATAATCTTTCTGTCACAATATCAATAAAATTGACACATAATCTTGAGGAGATAGTAAAGAGCGCTGAAAATAAGTATTTATGGGAGACGGTTATTTTACATCAGACAGTATGGGGAGTGAGGTGGATCAAAAGAAATCTGTGCTTTTGCCAGGTAAGTTTATATTTCAATTATAATATTTTTGGGGACATGTTGAGTTATTATTTTTTTTTACAGTACTTTTCTTTTTGTGTAGTGGTATAGGGGTTTATAGCATGAAAATCACAATTTTCATATATGTAAATCCCAAATATCTATAGAGTTCAGACATTCTACATGCAGACATGACATTGTAATTTAATACCAATATTGATAATTCAAGATATTGAAGGCGACATCAATCACAGTTAAACCAGATACTTTGCAACATAAAACTTTCAAAAATTGTTACAACAGCTGCTTTTACGTCAAGAATCTTTTGCGAATTGCAAAAATTTAGTTTTAATTACAGTATGTCAGTTGTGTTTAGATTATTTTGCATTGTGACGCTTGAATGAATATGAACCACTTGCCCGATTCATGAATATTTCATGGCCGCAAACATGTCTGGTTTTACATACCATGCAGTCAACATATTTTGATAAACTCTGCAATATATATTATATATACAGATGTGCATGTTATGGAATTCCCAAAGCAAAAGTTAGTGTACCGTAACTGTAAATAACAAGTTTATTTTATTTGTGTCTGTAGTGAGTAATTCAACTCCTTGCTATTGACATTGAATGGAAGAGAGCTATACATTACAATGCAGGAAATACATATTCTTTCTGAAGAGAAACACAATCTTGATTCTAGTACATTGTTTTCTTGTCAAGTATCAAATCAATTTTTTGCAATTCTAAAATGTACATGCCTTTGGAACGCCCAAGTATTGGCATCAATAGTGTGCATATATATTGGGGTTCAGGTACCGAATAGAGCAATTAAGTCATTTGAATGTAAACAATCTGATAATAACTGATGATATCCCTTGTCTATATGACTGCTTTTGTCTGGTTGGTTCTGCTTTCAAAAGTTGCATCACAGTTACATACTGAGTCCAAAGTACAAATGCTTATCAAATATGACTAGATATTAATGCAGACTATTGCTTATTGTTCAGGATTGTGAGTAGTTTGTAGAATGATTGGTTAATGAATCATATCAATGAGATAGCAAGTAGACATATGATTGAGTTGAGTTTGGGGAATGGCTTTTCGATCTGCTAACTTTCCAGTTTCAAAAGACGCCCATTGTTTCAGTTTCATGCAATCAACAGTTACTATTTGCATTGTGGCAGATATATATCTCTTAAAGGGGAAGTCCACCTGATCATATTTTTTCTGGTTTTAACCTGTATGACTATTGAACTCTATCATTGACATAGGCGTAATGTAGGAGCCTCATGATTCCTGCCTGTAGTGTAGGCATAGGTTATTAGCAGATTAATGAGAGAATATGATCAGTGAAAAATGAACGAAATCCTGTGAAGAATATACAAAATATGAATTTTTGAAGTGGTAATCAAACACAATTCGCAGAGTAAACATTATTGCAAGGTGTTATCGGCATTGGTACCAGGCAACGTTTTGCTCTATGGTCAAATACAAATACAATTCAACTTTATGAATTGCAAGTCAAGACTCCGAAGGCGAGGCATATTGTGAGTTTTTTTTCATGTACTTACGGTAGTTGTCTGTCTTCATTTGTTTAACCCGGCTAGCTAGAGTGCATAGTGTGTGGGATAGGAATGTTCACTTTTTGGGGGTCGGTATTAACTATTGATCTGAGCTTTAAAAATGCATGTTTTGACATTTCTATTGCCTCGTTTTTCCCTCAAGGCAGCGCCTCAACTTTTCATAATAGCAGTACCTAATGAGGCATGATGGAGTTAGGTGCGATTTCAAAACAGAATATTGTTTTTATAATCGTCATCATGGGGCTTCTAGAGCATGCAGAAATTGTGCTGACATGCATATACACTCCATACAGGCAGCAATGCTAATGAGAAATTTACCAATTTCTTTGTCAATATTCATTTTGATCTGTCTTTCATTTTAATGGAAAATCATGAGAGGAAAATATGCACCATACATGAAGTACACAACAATTAACAACCTGTAAAATGTCCACCAGTGGAAAATTTGAATGAAAATTTAAAAGAACCATGCATCGCATAGCGGAATTGACATAATCGTATGAATAGGGGTAATACAGAAGCATAAAATAAAAGAAACTGGTTTTTAAGAGTTAGTAGTGCCAGCTTATATGTAGTAGTATGTAGTACGTCACTTCCAAGATAAACTTGTTATTTGGTTTATAAATGAAATCCGTTCAATAGATTCATCCCTATAGGTGTACCAATACAATTATGTAGTCATCGTTCAATCTTTTTTTAGGATGTGATATATTGTGATACTATATAAAGAAATTATCTAAGCTAGAAGAATTATAGGAATCTTGTTAAACTAATAATTACTCCAATTTATCCCACTTTCGTAATGTTGATGAATCCTGCAGTAGCTGCTGATGTCTCTGTTCATGTTGTTGAATATCATCAGGTCCTCGTGATAAATCTAGGCCCTACTCTTAGACCCCATTAGACCTTGGAGATCTATTAACCACTTGGTGTTGTAGGGATTTAAGAATTAACATTTCGTAATTCACTCAGTCGCAAAGAAATTAAGAATTCATGCACTGCATTGACAGATGTAGTTTTGGATGAGTCGTAAAGATATTGGACTTTATTATGATAGAAGGAAGAACAATTACATTTTCATTGTTCTTTCTATAAAGTGCAATTTCAGGTTAATTTGAAACCTAATTTTAACCATGAAGCAGAGGTTAAAAGGGCATCATCTGTCATTACTTCACTGTGTGTCATGTTTCAAGAAAATAATTTAGAACCATTTATTCAGTATTCGCTGTGAACATGTTAGTTAAAATTGGTGTTGTAGAGATTGAAGAATTAACATTTCATTTATTCAGTATTCGCTGTGAATATGTCAGTTATAATTATTCATGCCAGATTTAATTTAATGTGTGTAATTGACCATACATCGGGCAAATCCACATCTAATATTTTAGTATATCTGATCACTGTATTATAAAGTAATGTTGAAACTCTTACATTTACTTGATAAATGACTTGTCATTATCAAGAAAATGGTAGTGCATGTCCATGTTGTGTACATTTTATGCTAAGAATATCTTGCTTTATACCTCTCTAATATACTTTTGTGGGAATCTTGTGGAGATAATGCACATGAATACAATAATTCTCTCAGAATAACTAAGTTATTTCTTGGGAGGCAGTTTCCTTTAATCAATCTTGTATTTTTAATTACTGCCTAATTAGTTGTGCTGTTTGGTAATAAAGGCAGTAGGCTACATTTGGTAGATGATTGATAACTAGTGTGGTTCTGCAAGAAGATCATCTTTCCTTGTGGTTAGGTGTAAAAACCACAACATGGATGTTATGATCATGTTGCTATGTGCTACTACATGCATCTCATTAGTCCTACACATAAACAAACGTGACATGAAAAATGGGCTGTATTGGGCTTGTCTGAAAGAATTAAGTGAGCGTCTGAGATCGTGGGCATGTCAGCGTGGCGTAGCTTCCGTTGCTTCGCTGGCAGGAAATCGTAGCAGAAATGATGATTTTCAGATGCATCCTTGTGAAAAGATCAGGCAAGAATGATTAAAAAAAGAAGACAAAAATGTTTAGCGACAAACCATATTTCTAAAGGGGCTAAGCAAAAATCAGAAATCAGTGGAATTGTTTCGTCCGTTAATATAGATATATGCAGCTGGAAGGATGAAAATGTAACATCTAACTATCTGAACCTTCATATAGATATTTTACAAAGTAGACTAATCTCAAATGGAAAGAAAATACATCATAGCCTAAATGTATTTACTGAAAACTGACCTGAGGTCACCTGACCACACCCCTTTTTTGAACAACTGAAAAATAGCACATCATGAATGACTAGATTATCAAGAATAAGAAAAATATGCTAGTAATCATATGACAAATAACAGAGGGTGACAGTTGGAGACACTTTTTGGAAATAAGATTCTAAAATAAACAATTTAATAATCCCAGGTTACCCATCTCTCTGTCTGGCATACAAAGCACTCCAGGGGGGCATTTCACAAAACTTGTCATCAGTGACAACTGACAGTCTTTGTTTTAAGCTACTGAAATCCTTGCTTCTGATTGGTTATCAGCAGATTTGTCACTGATTCTTGTCATTTGTCATTGAAAAAAGGTTTTGTGAAACGGTCCCCAGGTCTCGAGCTATTTCACACCTAATTTTCTAACGGCTAATCTCTTTGATAGCTGATCAAATAGACCTCAGCTGAGGTATATCACACTCTACAAGGATCCTGTTTGAATAGAGACAATCTAGACCCTGACAAGTTATTGTCCTAATTTGTAAAGCCCTAGTGGTTTAGTGACTTGGTTTGTGTATACTCTCAGAGCAAACTGTTTTAAGTCTATATATCTTTGGCTTGTAAGCTATTTAAGATTACACAGTACCCATTCCAAGTTCAAATACCCCAGGTACACATTCCCCATTGTACTGTCTTCATTGTTGGAGAGTTAAAGGATGTGCTCGGTTTTTTTAAGGGTACTTTCAAAGCCTACATCATCTTTTTATATGATAGACCTTTTCAAAGCTGCTTATTGGATTAAAATCTTTGATATAAATGAAGGTATGTTATTTGTGTATCCTGGTGACTAGATAGAGAGATACATTTATCAATAGAATGGGTTGTTGTTGAGACCAGGTGAAGTTCATTTCGGATAATTTTGTTATTAGAAATCTTATAACCAGAAACTACTTGAGTGAATTGTTTTTAGGTATAAAGTAGCAACAAGACTTCATAAAAGGTTCAGAGTGAGTGCATTTTCACAAGATCTATCTTGAGAAGAAAAGTTGTCATATTGCCAAGTTTGCTTCTCCATTTGTAGTCCCCTATTGGGAAAGGGAGATTCCTAGCTGTGATATACATGTATGCTGAAATAGATTTTATGGATCTGTGTTGCATATGTAGGCCTCTTTTTCAGGAAGGAAATGATACTCAACGCTGTGACTTTAGCTTCAACTATTTTAGATCTACAACAAATTTTGTAATACTCCCCCTTCTCCCATCTCAAAGTGTTTGTCATAGTTTTCCCTGAAATATAAAGCTTTGTAATTATATTGTCTGTTGAGTGCTAAAAGGGGGTTAAGGTAGCTCAGCAAAATGTAGTGAGATGAAAAGAGGTGTCTGGAATTCTAACTGCATAATTGTTGAAAATACGGTAGTGATTTTATCACACAGAGGCAGAACTATACTTGTTAGGTTATTGCCCTAGTAAATTCACATAGCATGTCAATGATACTCTTGTTAGCTAAATTTTCATCAAGATATGTCAAAAAAGAAACTTTACTCAACAAACTTCACCAACTATTATTCATTTTGAGTTAATGTATGGAAAGTGGATTTCATCTATACTAGATGCCATTATTTTATAGTAGTTGAATTAAATACTTAGTAACCATGAGGGGATTCTAGAAGAAACATGCATAGATTAAAATACATTAATAAACAGGTCTATAATCGCGATGGCCACAGGTTCAGGGTGGCATGGTACACATAAGTAGGAAACATAAAATCCTACATCTCTAAACCCGATCATTGATTGTATGATTAGGTAGTTGCTGTATATATAAGTTTTATGAGGGATCAAAGGAAAACATTAGTTCAATCAGAGACAAGCTGCACCTAACTTTTATAGGTTTTCCCCGAAGACCACGCTATTCCTGATCCATATAAGATCAGAATCAGAAGGAACTTGGCTGCACGTGATGCCCAAAATATATAAAGCCAAGTATGCAGTATTTAATGGTGCAAAACGTTCCTTCGTATGTAACAATTTTTACCTTTTTTATTGAAGATACAATAAGAAAAACATAAAATATAGTTCAGACTCTACATTCATCTTGCTATTAAACTGGTTCTTTTTTTTTTGAGGGGGGGGGGGGGTGGGCTGGTAGAAGGAGCAGAAGAGAAGTAGAGAAGGGGTCTGTTTGTCAATGATCATGAATAAGTGAAATATTCTTGCTATTGCTTTTGGAAGAATGAAAATGATAAAGTAAAAGAAAAATCTCCCCAGAATAATAAAATGACATACATGTAGTTTGAGCTTCATAATGTATAGTTTTCTGCTTTTGTTAATATTCTTCTTAAATGTTATCCTGTAGTGTTGAAACAGAAAGAAAAGGTTGTGAACATGATATGTAGGCAACCCTTGGAAAGGAAGTTGAAAGATTTCTATTTCTAGTTCAAATATAAAAACTGCTTGAATTTCTCTTTTTATTGATTCAAGCTGCTGCTATAACACTGAAACATAATAAGATAATCAGGACCCATAACACTGACTAATAATGTATAGTTTTCTGCTTTTGTTAATGTTCTTGTAAGTGTTCTCATTTTATTAGTTTTGAAACAGAAAGAAAAGGTTGTGAACATGATATGTGGGCAACCCTTGGAAAGGAAGTTCAAAGATTTCTATTTCTAGATCAAATATAAAAACTGCTTGAATTTCACTTTTTATTGATTCAAGCTGCTGCTATAATACTGAAACATAATAAGATAAGCAGGACCTATAAACACCGCCTCGCCTGCCCAAACCCTGTCGAAACACGCTTTATCGGAACTGTGAAAGGAGATAAGCGCCAATAAAAGCACAAGTTCATGGACTGAAAGTCCCGTTAAAAGTGTGATTTTGTAGCCACCTGGAGGCCGAGCACTCCCAGGTGAATTGATGTTTGACGTCATTTCATACCTGTCATTCTCGATTTGTAGGGGTTCTGTATCTTGTTCCCACTTTTATTCATTTCGATTTGATGAAATCTACATCTGTGTTGCAAAAAAAATTTGTGTCTTAAATAATTCTTTGAGTCTTTGGAAAAGAGCCTTATAATTAGAAATGGAAAAAGGAAGGAAGATAGTATTAAAGATATAGTTCATTTTTATTTGTATCATGAATAAACTGGATATTTTGGCAGAATGGTTTTTAGTTATGCTACATGTACCCTCTGCTGCTATATTGCCCTCTTCAAAATTCTGTATTTGCCCCTAATACAGGGAAAAAATTAATATTTATTTTTCGGGGGCTACTTTTCAAGCTTGCCTGCATGAAAATAACATTCTAAAATTTGTTTTGCATTGAACTCTATGCAAATTTACAGGGGCTCTTTTCTGATTTTCGGGGGCTCTTTTAGGCATTTCGGGGGCTAATTCGCCCCGAGCCCCCGTGTATTTTTTTCACTGCCCTAATAATGGTAGGTTGAAAAATATACAAATTCAATTTAATTTGATTCATTTTTTAAAATTATTACTATTTAGGTTTGGCCCTGTTTATATTTATTACTCAAAGAAGTAGGGGTGAAGGGGATGGGGGTTAGTGGAGGAGAAAAGGGGAATGGGGGGAGGGGGTAGATGAATAGAAGAGGGGATTCCTCTTTCTGTCTGTCTCTCATTACAGCCATGATATGACCTGAGTGAGTTTCAAGCCTTGTTGACACTCTGGATATCGACCATGTGCCGCAGTTGCTCTAACCTTATAGCTTTGCACTCTCTAGGGTTCAAGTTAACATAGCGATAAAGTATGAAACACCCTCCAAGGGTATGTAGCACGTGCCCCCTTTCATATTCAGTACCAAAGAGGGTATAGTCTGGATTAAGTCTGGACCGGATTAAGTCTGGACCAAATATGCTGTAGGCCTATATGAAGTGAAAAAGTGAGAAAATGTGATTTTGATGGTGAATTATTAACCATGAACTCACAGGGTTTAGGTATTTCTTTTGTATGATTCTAGAATCTAGATTTTAATGAGAAAATTAATATAGCACCAGGAATTTAGCCTCATAAAATTTAAAAAAAGCATCAGGAGTGAACCAAGATTACAAAAGTGGTCTTGGTAGTAAGCGAGAGGTTCAGGGTTTAAAAACCAATTTGACAGGCTAGTTACCCTATGGTATGGCGATATCAGTCTTCATTTACCAAGTCCCTCAGATAGGGCTCGAAGCTGTAGGTCTATATACTGGCTTTTCAGTGCTTAGTTATTATAATATTGCACTCTTCTTTATAGCAGTTAGTCAAAATAAAAATAAATCAGTGTTAAACTGGAGATTAGATTTCTGGTGTGAAGTGAGGTATGGCATTCTCAATTGTAGAGATGCTTTACAGTGCAAGGCCTTGGCTGCCGCATCACAGGCAGACAGACAGACAGCCAGCATTCACTTCATGTCATCCAGGGAGAGGTGAAGTTCAACTGAACAATACGCACAATGGATTTTGTATAATCATGTCCGGATTAATTATCCAGGTTTTTACTTGAGTGCTTTTGTGAAGTTTGTTTGAATCACGTTTTGGGGATGAGCATCAACTTTGTATGATAAGATCTATTTAGCTGGGAAATGAGTTTGCTGCGATGATATGGTATATCCCAGTTCCGATCTGATTGTAATGGGTGCTTGTGGTGTGCATTTGTACTACTGGCATGCTTGTCTGTAAGGTACTGGTACCTGTTATCATATACAGCTGTTAGCATGCTAGAATGAATGTAAATATTTGATTGAAATGATTGGTGTATCATGTGGTTTTACATTCAGAAAAAATTGCTTCAAAATTATTCAGTTGAATGTTTATTTGTTTTTCAGGATAACTCAATACAAATGTTATTTCATCTCTCTATATATTGCCATACATGCATGTTCTGAATTTTGGATGAATTTATTAGTAGGAAATTAAGGTTTACAGTGTACGTGTATTTGGGGAGGAGGAAGTAGTATTGATAGAAAATATAAAAATACTCCCCCCCCCCCCCAACCCATGTACCCTGTTTGAATGCTTTAGTATCAGTAAATGAAAGGGACTGTTCTCAAATTTGCAGTTTCCCTGCTATTAACCTTTTCTTCCAATTGTCAATGTATTATGTACACTGTAAGGTGTGTAGTTTGAAACTGCAGAATACCAGCTTGTTATAGAAGCATATATGAGACAAAGCTCTTTTTAAGCCTTGTAATGAGACTAACTTCTTGTTTGAATGACGGGTCCTCTATTGACAATGGCATGTGTTTATGTAGCATTGCTGGTATTCATATTACCGGTGTGACTGTTAAACCTGTAACATATTCAAACAAATAGTCCTCAGCGTTGCCGTTTACTGGTATTCAGTTGCATTTGTTTGACGATTCCATGAATTGCATCCTGTACAGAATATGTATTGATCTTGTCTTTTATACCCCTCCCCCCCAAACAAAACAAAACAAACAAAACAGAGATTGAAACAAAAATTGCTATTTTTTTTTACCATTAATTATTGAGTCTTTTGGTATCCCTACCATAATGGCCACATCAAGAAGTTTAGTCTCACTCAAGTTTTAATGAAATAGATGGATGAAAGTCATATGTTGTATGGGACACATTCACAGAATCACTCTTTTGAAGGTTTGCATAGCTGAATTGGTGTCTGCATGCTCTCATCAATCTTTTTCATTCACTCCCATTTTCTTTCCCTCTTCCTTGCAGCCATCCAATCCCTAGACTCCCTCAATGATCAGATCGTTCAGTTCATCTTCACCCCAAAGTCAGCAGAATGCGACGTTAGCGGAGCCGGCACAGGTGAAAGCCTCAAGCCTCTCGAGCGCGACTCGTTGAAGTCTAACCTCGCGCTGATGCGGAGACTTCTCGTCGATGCGCAGGCCAAGTTTCACCGTATGATGGACGATAATAAAAAACTTGCAGCAAAGATTGATAACTCATTACAGGTGAGGGTTTTTAACTTTGTATTTAAAAGATTTTAACTTCCAACCCGTACCCCGGCCTAGTCCTACCGCTAGTGACCTCCCCATTACGAGACCACTGCTATACCACTGAGCCGTCACGTCTCCTCATTGATAACAAATGTGTTTTCATCAAGTTTTGATATGAATGACATTTACACACTGGAATGATTCCAAATCTTTCACAAACATGTTTCTGTGCACAACAGATAGCTCAGCCTTGTTTTGTATCTATTGAAAACTCATGAAGCATTCATGTAAATCAGAACTTCTTACAATGTGCAAGCTACAGAGCCCTTGAAAACACATTAGTGTAAAGTAATGAGCCATGTCACTGGTATAGCCTTGGTATAAAGGTTCTTACCCTGGTGCATCAGAGCATTGGATCATCCAGATCATTCAATAGGTATGTTTTCATCAGCTCGAGAATTGCCAGTGGTAAGTGAGCTAGCTGTTCTAGAGTGTTTGGATTCCTAGAATGGGTTGGTAATACCTTGACAGACTTGTCTGTCTTTAAATCTATAGGTCCATAAATCTATAATAAAGATACAAAGATATTCACTCATGTTCGGGTGCTGTATGTGTCTGGTTATTTACAAAACTAGATACCCTTCTGTAATCAAGCAAATATTTTATTAAACATACAAGAACAGCTAGCCCCGCAGAATATCAATACTCCATTCTTTGTAATTTTTGCTTGCTTTAACCCTTTCTCTCAACTCTGTTCTGTTTCACATATCTCTGCCTCTTTCTCTCCAGGGATAAAAATTAATATTCATTTTTCGGGGCCTACTTTTCAAGCTTGCCTGCATGAATATAACATTCTAAAATTTGTTTTGTATTGAACTCTATGTAAATTTATGGGAGCTCTTTTCTGATTTTCTGGGGCTCTTTTGGGCATTTCGGGGGCTAGTTCGCCCTGAGCCCCCATGTATTTTTTCACTGTTTCTCTCCCTACCATCTTCTTCCTCTACAGTGTATTACTATACTTCTGAAGATCTCATCGCCTCTTACCTTCTCTCATTCTACCCTACCCTCCATCCATCCTCTCTACACTTCAGTTTCATCTCGAAACCATTGTCCTTCCTTACTCTTCAGATTTCACAACATATCTCTTCTCTCTATCCACTTCCTGTAATGACTCTGTAATGGTCTATCGAGTTGTTGCTTTATACAGCAAATCCATTATTCATATATCAATTTCAAATTGTATTTTTGTTGAAACCGCCACCAGCCTCAAAACATGGCTCTCCAGAATGAGCACGATATCCTGTGATGAATATTTCATGCTTCTTCAGATCACTCTGTCTGCCGGCAAGGCCAACACAGAAATGATGACCTTTATTATCTTCTCTGTTTAAAAGGAAGGGGGGGGGGGCTTTGGTGGAAAATGTATCAGAAGGCTGTAATTCATAGAATTTTCATAATATACTTTGACAACTCTAGCAAAGCTTACTTTCAGTTCTCAATCAAGAGTGTGTGATCATATACGGTTAAGACAGCCATCTTTATCTCCTGACTCCAGCAGTAAAAACTGACAATCTTTCTGATACTGGTTCTAAGACGCATGCTCCTGCACCAATTATTTTGCAGGAGATATTCTGCCCTAACTAAGATTTACTTAACTTTGGACAAAGCATGAAACCTAAACTTAGGAGTATCATAAAGCCTCATTGCAACCCTAACCCTAGCCCATTATAATCTTAACAATTGCATAAATCCAAATTGCCATCGTAACTAATGCTAAATGTTTGATGAAATAAATTCTGCATAGGGCAATGGTCTATAAAACAGATGTTGGGTCACTGGCACTGCATGTACAGAAAACCTTGTCTTCATACGTATGGGATACTCTGGGATATATATGTACCTTCCAAGTACCGAAGGCAATTCATGTTTAGATTTGAAGTAACAGACCTGGGGTAAAGAGTTTGTTGTACCTAAACAGCTAGTATACCCTTGAAACGATGTCTTGATTTCTCACCGTTAAGCACCCAATTTCCTCACTGGATGGACTCTGACAGCTCATCGTCGTCATATTCCCTCCTCAAATCTTAAATCTCAAGAGTTGCTAGGAGCACTGCTCCAAGGCACATGTATCACACCTTGCTCATCTACCAAGGTTGCGATACCTAAATTAAATCATAGGGTGACGTCAAATTACGTGGCTCAGGGGTCGTCGTGAGACAGACGAGAGCGCTAGCTAGCTACACCTTCCTTAGAGCCGATTAACCTGTCCAGTTTATCACCGTCAAAAACGCCCCAATTTCACAAATTTTGAGATTGGCTTTGACTCACACACCCTCTGTAGTAGAAAGATAGAGAAATGAGGGCAGTGATCTTTAAACAAAATTCAGTTTGAAGGTACATGTATAGAAACCAGCTTGGAAGTCGTGATGAAGACAACTTTTCATGGCATGTTTCGCTGAGACTATAATTCATGTACAGTATAAATCATTTTGAAAGTGAACTTGCTGATTCATGCCTGTCTATCAGAATGAATTTAAAGCCATTTTTTATAGTAAGTAACTTCGAGTGAGTCAGCTCTGTGAAAACGTACAGATGGAAAGAAGATCTCAATGGAAACCTTAAAATGAACTCTGGAATAAAATCCAGAATTACCAGATCTTACTTTTTCTTTGTAGAATAAAAAAGAGCACTAGTAAATTATATTTTAGGTTATGATAGTTCAGGTATCATTATCAATGATCACAACGCGTTGGATGTTTTATGGAAATATTTTTGCTATTGTTTGAAAGATAAAAATAGGTGTTGCATCTTTGAAAGTAGACAACTGCATCTCTTATTCATCAATCATTTCTTTCCTATAAACAGTTGGGATTCCCATCAGTCCCTTCTATAGAAGTGTGTCACCAGTCATGTTCTTTTCATTGTTTTATAAATGTTAAAGGCGATGGACAATTCAGATACCGGTTTTCGATTACAGTCTCTCAAGCAGGAATAGCTAGGGATCAGATTGTGCCAGGCAGAAAGAAATACTGGTATTCTTGCAAGAAAGGAAAAAAAATATCCCTTGTTTAGGTTTTCATGAAAGTATTCATAATTATATTCAATCAAGCAAAAAGTCTACTACTGATTTAGTATCATGAAGGAATATTTCTATGATGGTCAATGGGTATTTTGAATTCCAAATCAAAATTGAAGTCGCAAACTTCTTACTTTCTCAAACTTGTTATTGTTTTGAAGGATGCTTCAGTGAGAACGCAGAGATGAGCTAGGATGGGGGAATTGTCTTTGATGATTAATTGCTTGTCTCCAACACGCCACTTGGCCGTCATAAATAAATGCTCCCTTATGGTGGCTTAGTCATCTCACACTCTGTCTAGTGGAGACAACATCAATCAGACGGATCAGGTCTGTTTCCATTAGCCCAAGTTTCCAAAATACCCAGTTACTTGTAATTCTGATCAAGGGGAATTAGGCTGACCAACAGCCTACAAGACTTACGACTCTATACACCAACATCCCATGAGAAGACAATGCTGGACCTTGCAGGTCTTCTGCAAAGTGATCTCTGTGTTCATGATACTGACTGGCCGTGAAACCTTTCTTCAAACTGTTAGCTCTCTTCAAACTTTTTGTGAAGGTTCATTATATGGACATTGTTAATCTGGTGGGCTCTAATTGGTCTACTGCAATGTCCATCATAAACCCAAACTGCAGCAAAGATGTACATACAGGTAGTGGTCTTTACCACGTTGCTTCAGATATTAGCTTTCATAGCGATCTCAAACAAACCAGGGCGTCTGGGTTAAATCACTTGCTATGTCTCTGATAAGCAGGTTAATTTGCTAGCGAAGACTTGCTCTAAATCCTCAAGTGAGCAGAAATTTGCTATACTTAGGCTCTGACTTCTTTCCCAAGTAGCCCTGATTGGTCTAATATCTCAAGCGTGCACTTGTTCAGGCTAATGATGATTGCACCTGAAGATTGGAATTGGGTGTGGTGATTAGGGGATAGATTCCCAGTACCCCCATTGCTCTAATTATTGTTCTGAAAATCCTCCTCTTTAATCATGATTGGCTTCTTGTGTTCCCGTTTAATTATTGTTTTCTACCTCTTCATGTTCATCTGGTTCCTGTCATTCTGTGCCAGCCTACACGTAGCTGTCTCTTATTTGTCAATGTCATATCTCTAAATATTTCTATACTTCTCTGTCTGTCTCTGTCTCTTTCTCTCTCCCTCTCTCTATCTTTTCCCTCCCTTTTCTCCTTCCTTCCCTCTCTGCATCATTTGACAATTGCTCACTCAATACTCTCTTGAGTCTAATTCTTTCCATTTTCAGGACTGCCCCTTTCAACCCTTCTGCCATGCTATATATCTACTTCTATCTGTCTCCCTCAGGAATCCATTCAATGAGATTGATTATAAAAATATATGATTGTTGACAGCTTAGTGTCTGAGTGTTCATTAAAAACATGCCTCTTGTTCATCCATTCCATCATTTGATTATTACCACCCTCTTCCTTCCATTGATGCTATCTCTCTGCCTCTTTCTCTCTGTCTCCATCTTCATTTTCTTAATCTATTTCTCATAGTTATTCAGTTCCTCCCTGTCTACATGCTAGTTCCCTTCTGGGTTTCTATCTCTCTAGTCATCTCTCTATCACTTTTGTAATCGTTTTCCTTTTCCTACTTCTATTGACTCCTTCTCATCACAAGTTCAGTCTCACCATCTACCCCCTAGCTCTTCCTCCCCTTTTCCCTCTCTCAACCTTATCCTTCCCTTATCAATCTCTCATTCTCTTTCTCTTTTTAATCTCTTATTTGTTTATCAATCTGTTTAATATTCCAATTATCTCATCAATTTGCCTTCTCTCTCTTTTTAATCTCCAAGTCTGTCATCTCTTCTCCTTTCCCAGTCTCACTCCTCCCTCGATCTCTCCCTCTTCCCCTCCGTTTTATGAGCTCTCTTTCTTTTCTCCCCTTCACTCTCTGTCCACCTCTTTATCTTTTTCCATCTTGCATCACTTTCTCTCTCTCTCTCTCTCTCCATCTCTCCATCTCCATCTTTCTTCGTCTGGCATCTCTTCCCCCATTTCCCCCATCTCTCCCTCTGCCTCTGGAATCCCTAACCCATCCTGAATAGAGGGATCATGAGTATTACGAGGAATGACAGCTTGGTGTTGAGCTCTCATTAATAACATGCCTGTTAAACATAGCTGTCCATGTACCGGTATACATAATGGTATACAGGACGAAGTAGCACAGGCAAACAGCCGTAATGGTTCACAGTGAGACGGGTTAATACTCTAACATTGTGCAGTTTGCTTAAACAGGGACCTGTTTTAATTTACAAATCTATCTACAATTCTTTTTATTTTTCCTGAGGAGTCTGATAGGTTTACAAATACAGGATATACATGTACATGTATATATATTCTGTCTTCCTATTTCCCATGCAGAACATCAGTCACTGATTCTCATCATAAATAGAGGAGAAATTTGAGAGGAGTTTCATACCATTATCAGCATTCATCTAATCTTGTATCCCATAATTTTTCAGACTAATTTCTTGACATCTGAGAGAGTGCTCATCGCTAATAGACATCCAAGACACATAGATACTACAAATTAAAGGCCAAATTTAACTCAGGAACTTGCTCCCCCCTCAATTGAAATCATCACCAACATTAGACCAATTCAAACATATAGTCTGAAGACATTATATTTACAATGCATTCTCTAAAACTAAATGCATTGATTGAACTTACCCTGTCAATGTTTGGTAGCTTTAAATATTAAACTCTAACACTGGCTCTGATGGCATCTCAATGTACTCTGTATCCATCCATTGGAAAAGGCACTATATAAACTGCAATTATTCTTATTCTCATAATACTGCTTTTAAGATATTAACCCTTGGAGACAGCTCCACTTTCCTGTCATGTGATTTTCTAGAGGGTTCATGCAGTCTTCTGCCTGAATTTTAGAATTGATAATGTGCCAAGAATCTCTCCTTTTTGATTGATGATTATTTGATTTATTCATTGGGGTGTCTGTAGTCTGCTGTTCTGACTTGACATTTACTGAGTCACGGTAGTCATGCCTGCCCTGTATGATGTCACAGATAATGATCCTATATTCAAACCCTATTTTAACTTTATTTGTAATCAAATCCATTACATTATCATAGTACAAGTGGAGATACTTAACTTTAACTACGTAGACAACCAAACATACCAAAGGAGTTAAGTGGTTTGTTTACAGATTCTTATCTTAACCACTTGACATTAATTGTATTGTTCCTTGTTTAGAATTGTCATTAAAACCCATCCACCTTCATGTAAAATAAATTAGTTTTTATGAGCTTTTTATTGACGAATATAATATTCATTGTATAGAACTGATTTATATCACCCCAGCCTTGAATCCATATTTATGAACATAATACCACAAATGAACTTTCAAGAATCAAGTTTGAAGAATTTAGCCAGGGTTTCATTGTCAAATTATTCCTGTGCAAATGTGAGATGACCATATACATGAAAGAGGTGGAGGTTAAAGTATGATGTATCAAATCATTATATTGTGTCTCTTTGAAATTTTATGTAAATTTTGTATCAAAGTAATTGTCATTTTATGTGCTTTTCATGATCCTCCCACTTTAGATATCTTATCATTTATGTTTGTATTTTGAAGTTTTTATAATTTTTTATTTTTATCTTGATGTGGAAATAAATGAAAATGAAAACTAAATCCTCTTTTATCTGTTTGTTCTTTTAATTCTTTACAGAATGCTAACCATGAAGTAGATTCATTAAGAGAAGAGCTTGCTGATACCAACAAGAGATTGAGTCACATGAGTACCGATTCTTCCCCCACCACACCCGACAACGACCAAGATAACAAAGGTAAGAAAGAGATTGGCTTGCACTGCACCTCCCCCATCCCCCATCCCCCATCCCCCATCCCCCATCCCCCATCCCCCATCCCCCATCCCCCATCCCCCTTATCCATTTCCCATTTCCCCTTCGCCCTTCCCCTTTCCCATTTCCCACCCCCCCCCCCCCACCCCCACCCCCGGATGAAAGTTGCTACACAGTATGTTTTAGAAAGGTTTCTCACTTGGATAGAAATTAAATTAAAATATATTTCTTGCTCCTATCCATAGTTGCAAATCTTTGCAGAGCTAGTTATTTGTGATTATTGTAGTCAGTCATACAATCACCAGCAATGTAGATCATTTTCTCACATAACACTTTGATAGAAGAAGAACCAACAGTACTGCCATTGACTGCAGGAACTAAGAGAGTGAACAGTTCTCACCTGGATAGAGATGAAGATGAGGAATATATTTCATACTCCTTTCTATACATATACTTGATATACCCATCAAAGAGGGAGGGTAATCTAGAGAAGTGTGTCACCAGTCAAGTTCTCTTCATTGTTTTTATGAATAGACAATGGACAACTTAGATGTTCAATTGCAGTGTCTCAGTGGAATACTCATTGGATCAAATTCATTGAGATAGTTGAGAGTTGATGATAAATAACCAGTTGGTTAACTCTCTTGTATGATCCTCTTTGACCTTTGACAGAATGGCAGAAGCAGCAGGATCAGCATAACCTGCAGAAGCTGAAAGACAAGTGTGCCAGGCTGGAGATGGAGAACAAGTGTCTTCTGAAGCAGGTGGATGATGCTCACATCCTGGAGCAAGACCAGGATGAGGTCCCCAATGCCCAAGATCTTAAGATCCAGCTTACCCAGACGGAGCATGAGCTAGCAAGGGCCAAGGAAGCACTTACAGGTTGGTGTCTTTGGCTTAAGCCATAAACTTGCAAGTTTGCAGGGTTTTTTTAAGAACATGCTTTTAAACAATTGTCTACTTTGATCCCATGATTATAGAATTGCAGTGAACATTATCCTGCAGAATTCTTGTGGAGGGTTATGAAGAGTTCTCTGTGTTTTGTCAGAGTTGGCAATCTCCTTGTGATTTAGCTGTTTGCATATATGCTTGCGATTTGAAAGAAATGAATAATTAGAAATGGCTGAGGTGAATGAGGATACTTAAAAAAAAAAAAACATGAGTTATCTATTATAACTGTCTGTAGATAATGGAAATGGCTATTCATTAGCCAGGGAAAGCTCTTTTAACTTTATAAACTCTTGAGAGTCAATAATGAAATGTTTTATCATAAAATCAAACCTCATGTGTATGACGTAGTCCTTACTGTTAAGCTCTAGTCAGTGATAAATCAATATAATCCTCTCTCTTTCTCTCTCTCTCTCCAGCAATGAAAGCAGATAGGAAGCGGCTAAAGAGCGAGAAGGTGGACCTTCTGAACCAGATGAAGCAGCTCTACTGCACTCTGGAAGCCAAGGAAGAAGAGATGAGGGACTTCATCCGTAACTACGAGCAACGGATGACAGAGAGTGATGCCAGCCTCAATAAGATTGTGGCAGAGAAGGAGGAGGTGGAGAAGGATCGCTGGGAGATCCTGAAGAGGGCGAGGGAGGCGGCAGAGAGATCGGTGGCGCTCAGGGAACAACTGGATAAGAAGGAGAAGGAGAATGAATGCTTGGAAGAAGAACTGGAGAAGGTAAGAGAAGAGAAGAGAACATAGTGTACTGTGGTGTGTGTGTGTGTGTGTAATTGGGTTTTTACAGACCTGTATCAATCAGATATGATAAATTACGTCTGAGGACCGACCTTTTACGTCACAATCCGAAAGACGTGACTCAGTTTCGAACCTGTGTCCTCGGCTGAATCAGTTTGTAACTTCCATTTTTAGCTGGATTACAGGCGCACGCCACAACGCCCCGTTGTGGCCATGTCATCGTTGTGTTGAGTTGAGTTGAGTTGAGTTTATTGATTTCACATTTCACATGCAGAAATAATACAGATAACAAAATGTACATAAAAGACATATTGTTTCATAATATAACAAAATGATTATATTAATTGACAAGGTAATCATCACATTTGTTTGACAACTAATATCATTTAAAGGAAACCCAGATAAAAGTACAAACTGTGAAATGTGCAGGAACCTATAGAAAAGCAGAGCTTGTAAAGAATAGGTTCCTGGGCGACTTGAAAAATAACAGGGACAGAAAATGTCCAAAAAATGGACAGAAATGGTCATGTCATATCATCACTTATTCTTAAACGTTATCCAATATTGCTTAGGCAATATTTAATCTAGGATTTCTTTGGCGAAGGTGGGAAAGAGTGAAAGATATGGTACTGGGGCATATCAAGAGAGTCTATGTAGCGTTAAGACATTTTTAGTGGGTTTTATTTCATCAAAGATGTGTAGTGTTTGGGCTTTGGTTATGATTTCATTTTAGTTCTGATAGGATTTGTGCTATGTGTAGAGTTCAGGTTAGGCTTAGGCATAGTTTTGGGGTCCAGTCCAGGGTGAGGGTTGAATATAAACTGTGTTTTTTAATTGACCTTGGAGTGTGCATCATACAATCATTAACCTAACTTCCCTTGTATTAAGTCAGCCGTATGACTCCTTTGTTAATTACATCTATTGCAAATTCATGTTCGTCATATTCGTAGCATCCATGTACATGTAATACAAACATAATCACCACAATGAGTAAATATTTGAGAATGCTCACCATTATTCTTCCAATCATCAGGTGAGAAGACAACTCATATCGGAGAGGAATGCCCCTCGGATCATGCTGAGCAACTCTAGCAGTGTGACTGACTCCATGGTGCTAGCTTCCCACTGCAGAGACGGCTCCATTGGTTCAGATAGCGTCATCTCGCAAGGCCCTGAAGGAGGGGACGTCAGCAACGCAGGATCGGACCTTCCAGAAACCCCACCCCTCTCGGCTCGTAGCGGCCGCAATACACATTCTTTCATTTCAGGTGAGAATCTTAAGGAAATGAACATGAAACTAGAAACTAAGCTACTTCAAACTTCCACTTTAAAGGCATTTCACGACATAACATTTTTAGGAATCTGGACTGCTGGCTGAATTTGCATCTATTACAGGGAGATAAACAATTAAAGTAATCTATTTTTAGATTCATTTTATGACAATATTTCTATGAGAAATTGATAAATTATGGCAGATAGGTGTTGCTTGTAGAATTGATAAGTTTTTTCTTTTCTATTCCTTCTCTTACTTACCGATTTTGCTCACCAAAAGTTCAAGAATATTCAGGTAGTGTATTAAATTTTCGCAAAAATTGGACGAAACTCATTTGGATTTGGCATATGCATTGTACAGCATGCTTTTTTCTGGGCTAAGCGGAATCGCATCTATCTATTCAAATTCATTTAAGTTCATACAAAAAAGAATATTGAACCGCTGGCCTTTGTAACCTGGGAAATGCAAGATTCATGCAAAATGGTCTAAATTAATGGTATTTCAAATGGTTTTAGATCGGATTGTGTGCTTTGGGGATATGATAAAGGGCAGTGCCATGAAAAGCTTCCCTTATGTCATGAGCGGTGTATATATTTATTTCAACCGAATATGAGAATACTTGAAAGAAACTTTAGTCAATGGTCATATCATGAGTCTTTAAAAAGCTTTACAGACAATACACTGATGAAAGGCTTATCAAGTTCAAGTTCAAGTTCGTTTATTTACACTCATCATTAAAAAAAATACAAGAACATATACAATTAAATGAGGAATAATCACACATAAAATATCATACATTCAACAACAACAAAATAACATAACATAATGGGAGTGAAGGGATGAGCTAAAAAGGAGTGTGGTCCTTATGCTAGAGCCCATCCCTCAGTATAATGTAAATAAAAGGTAAATTAATTGTTGTACGATTGGAAGCATGACAAAAAGAGGGAAAACAAGGGGGGGGGGTAAAGAGCCTGGTGAGTTATAGCACGTAGGATTCAATTAAATACATTTTATATTTTCGTTTAAAAGTTTGAAGACTTCTGCAATTTCTTATATTTATTGGAATGGAATTCCAAATTTTTGGACCATCGAAAGATATTGACTTTTTCATTAAAGTTGTTTTAATTTGAGGTAAGTGGAAATTAAATGCATTTCTAGTTTCATAATCATGAAAGGTCGAATTCAAATTAAAATACTTTAGAAGTGCACATGCTCTATATAAAAAATCTCTTTATGTTTGGTTGCAGTGACTTATAAATAGGGTGAAGTCTTATGCGACACATCAACAACAAAAATCATGCGATAACTCATGGGTTTGATGGTGAATGCAATGGATACTTATTATCAATGACTCATCGGTCATTTGATCCTATTGGGTTTATCTCTATCCTATCAGCTTACTACTGAATGTAATCAATGACAATGCAATGAAAGTGATAAGCTCAGGAAGCTGTTTGGGGCAAAATGGGGAGCAAATTTTCTTTCTCACTTAATTCCCTATTTGTGCTACATTATCTGAGCACATAGAGTAACACTCCCCCCCCCCCCCCCCCCAACAGATGATATATACATCACAAACAGCTTTTGTGAGTCTATATGTCTTCATCATTTCAATTAAAAGAATCAAAGCATATAAATATGAAGCATATATTGAAATGTCAAATATAGTTTAGAGAATACTTTGGGGCACATGGATGAAATTCTAAGTCCAGAATACTTGAATGAAATCAATGCTAAATGCATAACATTTACATTACATAGTGATGGTTTGTTGAATGAATCATGAAGTGGTTTTGACTTCTGGAAATATTAATTTGGTGATGAAGATCAATACAAGTCAAAGACTTCATACTTTCATTCACATTTCCGTTCACATAGTGTTGCTCATTGAAAAGAAGGTGCTTGGGTGCTTGCTTGCAATTTAATATGTTCTTTTAGACATTACTCCTGTCTGATACTATTTTTGATCAATTATTATCAAAGCCCCATCCCCCTCCTTCCTCCCAAAAAATAATAAAATACAATAAAAAATAAATGATTGAATGAAAAATAGTTGCTGTTTACAGTTTAATGATTATTCAGTCAGTTGAAAGAAGGTTTCTCCTGTATAAAACCACTGGGAACTTGCTTGCTACTTTCCTTTTGTATGTTGCTGTGTCGTTACTTGCACTGCTGCTTGTCTTGCTACTGTTGTGTGCAAATCTCATTGTTCTACTCCAAGCTAAAAAACAATCAAAGACCAAGTGACAAATTGCATCTGTTTGAAAAGGGACACATGTGATACAGACAGTTGTGTTCTTAAGGCCACTTGGGTGTTAATTCCTTTGATGTAGAATATGAGTAAAGATCTTCTGGCTCCAACAGAATGACTTGTCTGTCGGAGCTAAACGGGAGAAATTGAAATAGTCTAGTCTGTGGAAAAATTGTTTTATCTGACTTGACCAAAATCAGGCAGAGTGATTTTAAATGTTTCAGAAAATCTCAACTAGCCTATATTCTGTCTATTTCTATCGCACATGATTCTAACATGCTCTTTCTCTCTCTCTCTCTCTCTCTCTCTCTTTCTCTGATAAATACATGTTATGTTTGCTTTGTTGTTCTGCATTGTTCTTGCACTTGTACTTACACCTTGTTTGTCTTCTTTCTTTCCTCATTTCATCTTTTATCTACCACTCTCGTACCAACATCAACATTTTCTGGATCCATCCCAAATTTTTCAAATTCTATCTCGATACAACACACCTCTTTTTGAATGCTTCCATTTATCTCAACATATGTTCCTTTTCTGTAAATTGGGTCTTTTCTTTACTCCTCACTTTGTTCTTTGTGAATAACTTTCGCTCAAAAAACTTGTGTCAATGCTTTGTGGTGTGATCTATGTGCAATATAATCCCCTGAAATCATCAAACTTGCCTGTGGTTTCAACCTTTAAATATGCAACGGGTATTACATTTCAATTCCAAACATTTCAAAATGTCAACTGTTCCCTCATTTAATTTTATGATATATGATTTTATATTGTCTTCTTCTCTATTTGAAATAATCCATCAAATTTTTCATAAATCCACCCATTCAATTCCAAATACATGTGTACGTCAATGCCCCAACTACTTTTAAATGAACATTATTACCTGTGAAAACAACATGAAACCCAAATTAAACCATAAAGATAATACTTCAGCCGACAGCGAAAGCCGCGAGTTCCTGCTGTCACCGGCCGAGCAGCTCTCCAGGTCTTCTGAGGAACTATGCAACCTTGAAACAGCTTCAGTGACTTCTTCCAGGGAACGCTTCAAGAAGAGAAAACAGAAGAAGTTCAACTCGCTCTCCAAGATATTTGGCAAGAAGAATCGTGCAACACTGGAACAAATAGTATTTGATGGTTAGTTCTACAGGTTCAATTTATACATTGTACAAGTACATTATGTTGATGCTGCTTAGGTGAAATAATAAAGAATGATGTTCTTTCACTGGTACTACAATGTATGTTTCAAAATATTAAGGATTCATGTAGCTTCCTTGTCTTAGCATATCTCAACGCCACTTAAATTATCGGTTATTCAGTCATTTCCAAAGGTTGTTTAGAGTTTTACTTTGTTTCAGTATTTCTTTCAGAATGAGTATATACAGAATACAGTATGATTTGGAGGTGTTACAGTGCAGCTAGCTTTTTAAAACTAATAACCACTTGTGTGCTTGTACATTTTCTTATTGTTTATCAGTCTATTTTGTTTGTTATAGCGCTTAGAGACTTCGGTGGTAAGCGCTTTATAAGTAATGTTTTTATTATTCTTTTTATTATTTCCTTCCACAGACACAAATCTCTCAAGTTCGCGGCACAGCAGCACCTTGGAGCTCTTCTCCCTGGATGAACAGGAGAAAGCAAGACTGGCGGAGAAATGCAAGTCAACCCCGATGTCACAGTGGAAGGCAAACATGGTGGTGGCTTGGTTAGAACTGACTATGTGCCTTCCACAGTACAGCAAGGCATGTGCAGAGAACATCAAGAGTGGCAAGGTAAGATATTCATCTAGGTATTTGAGCTTGGAGAGCAGGGACACGTTTCACAAAGCCTTTTTTCAATAACAAATGACTAAAATCATTTACAAATCTACTGATAACCAATCAGAAGCAAGGATTTCACTAGCTTATAACAAAAACTGTCATTTGTCACTGATGACAATTTTTTTTTAGACTAAATATGGCATGTAACATCGTAAAAATCCAGGGTAGGATTTTTACGCCATGTGTTCGTGTAGTCCCATACACATCTTTCTGTGTACATTGTTTGTAACTTCACCAAGACCAAATTTCTTATCATTTTGACGATTCCAGAACCTTGCAGTAAACACCAATACTTAACTGCTGGATGATCAACCTTTTCTGATCGATTTCACAACGTTTCTTTCACAATGCAATCGCATGACCATAACTCAACTTTATCTTTAAAGTGTAATACCCTTCACATTTCTGTTTCTTATAAAACAGGGCTCAGTGAATAGACTCAAGTCCTTTGTGTTTGGTCTACATGTATAATAATCACAATGTATATCTCTTGTTGATTTATCTTGTTCAGGTTCTGCTGGGTCTTTCAGACAGTGAGTTAGACACAGGGATGGGTGTAACCAACGTGCTACATAGACGGAAACTCAGGCTTGCCATCGACCAGAACAAAGTGCCTAGTGATTGGTGAGTGTCAACCATAGATTAGAGATCTTGATCAATCTTACTCCATTCTTACCTTCACAGTCGGTATACCTGTCTCTATTTGTGTAATGTTTTTTGTGTCTGTGTACAGTCTTGTGCTAGTATTTGTGAGCGTATCTGATATGCTCATCTGAAGCTCTATTCAGAGCCCGAGTATGACCCTTCACATAAATGATGATGATCTTAAATTAAACATTAAAACTCAAACTCAAAATGTTGACTACCCTGACGACGGATAGTCAACCTGTTTGAAACATCGAGCCACTCCTACTACCCATCCTCTCCTACCGGCGCTATAGTTCTCTTTAGAACTATAAGCTCAAGAAAGATTATCAACAGTCTTTTTCAGGACTCCACACACACTTCAGAAAGAAAGATTGCCGGCAGTCCTTTTCAGGACTCTCCAATCCTCCCCCTCTCTCTCACACATGGTTCAACCGTTAACCTACTGTATACTTAAAAATGTTGTATTTGGAGGCTCTTCTTTGCACGTTTTTTATCAAATAAACCTCTTTTTATTTTTTCTCTTGCAGCAAATTTCCCAAAGCAGCTGATCTTGACCATTGCTGGGTAGCCAGGACGTGGTTGAATGACCTTGGTCTGGCCCAGCACTCACTGGTCTTTGAGTCAGAGAGAGTGGACGGTCGAGTCCTGTCCACTCTGAACAAGAGAGACCTGGAGAAATACCTCAAGGTCACCAGGAAGTTCCACCAAGCCAGTCTCCTGCATGCCATCGAACTGATGAGGATGCTCAAGTTCCACAAAGTGGTAAGCATCTAGAGGTGTATTTGCAGTAATAATGATAATAATAATATTCTGCTTTTATATAGCGCCCAATACATCAATACAACAATGTGTCTAAGCATTTTACAGATATACTATTACCCCCGTCATCGGATTCAGGCTTATCCGTACATAATGTATAAACATTCTCCACTCCCGATTATCCACTATATGTTATATTCCATAGAGTTTCCTGTCATAAAGTCCTGCTTTTATGAGATCTGGGCCCCATTTCGCAAAACTTGTCATCAGTGTCAAATGACAGTTTTTGTTATAAGCTAGTGAAATTCTTGCTTCTGATTGGTTATCAGCAGATTTGTCAATGATTTTTGTCATTCGTCATTGAAAAAAGGCTTTGTGAAATGGGGCCCAGATAGTATACTCTCACTAGTTGCAACATTCACAAGGCTCCCAATGGTCTTGAAGGTAAACTTGATGATAACTTCTGCTTTCAAACTGCATTGGTGCATCCCCTATATCAGAAGTTTGTACCACAAGAATGCATGATAGAGTGTCTTGATATAATATATTGTCTGGGTAGGTGGTATATATATATTTTGTCCTGAATACTTGCCTACTTTCGATATCGTTAAATTATATTTTTGTATATGTTCTCTAATTTCTTTAGATGCTAGCAGAGAGAAGAACACAAAGTGAGGACATTGATATGGATCCCTTAGTCTGGACTACACGGAGGGTCATGAAGTGGGCCAGATCAATAGACCTCAATGTAAGTACTACTCCCTCTTGTAGTTGTACATTCTTGATGCATATGAATGTTTGTGGCTTGGTATTTCTCTTTTCAATAGTGTATCTCTTGAATATTCTTCTCTTCATTTTCCTTATCTGTTCTCCTTTTTTCTTTATCTCTCTGTTTCTCTCAGATTTTTTCTTCTGTCTCCTTCTCTTTATGACATTTAATTCCTCATTATTCAGGTTTTTTCTCCCATCTATCTATTGTGTATTCCATTCTGATACATCACATATTTATATTCCATTAACAAAAAAACAAAAAATTGACTCTATCCTCATGAAAATAGGCAAAATAAATACATGGGTGTATACTACAGCATCATGTTAACCTATGCAAATAGATAAGTGCTCTTCAACACCACCCCACTGTAAACTCTCACATGGTACATGTAAGTTCTGTCTCATTTTCAAAAATGACATGTGCTCCGAAATATTTTAGGTTTCAGTCCCAGTATCAGAAAACGATATCTGCTCCATAATTTACATTTATAGGATATGTATTAATTACAAGTTTGCTTTCTTTCACTCATCTTTGCTTCTTCAGGAGTATGCAGAGAACCTGGTAGACAGTGGGGTACATGGTGCCCTGATGGTTCTAGAACCTTCCTTTGATTCTGATGCCATGGCCAATGCACTAGGAATCCCATCAAGCAAGAACATCATCAGAAGACATCTCACAACAGAACTCAATGCATTGGTCTTACCAGCTAGGTCAGTCTCAAAGCCTTCTTCTTAAATGATACCATAAAGAGTCTTTTAGAGAGAGAGGTAGAGGTGTTGTCGTCTAGTGGATAAGTGGTCGGACTGTGGGTCACAGGGTCCGCGGTTTCGAGTCCCGCAGCACTTATGTCCTTTGGCAAGATATCAATCTACAATTGCCACTCTCCACCCAGGTGTTAAATTGGTACCATTAGGGAGAAATACCTTGAATGCTGTGAGCGCCGAAATCGGCTGCCTAGCAGAACCGGGGTAATAGTTGGAGCACCTTGAGCACCATGCATGGTGGATATGTGCGCTATATAGATATCCAATATTATTATTTTAATTTTTTTAAGTCAAAGAATTGCCTTAAAACTCTCTTTAAAAATCCACCCCAATAAACTACCTAAAAAACTGTTCTCATCCTTTTGAGAAAAGAGGAATGATTTTATGGGAAAATGAATTTGTTGGAAGATGCATAACCTTGAGGTGCATTACTTTTCCGTCACTTCATGCATGCTGGACATGTCTTGTGCTGTGTTCAAACTGCCTGGTGTGGATTAGGCTTTAAAGGAATGCTCTGTAATTGGTCTCTGTAACAATCAATGTGTAGATCTTTCATGGTTTTATGGCTGCCAAATTGCAGTGTGCTGTATTAAACTACAAGACTAGACAATGTGACAGAAGAAATTTATGAAGAGTTACAGTGTCATTTAATAGTGATTGTCACCTATTGATGTTTAGGAATGAATTTATTTCTGGCTTATTGGGAGGTGGACATGTCATTTATCAAATAATTATCTTACACAAACAGGAAAAAATGTGAATTAAATCAGTATAACTTTAGGTAGACATCAGTGATTCAATTCCAGTAACAATCAGAAAAAGAGAGTTCAATTAATGAACAAAATATGGGTGTATCTGCCTCTCACATTTCTTAGCTTGATAACACTTGGGGAGTGTCTTCCGAAAATGTATTTATCAACCATGAGTCCATAAGTACTGCATGCGCTTTGTTTGTGTGATCCAGTGAAATTATTTGTTGTGACGTCTTTCCTTCCCTGACTAACATACAGAGCTGCCTTACAGCCAGTCAATGGTACAATGGATGCGAGACACAGACGAGCCAGCGCTGGGGCTCTGGGAGGAGGAGGAGGATTCCAAAGGTCGTATAATAGTAACGGAGAGAGCAGGAGTAAACCCACATTCAGGGTGAGTGAATGATTGTCTAAGGGATGTAACCAGCTCTAGGATTATACATTAAAATGACTCGATAACATTGTCTCAGATTATGAAACAAAATCCTGGATTTAGCTCATGCTGCAATGAAAATTATAAACCTTTAGGTCAGTCAGGAACCCCATGACCTTTTACAAGCCGATCATCTGTCTGATTATCAAGATATTTATGATTGGAAATCAAAATCAAAATTTTCCGTTTTCCTAATGGTTTTTATAACACTACAGTCTATTGGGGGAAATGAGTAACGGTGAGATAACCGGTCGCTCAAAGATTTTTTTTACTTTTTTAGGCACTTCATGATCAGTTTGAAGCCCAATTTTTTAGGGCTTCAAAATTACACCATTTCACAGACACTGATAACATGTAAGGCCATACATCTCAGATTTAATATTGTTAAACGATGCCTTTAAAGGTTAAGGCAGAATAGGAAGTTTAATCTTGGTAGAATGAATAAAGATTATTTTCAGAAAATATTTCTTATAGCTTCAGGGTTTAATATCTTCATTTATTTGTGATGCTGTAAACTTCTTTCTGAATTGAATTGAACTGAATTAAATTGAGCCCCCAAAGAAGGATTTTCAGTATGTCTTTGTGATTTAAAAAGAACAAATCATGTACAACAAATGAGAAAATTATATGTCATTTACGAGAATTTGAAGCACAATAGTTGGCTTTTTGGGGGTTTACAAACATTTTTTCGTATTTGGAGAGCATAAGGGTAAGGGGCATGGTCTAAGACAACAGAATAAGTAAAAAAAAAAACAGTAAAATTGCATCAATAATCTGAAGTGTAAGACATGAAGAATTATTTTGATATAACATCTTGTGATAAACTTCTGTTTTAAATCCTTGACCCTTTAAACCTTGTGTATGCATGTGTTAGTTTGTTTGTTTGTGCAGTGTTGGAATGATTGTTGCGTTAAGTTGATGACATGGTTTTGTGATTTGATAATATTATTAATGACCCCAAAACACAGGTGGGAAACCTTGTTTGTGTAGTTTCAAATCTTCATTTCTTGTTATTTCTAACAGCCTTTTATATCCCAATTCATGATAGTACCCAAACGCAAATTTCCCTTATTTTCAAAATCTTGAACATATTTCCTTTCTTCTTTTCTTATCAGGGCTCACTTGGACGAGCTCTCGGACGGAAGCTTCGTCAGGATATGAACACTTACGGCTCGACCTTTGGTGCCATGCCAGAACAAATCCGCTCAAAATCACGCAGCCAGGAATTCACCCAAGAGAGCACCATAGTATAGGGCTCCCTCTTGTGACTCGCCATGTGGTAATTTGCAAAGACTATACCATAGCTGACCTATAGACCTATTTTGCCTTTCATGTGGATATTAGGAGTGACTCCAGATTGTGCTATACTTTGTGTGGAGGTGAACAAACTATTGACAAAGTCAGGAGGAATTTAAAAACACTTGCCAAAAGTAAGAAGATGACTGCATTTTTGGAACGGGAAAGAAAGATGGGAGGAACTTGGGTAGTGCTGCATTATGGAAGAGCGGAGCAGAAATGGAAACAATATTCATAGTTGCCAATTTGAAGATTGCAGCGATTGAGATGTGACAGATATAGCAGTGGTATGAAGATGCTGAAAAGAAAGGGAAATGGAGCACTAAATGATTTATATGAATTTGAAATACATGTAATTGGAATGGATCTGAAGCCATCAAAAGAATTTCACCCTATTGAGAGAAGCAAGTAAGAGGAAAAGGCATTCTGCAAACTGTGATATTGAAAGCCGTTAGCCACTTTGATGATCATGGAGACTATACACAAAATAAAAAAGCTCTGGTGTTATTGAATGATAATCTGTCTTCAGTTTTGCATATTGAATGCAACCTTCGGAGAGGACTTAAAGCCGTCGGTCCTCTGGTTGCTTGCTTACAAGCATACACATACTTTCTTAGCAGTCAGGTAAACCAAACCTACATGTGTATGAATTACATTGATAAGTGTAGGAATGGAATGATCATGGCACAAACTATCATCTTGGACTTATAGCCTGGACTTATAGCCTACATGAACATGTATGTGCTCCCACCCAAAGAAACTTAGATACATGTTAGTTATCTCAGGATGTATTCATAGTCTTCATCTCCAGGTGTTTCATTAGACAAAATGTCTAATTTGAATACTACTTTCATCTCTTAGACTTGCGATCCAGATACTTAATTCATCTGTACATATACAGAGATTACCATCTATGCAGTTCATTGTTGAGAGTCGTTTTGTGTGAATAATAATTTTCAGAGTATTATATTTGTTGGATGAGTGAGTTTGTATTTTGACTGCCAAAAATAGAATGGAGTGTGATGAGTGAAGTGTAAGCTGGAATTTAACCTGGTGTCACAAACATTTTGGATATATCTAACCCATCGCCTGTATTTAATCTAATAGACTGGGAGAATTTGGTAGCCGATGGCTTAAGCAATGGAGACCCATTGAGATGTATATTATTTTTTGAAAATACATTGGGGGGTAAAGATTGGTTCAAGCATCTAGAAGGTATGAGATTGAAGAAAATGCATTGGTTAATGTTAATTCATTTGAAAATAAATGTCTAAATTTAAAATAGAATTAATATTGATACCGAGATAGAATTATTTTGATTTTAAAGTTCTTCTCTGAACTATAAAATATGCGATTATTTGCATTTTCTTTCCTTGAATCTTGAACCTTGAATTTCTAACTATTAAAGTCAGCAATCAAAAACTTATGGCACTCGCTTAACACTTTACAAGTTACTTACCCTCATGTCTCGTTTAAAAATACTTGATTTCTTGACAACCATCCGAATATTTGTCAGTATACAGTGAGTGTTGAACATGCTAGTTGTGTGTATATATTTTGTTACATTTCAGCATTGCTAGATTTTATGTGAATTTGATGCATTTTGAGTTATGTTTATGTGCAATTTACGTCTTAAGTTTGACATTGTGATATCGAAATATTATTGTATTAAAACCTTTTTTTTGTACACCCTGTTATGAATGATGATCCATATTGAAAGGGGTGATACTTTATTTGATATTGAAAATTTCATACGCCAAGGAAATAAGAAACGGACACACTTACAGACACATGCATTGTAGTAAATGAAGAGAGCACTTCAAGCAGCATTAGTCAAAGGAATTATATTTTGTCACCCCTATTTTTACCTGTTTGAAGAGATTCATGCACATGTTTTTGCACAAGATTTTATAATTTTTGGTTTATGTGACGCTGCTGAAATTTCAGCTGTTTTTTCAAAGCACGCGTTTCGTTTTCTTGATAAAAGATTGTTTCATTCTTATGAAATTGATTTTCTGCACTCCCATGTAGACCGAGGTATAATCTGAGATTGAGTTTGTGAAGCAATAAATGTAGCAAGTAAATGGTTAGCCAAAATAAGTGAGACGTTTTGAGTAAAATACATCCTTAGATGGATATTACATAAGAGTCCAATTTTTTTGGGGGAGAGAGAGATAGAGATCGATCACCGAGTTCTAATGCATCCTCCTCAAATGGTCTTTCATTTGTCATGTTAACATTCAATTTCATTCTTTTTCTTTTCCAAAGAGAGCATTATTTTGTTTCATCGTATCCTTCCCTTCTTTCATTTAATGGCTTTCATACAATTTGTTTTGGTTTTTTCCTATTGTGTTGAAGATGTTTTGTTTTGGGGGGTTCATCATTTTCAATTAATGGGACTTTATACATTGTATGTATAAAGAGCAAATGCATTTGGGTTATTTTCAAAAGTGCACCAACTTTGGTGTATGCTGTCCTGATGTAGAAATCATGCATTATCATGATTTTCGACAGCTGCCGACAGCAAGTGTTTAATTATTTTGGGGTGTATGTTTGTAAATTGGCAATATTTTTCTTTTCTTCTCTGTGTAAAAAATGATTGTGAGTGCATGAATTGAATTTTGAAAAGTAGTTCATGATTCTTATAGATTATTAATCAGGACTAAAGTTTCATTGGGTTATCTTCTCATTTGAAACAGAGCAAGCTTTATGAAATGTATTTGTATATTTTGCACTTTGGAAAGTTTTCTTTTTGAGTAGAGTTATAGTTTGGTTTCAAATTTCATCATCTCATAGTATTGTATTAGAATTGTTATTTTGAAGACTTCTAAAGACATTGAAGCTTAAGAATTATGTCTGACACATTTTATCCCACCTTTACAATGGAAAATTAAAGTCGAGCAAAACATGATGGGTCATTTGTCTTTCCCCTTTTGAGGAAAAATATTTCTCCCCCACCCACAGCATTCTGAAAATTATGCTACTCCTTTAACTTTTTGTCATTCAAACCTCGGGGGGGGGGGGGGGGGGGGGGGGGGGGGGGGGGGGGGGGGGGGGGCTTTATATTTCTCAATTTTATCCGATTTAGTGAGCCCCTTTAATCTGGAAATTTCTTGACTGGCTCTTAATATCTCTGTCATGTTTATGCATTTTATCCAAGTTTACTTCCTCTTTGTTACCTGATGTCTCTCTTTTTTTCCTTTGAATGTTGGATATAAATTAATTCCTCCTCCACTTCTGCTTAGAACCAGAAAGGCATTGAAACATATGCTTTTATACACCCTTCTGTCTCTACAGCAGAACATATATATGAGTGGATGTAAAACCCAAAACTGGCAAATTTCAGCTCTGAAATTTTGCAAATCACAGAATTACATAATGGGTAGTGGCTGCTATAATGATTCATGAAGTTTTGTTTTGCAACATTTTCTGGTTTTACATGTTTCTAATTATTTATTGGTAATCCAAGCAGCAGATACTGCCTTATGAAAATGAAATACTAATAATTGATTTTGTTTAGAGAGAGTATGAGTGATGGATGAATTCTAGATTTAATTGAATGCAGAGAAATTAAAGAGATGTATTTTGAAGAAACTATGATGTGGGTGATCATGGTTTGTGATTTATATAAAGATCTATAAATATATATATATATTAATAAAACATGAATTCAGCATTTGATATATGAATTTACAGACGTCCAGTGTTATTTTTTTTCTTCTGATCTTTACTGAAGGCAATTACAAACATTAATATGTCTTTATTAGTAATATCAGTACCTTGTTGTTGTGTTAATACAACATGCGATATGTTCTCACTAGGCAAATTCAATTTACATAGTGTGGAAAAGGAAAGGAAGCGGCATTGTAGACAAGTGCTTGAGATTGCTTAAAGAGAGGGGGAAGGAAGGAGGGGGAGGGCAAAAGAAAGAAGAGAGAAAGATTATGAATGAGAGAGACAGACAGACAGACAGACAGACAGATGAGAGGGGAGGACGAGTGAGAAAGAAAGGAGAGAAGAAAGATTGTGATTGAGACAGAGAGATGGAGTGGGAAGGGGAGGTAGAAAGAGAGAGGGGTTGGGAAACTGAACAAATTGGGAGAAAAAAAATTCTTTAAAATGAGATTTACAAAAAGAGAGACAAAACCCAGTAAAATATGGGAGTGAGAAAGAGAAGGACTAGTGTGACCCAAAGCAAGGATGAGAAAAAGCTTTATGTAAAGTCACAACTCTTCTTTCCTTCCTTTTTCTCTATATCCTTCTGCATCTCCATCTCTCATGCCCATCATTCCTCTCTTTATCGTCTCACCATCCACCCTCTTTCTCTGTCTACAGAAAGAAGGCGATTCTCTGTCTACCCCTCTCTATCTCTCTTCCCTCTTTCTATCTCTCTTCCCTCTCTTTATCTCTTTCTCTCTTCCCTCTCTCTATCTCTTTCTCTCTTCCCTCTCTCTATCTCTTTCTCTCTTTCCTCTCTCTATCTCTTTCTCTCTTCCCTCTCTCTATCTCTTTCTCTCTTCCCTCTCTCTATCTCTTTCTCTCTTCCCTCTCTCTATCTCTTTCTCTCTTTCCTCTCTTTATCTCTTTCTCTCTTCCCTCTCTCTATCTCTTTCTCTCTTCCCCCTCTCTATCTCTTTCTCTCTTCCCTCTCTCTATCTTTCTCTCTTTCCTCTCTCCATCTCTTTCTCTCTTTCCTCTCTCTATCTCTTTCTCTCTTTCCTCTCTCTATCTCTTTCTCTCTTCCCCCTCTCTATCTCTTTCTCTCTTCCCTCTCTCTCTCTATCTCTTTCTCTCTCCCCTCTCCATCCCTACCCTCTCTCATCTGTTTTTGTCCCCAATATTCATTGATGATCAGACATTCATGTATACCCCTGTGACATAAAACTGCTCCAGGCTTTGTTTTATCAGCGATGCTTGGAATTGGGTTTTAGCTTAGGTTTAGGTTTAGGGTTCGGTTGAGGGTCAGGTTTGGTCCAGGGTTTAACTTAATAATAATAATAATAATAATCTTTTAAAGTCCACTCCAAATTTTATTTGATAATATGATTAATGTAGGATGCTGACCATGGAGCTTTGTCGATGGAGCATGTCACAGAACTATCCATCCTCTCCTTCCCGCCTCCCTCCTCCCCCTCTCTCCTCCCCCTCTCTCCTCCCCTCTCTCCTCCTCCTCTCTCCTCCTCCTCTGTCCACCAGTGAAAACAATACTTAATAAATACATGCAACAATAAAATACACAAACTAGCTTTCATATTTCATTCAACTTTAATTGAATCATTTCTACTCAGTGTAGATTCTCTAGTATTTACAATACAAAATCTTTGACCGGAAAATTATGACAGAACAAACAAAATCAATGTCCAATAGAAATGATTCTCCCAAGGTGCTGTCTTCTCCATGGCAACGGAAAACAAATTACAGGTAAAAGATGGAAAGGACGGAAACAGATTGAAGCGCACACATTAGGCAGATGAATACATTACATGGGAGGGCAGGAGCTCACAAAATAGTATATTTAAATCTATTGCAAGGGTAAGATTTCTTTAGCTTGTGCCTCAATTATCTCAAAGTAATGGCTACAGAATCAATGTCTTGTTAATTCATATCACTTAAGTCAAGCTCACATGACTTTGAATATCAAATACTCATTTGCTTTAGTGATATATATTCTGAAGCCCAACAGATGGCTATATCAATATCTGGTTAATATGTTTGCAGTTAACATTTTATCAACAATACAGTTTCATATACTTTAAAGGTTTGAGGATAAAGTATCATCGTTTTGATTATCAAAAATCTGAAAGAAAGATCAGTTCCACAAGGGATTTCTGCTTTATTATCCCAGAGATCAGTAGCTTAAATCTGTGGTTGTATTGGTTGAAATTTAAATCAGCATGATTGCAATGACATTGTTATCTCTGTTTTTAGAGAGGGGGAGGGGGGATCAAACTTCTCAATTTGCATGCAAAAGTCTGTGCTCTCAAAATGCTATTTATGGCTACAGTGATGACTTCATATTGTTTATTTTATTTTAGAATAAGACATGTACATCAAAATGATAATGCTGTTATCCTTTTTCCTTAATGGTTGCTGAACATCAATCATTGGTTATTAACTGTATATTTTACATGCTGTGAACAGACACATCATTTCCAATGAAAAACTACATACAAAAGAAAGTGTCAATCACAACAAGCAAAAGTTTCCAGCAACACCTTAAAGATGCTTAAAATAACATAAAATGATTTGGTATAGACTTGAATGCAAACGGCACTGACTACATAATGTAAGACAAATTTCAGTGGACTTTCCATAAACAGGCAGCATACGACGATGACCACTACGATGTTGACTACGATGACGATGTCACATTCAAAGTTTGCAAGGTGAATGGTGATGATTGTGTGCAGAAGATTTTGGTAGTAGCACGTACATGTATCTCTTGATCATACTAAATAAATCTTTTAAATATATCTCTTGCTATTGTTCTTCATACACAGGAATACTGAATGTTTTGAATATAATCTGAAGTAACTACTCTTTCATTAAACTCTCCTTCACAAAAGTATAAATGGTGGAACACTCCCTGACTCTATGCAATAGTGTTTAACTGGCATGACAACAAAAATAAAAATGCAAGGCTTTTTGTATATTAAAGGAACTTAAATACCATTATTCTACTCAAATTTGGTCAAAAGGTTTTGGATCAACCAATTTCAGAAATTAAAAAAGTTGGGTTTTTTATGTTTGCGATTTCTCTGGTGTTTAAAGTAATAAGACTTAAACTTCAAAATTCTGATCAAATTATCAAGGCAAGATATTTGAGGTAAAATTTTAAAGAAGAAGGGGAGAAAAGCTTTGCCGTCCCTCCCCCTCCGCAAAAACTAAGAAAATATCTAGCAAGAAATAGTCTGCATTTTTTCATTAGACTATTCAATCCTCTTCAAATACTACTAGCCCAAAATGCCAAAGTTTTTTGCAGGCCGACCTGCATCTAAAACCGTAGAACTCCAGAGTCGATGGGACTACATCGGCCACCAACATCAAACACTTATCATGATTTTTATCTTGTCCAGTGAAAACCTAAAACTTCAAAATAGTGCATCACAAACATGTATGTCAATGGTTCCCGAAGAGTGTTTTCAGTGTAAATTTTGAAGGGATTAATTGGCAAACACTTTTTCTGTATAGTTGTTGAGCTTCCTCACAAAGAGCTCAGTATATTCTCCATAAATACAGTATTTTCTATTTGATCTAATTTGGTAACAAAAATAACATTCATATAATTGATCTCTAAAAAAAAAACTTTTTTAAAGTAAGGAAAGGAGTTTTCATCTACTTTTCCATCTACTTCATTCTTAAAACCACAAATATCTTTCAAATGTAGATAACCATTTAAGTTCTCAATAAATATATTTCCATAATATTTTTCACATATATCTGTTTTCCTGAAGACAATGATAGAAAAAAAAAGATGTTCACTAAAATAGTGACATAAACTATGATGTTTTCCACATGGATGAAAATTCAACTCTATATCTCCTTTTTCTGGCAGAATTGAAATTATATTCCATGCATTTTATATACAAATGTGACTTTAACTTGCTTAGTAAAAGTTGCTCAATTGAGAATAGAATGTAGATATGGTATGGTGAATTTTGACCTCACTCACAATGTACATATATAGATAACATCACTATTGAGAACATGATTACATGTAATAGACAAGTTTACTAACATATATACAAATTTATATCTTGCATCAAAAAATATGTTGGCTTTTGATTGGTTGAGAGCTTGTCACATGACCAGAAATATTTGACCTATTTTTAGAAAGTACTTTATGAGAGTACTATTTTGGTTTACTATTTGGGAGTGTTTTTTTTAATTGAATCAATTTTTTTTTTCAAATCATAATTTAATAAAAAAAAAATTTTTAAATCTTTTTAGATAAAAATTTACATTTTTTTGTTCTAAACTTTTTTTCCCCCAATTTTTTTCTTTTTTTTAAAATAAATTTTTGATGCAGGATATAAAAATATACTATGCCTTCTATTCGAGGTACTGGTTAAACTATGGGCCTCGGTGACTCCAAAAGTACCATTTGCTACGGGGCTGCGCCCCTCAGCAAATACTTACTATTGGAGTCACCTCTTGCGCATAGTTTTAACTAGAACCTCTCAAGGCAGTGTATATTTGTATATTATGGATGTTTCTTCACTGGGGACCTAGTGACTCCATTAACCTGTTATTAATGAATGAACTACAATACTTGGAATCCAGTCTGCATGTATAACTTGTTGCTATGTCGGGTAAGCCTCAGACAAGCTTTCAGTAGGCATTAATTTTGAATATGTTAGTAAACCGGTCCATTGGAGAGAAATGAATCAATGCTATATAATATATAGAGATATAAATGTGATGGGGAACACTTGATAGTCCTGAACAAACTTGATGATATTTGTGACTTACAAATAATCAGAATCTTTTACCAGTCTTGACTCCTCTTGATGATCTACATCAACATTTGTCTCAATTTGAAGCTACAAATTCAAAGCAAATTGCTACTAACTCTTTAGTGCCACTTCGGATATTAATATCACATGCAGCGATGTATGCTAATACTCATCTGATCTACAGATGTTAAGTAGCTTGACAATTCACGACTAGCTAGCTCATGAGGAAATGGTAAATAATTTTCACACACAATTAAGAACTTGAAAAACATGGAATAAAAAGTGAATAGTTCACAGCTCTTATTTACAACCACTACAACAACCAACATGTACACATGTACGTTGCATACAATCATGAACTCAAAAGGCTTTGACAAAAATGTCAAGTCTTGAGTATATACATGTACATGAAATGTAAAGCAAGACCTACAGTATAAACAAAACTATATCATCCTTTTTCTTCTAAAAAGATTTAAAACATGGCATGAATAAAGCTTTGTATTAAAATAAATAACTATTCACTTAAAGTGTCATCAATGTATTAAAAAGGGCAGATGATTTCAAGCAGTTCATTATGCACCTGTGTTTTACTATTTCAGAGGATAAACAGCATTCAAAATTCTGAATAAAAAAGAAGTGATTGAATTCATCGATTGTAAGCAATCTAATTTAGTAGAGATATTTATGAATTTGTAATGTCCATTCAGCAATTCAAGGATTTGAAATACAATTGATAATGTTTAAAAAATGCATTTTAAAAATATTTTTTTAGATACTTAGCTACCAAGACAATAGACAATTGTGTGTATATGTTGGTTGCTTTATCCCCCAAATTATTTAAATGTAATTTGTGGTTTGGATAATAAAGTAAAAGCCTTTAAAGAACATAAAATGTATGTGTTTTTAGGACTCAGCAGAGAAAGTGTGCAAAATTTGGTAAAACATTCAATTTCTCAACACATTAATTGAGTTCTGTTAAAGACAAATTTTGGCAATGGTATCATTTAATAAGTACATTTTGTGATAAATTTCATAAAGCTTTCACAAGTTCTGAAAGTATGGCGGAATGATTCTGTTCGACACTAAGCGAGGGTAGTGATAGCATGCGATTGTTATCTCCGCGGATCGTCACGATGGCTAATTGCGACGACGGGCCGCTGCTCTGCCGACTCGTCTCTAAGGATAACATCGGGAGGAGGCCCTCTGCGACGCTGTCAATCATGTATGGGTCGTCACCGGTCAGGTAGGGGTGATGGAGGGTGGTGGCAGGGTTGCTTGCATTGTTGCCACTGGTTGGGGTGGTGTTGTTGTTGTTGTTGTTAGAGGTGTTGGCTGCTGTTTGGGCTGCTGCTACTGCTAGCACAGCTGCTTGAGTGTTATACTCTCGCTTCGGCCTGATCAAAGGAAAGGGAAACAAGTAATACAACAGAATATTAGATACATGTGAGGTTTTAGTGTTTTTAATACAACAATGCTATATACAGGGGTGCTTATCTATTTTCAGTATCTTTTGAGTAATGACAAAAGTTAATCTTATCAATGTATTAATATTAATGTTTGTAATTTGAAATTTTGAAATTTAAAGAATGTATTAATCATTAATCCACAAATCCATAAATTCATAAAACTGTAAAATCAGAAACTTTCACACGCAAATAACTTTTGTGAATGCATAATCATGCGAGGAAACATATATGAATAGATAATTTCAAAACACACTTGGCAATATTTGGAAGTTTCTTGCTACAAAATAATGTTGTTACACATCAACAATTAGGTAAATAAAGTTTCAAACCCAAATTTTCTGGTTTGACTACATCGTTCAAAAATAAGATGTACATACCTTCCTCTCCTAACAATCTTCTTTTTGCCGTCTCCATCAAACCCTTCAAAAAGCTTCGCAAGCAGCTCTGAGTTAGCTGGAGATACTCTCACTATCCTTGGTGGGGGTCTCGGGTGTTTCTTCTTGGCCTCTAGAGGGAGCTGTTTACTGGACTCCAGCCCTGGACCCTCCTTGAGGCCGTCGCGCACCTTCTCTTTATCCCGTGGACTCTCCTTCTCCCTGCCCGTGTCCCTGTCACGAGGAGATAGGTCCTTTTCTCGAGGGGAATAGTCTCGATCTCTAGGGGAGACCTCCCTCTCACGCGATAAGTCTCTTTCTTTGTCTTTCTCTAGTTTGATGACTAAAGAGTCTCTGTCAACGAGGGTGTCCTTCCTCTCCTTTAACCTGACATCAGGTTGATCTCCCTCTCTGCTCTCAACGTTCTCACCATCTGAGGGCGGTGTCACCGGTCTGATATCTGAAAGAATGAAAAAAAAGAGAAAGGAACCCATCTTTAGAAGTGAAGAATTTATAAGACCTTAATGCTGTTGATTAATACACAATTAATCTGGCTGCACATAGAGCTAACTTAACTATTAAAGTAGGAGCAATAATCCTAAAATTGCTTCAGGGGTATTCTAACAAAAAATCTGCAAAAAAATCCAAGTCATCAACTCTCCAATTACTCACTAGACCAAACAATCTAGAATTAGGATTTGGGGTGGTTTGTAGGCTTATTTTTGTCTGATTTCGAGTTCTATGTTGTAGTTGTAATTTTCGTTTCTGAGACCTTGGCTACTGGTCTCATTTCAATCTCCCATAATTTTAAAACAGAGTTAAAAACATTCCTTGAGACAGGGCATTCTCCTCCTTTTTCAATAGGTTTAGGAACGTTCTATTGTGATGAGATATGATATCATTTTAAAGCTGAGAATATTCTCTTTCAGAATCATAACTAAACTATAAAAAGTCATTTCTGGTGAATTTTTGGTGAATTTTTGGTGGCTTTGTAGCTTTGTGGTGAAGGGCCACATATGCAAATCAACACACTCAAATACCCATAGCATACCACTCATTTTTTTTAACTCATGCAATGTTTATATATACATTATTAAAAGACATACTGTATATGTTTTTTTTTCTTCAATTTCCTAAGGTGTGGTCATATAGAGTGTGGTTTCATTTTTCCACGGCTTCAAAGCATGTCGCTCTTTGCTCCCATTAATTCATTCTAGTAACTAAAGAAAATTGTGAATTTTGTGTGGAAATGCAATGTATTGTACACATGATCACTCTCTGGCTATTCTCAATAAAATACCATGAATATTTCGCCCAAATTAAAAAGATATACATTTGTAGATGAAGAGTGTACACATATTTAATAACATTAGTATTTTATTTCAGTGGCATAGTTTGCAAGTATCCTTGAGAGTACAGTACACATGTATGTGGATAGATATGTAGAGGTTCATTCAAAGCTTTTTCACAAAAATGTGACAATGTTGCACTATGATGAAAAATGAGAAAATCAAAGATACAAGAGAGAAAATGGGTAACAATTTCCACTGAGACCACGCAAAAGCCTTTGATCGATGCCATGCTGAAATATTTTTGGCATTTAATTCTCCTGAGTCCATGAGCAGGAAACTATAAACGATCACTGATATTGGAAGTGAAGTGGAAATCTATACCTCATCAATCAGAGGTTCTATCGATTAGAGTTCGCCCTACTAGGTACCTAGGGCTGTGTGTGTGTGTGTGCTGAGGAGGAAGTGTACATCATAATAAAAACACGACGCAAACAATCCACGGTAGCCATGACGACGGGAGTAGCCACATACTCGAGTGCGTCGAATTGATGGTTTGGCATTGTGCACGGCTGAATTGACTGATTGTAAATGCACTTGTACGGTCTACAGTCAGAGCGCATAATAGGCTGTGATGAAAGACCGGTATCGTGTAGCAATTTTTACTGCCTGAAGGCATATTCATGCAGTTCAATAGGCTTCTCATCCATCCTCCTCCTCCATCTTGTCCTTCTACTTCCTATCCACCTCATATGTCTATTTTGTGTTGCTTCTTCTTCTTTTCTTCCTCCCCCTCATCCTCCTTCATCTTGTTCTTCTCGGCCTCCTCCTTGTATTTCTTCTCTCCTTCATCTTCCTCCTCCTTCTTCTTCCTCTTCTTCTTTTACTCCTTCTCTTAATCATGCATCCTTCTTCTTCTTCTTCATCTTGTTCTTCTCCTCTTTCTCCATCTTCTTCTCCATCACCTCCCCCCCCCCCTTTTCTCCTTCTTCTTCTTCTTTTCCTCCTCATCCTTCTTCTTCTGCTCTGCCACTTTTTTTTCTTGTTCTTTACTCTTTCTTTTCCTTCTTCCTTTTCTTCTTATTCTTCTTTCTCCTCTTCTTCTCCCCCCCCCCCCCTCCTCCTCCTCCTCCTCCTCCTCCTCTTTCTCCATATTCATCCCCTTCTTCAAATTATACTTTTACATACATGTAAGACATTTTTAATACTATTTTTAAAACTCTGAAGATACAGTATTACATGTACAGTATGTACATATTATTTTCATAAATGATCACATACATGTATGCTATAATTTCAAGTTGACCTGAAATTGTATGATTTCTAATCAGTTTTATGTATTCTCTGTTGAGGGATCATTTTCAACTTGCCATTTTGTATTTTTCAAAATCCTGGTAGTGATACTGTTAGTGTTACTTTTTTAAATGATTTGATGTCATTTGAAGAAGAACAATAAAATGATCTGGTCCGGTAGATAAAATTCTTTCTATTTATGGCATATACATGTATATAGGGTCTAATTGTGAAGACTATACATAACCAGTACAAGTACATATACACGTAGCAATCAATTTATTGGTAGATGGGAGACACAGTCACAGAACATCATCACGTAAGAGGCTCCTCTTTGAGATAATGAGCACAAAATTACCCAGCTTTCTTTCAATTTATCTGCAATACAGATGTGCACTGAAGGGAGAATTGATGGCTGAGATTTAAGGTCTGGGGTCTAGGGAGGAATGTTAATGATGATGATGGAGAAAGAGAATGATGATGGTGAGGAGGAGGAGATGGAGAAGAAAGATGGTTGAGAATGATGCAGGATGATGGCGATGGTGATGATGATGAAAGGGGATTATGAGGATAACGAGGAGGAGGAGGGGGAGGAGGGGGAGGAGGGGAGGAGGAGGGGGAGGAGGGGGAGGAGGGGGGAGGAGGAGGGGGAGGAGGAGGAGGAGAGGGAGGAGGAGGAGGAGGAGGAGGAGGAGGAGGAGGAGGAGGAGGAGGAGGAGGAGGAGGAGGAGGAGGAGAGGGAGGAGGGGGAGGAGGGGGAGGGAGGGGGAGGAGGGGAGGAGGAGGAGGAGGAGGAGGAGAGGGAGGAGGAGGGAGGAGGAGGAGGAGGAGGAGGAGGAGGAGGAGGAGGAGGAGGAGGATGAGGAGGAGGGAAGGAGGGGAGGAGGAGGAGAGGGAGGAGGGGAGGAGGGGAGGAGGGGAGGAGGGGGAGGAGGAGGAGGAGGAGGAGGAGGAGGAGGAGGAGGAGGAGGAGGAGGAGGAGGAGAAGGAGAAGGAGGGGGAGGAGGAGGAGAGGGAGGAGAGGGAGGAGAGGGAGGAGGGGGGAGGAGGGGGAGGAGGGGGGAGGAGGGGGAGGAGGGGGAGGAGGAGGAGGAGGAGGAGGAGGAGGAGGAGGAGGAGAATGAGGAGGAGGGGAAGGAGGAGGAGGAGGGGAAGGAGCTGCATTAGCAAGAGTGGGGTCAGGACTCAGGAGGAGGGTGGGGATGGTGATAATGATAATGAGGATGAAAAACAAAATTGTACATGGGTAGTGAGCGAGTCTAGTCCAAGAATGCTCCAGAATACATGTACATTGATGTAGCTCTTGTGATTTCTACAAGAACTCTTTATTATTCTCTTTGTTATAACAAAGCAAAACAAAAGCTGCTGTATAAATCTTGACACGGCAAATTAAAGATATTTTGTTTTAAATGAGGATGACGATGATGACAATGAAAATGGTAACGGTAATGGTAATGATGAGGTTGATTTTGAAGAGGAATGTGGTATAATAATGGCGAGATTGTAAACTAGTGATAAAGATTATAATACATACATGAACATGTATGTACATGTACATGTACGTATGCACAATTACAATGATAGAATTGTAAACTAAAATTGTACTCGCAATAAACGACCGATGCTTAAAAGGTTCTATGATGAATGAGATGAGGAGTTAGGTATCGCCATGGCAACTGGAAAGGATGCAGTGGCTGGCGGTGGTAGGTAAGAATGATGGAGATGGTGGTGATGCTGATAGGGGATATATCACTAACATCAGAGAGCATCTAGGGAGAGCATCTACGGAGAGCATCTAGGGAGAGCATCTAGTGGGACAGAGGAATCGTTGATGAGTGATTTGCATTTTTGAGGTGAAATAAATGATATGGGATTGTGTAAATGATGATAATGATGATAATGAGATAAAGAAGAAGATGTGAGATTATAAAGGTGGTATATAATGTAATGGTAAATTAGTTGAAGGTAGTAATGGTTAGAGGAATTAAGAACCCTGTTTTACTTTTGTTCTAATTCATACATTTATCTTACAGTTGTCAATATGAAGAATGAATTTTTTTTCTGATTGCGGTACGAATGTCAAATGAGAGCTTTCATGATAAGAGAGGGTAGTCGATCCACAGGAATGCTGTGAGATTATCCTCATCCACATGATCTTGCTTCCCATCAGCTCTTGATTTGTACTAAAAACATGCACTTTCAAGTCACTACTAATTTCACCTATAATTTTAATTTCAATATTTAAGAGATAAAATATTGAAGATTTTAAAGCAAAGTTTACTGCTAACATTCCCTTCCATTTCACAGCGCTGCTCTAGGGAGAAATATCGGCTCGATTCATATTCATACGTCGTGGGGATGTACAAATAATAATAATAATAACAATATGAATACTTATAATGCTCCGGTATCCACCACAATAGTGAAGACTGTGAAGATTATATGTAAACCAGTAAATTCAAAGAAATGTGAAATGAATACAATATTCTTCAATGTGTGGTGAACTGGTAATGGGTGTGCATATTCTAAGATTGTGTGACACCATTTAGGAAATACAATTCAGGGGAACTATCAATTATATTAATAGCAGAATGAATACTAGACCCCTGGACAGCTAGCAGTTTCTAATTATTTATATTCATCATCAAAATAGATTGAGATTACCATTAAGCATGACACAGATGTGCAGTGTGTTTTTATTGTTGACATGGTTACAGTATGAGATCTACGAAGGCTTCTAATGGCTTATAGTGAAGTAATATAAATATATAAATACCAAATTCTGGCAAAACCACAAAAAGAAAAAGAAAAAGAAAAGAATGATGAAGAAAAAAAAAAGGTGGGGCCATTTGCCTCATGGGGTGGTATTCTGAAGACCATTTCACTGGTAGTTTAGGGTTTCAGTTAATAAATAGTTAATAAAGAGCCACTTGTACAGGTAAGTAGGTGGTTGCGTATGCGGATACTTCACAAACATGTCTGTGCAAACACCCATGAGATGTGATTGAATGCAGCATGTAATTGAAATTTTGTATGACATAGACAATAACACAGATAAAATCATTTGTCCGGAGCAGAAGGGCATTAACTCTGTGTTGAAGAATATGAGTTGATGCTCTTTTGACTCCAGATAAAATGAAAGTTAAATGTATTGATTTGTTATAATGCCAACCATAATCCCTAAACTGGTTATGTTACTACATGTAGTTTATGGTTGCACATACTCATGTTTGAATTTCCATCCATTTATTTCCTAGAATGGATAGTAGCAATGGATAGTATCAATCAAACAGAAGAGAAATAAACTATTTCTTTATGATTTGATTTTATATCAAACAGGAAAATACAACCTTATCCTTCTATTTTGTATTGTCGCGTTAAATTGATTTATTATACAAAGTTAAAATCATTTTTGTTGTCCTTTAAACTACCATTCACAATATAATGCTGTTCTTCAAACTTACAATGTAAATGTACATGAACGTGTATAATATTCTTTAAGCTACTGAGCATAGCAAATATATGTAGTATGAAACAGTATCCTTGGTTTTCATCAAAAGCCAATCACTCTACGGGACCTTACCTGCCAGGTCTGAGTTGGACTGTTCCATTTTGCAGAGGGGAGGAAGAACGGAGTACATCGAGCCAGGAGACGCTGAATTGACGGTGTTAGGCTGCTGCCAAAAGGATTGTGGGAGGGCTCGTAACCTCATCGGAATCGGTTCTGAAAAGTTTGAATAAAACAAGAAATAAGACTTATAAATGTGATTACTTTTTAAACATATTTAAATATGCAACATATCAAAATTAAATCATATTTGGAATCTACATGCATTTGGGACAAATGCAAAAGATTGAAGTACATGTACACTGTATGTAGTCAAGCACAAGTTGTGTTGGAAAAAGAATTTACTTACCATTAAAAAAATATATAATTAAATTATTCTTTAAAAACAGAGAGATATTTTAATGCATTGTATAAAGGAACCAGATGTTCCCCATCTAAAGCCTGTGGGAAAAGGAGAATTCATTCAACAGATTGAATCTATTTTTACAAGACCTTAAATCATCAACAATACAATTTAATATAAATCAATTTTATTTTTTTTAATTTTTTTTAATGAAATAGACAATGATATATTGATTTAATAAGTATTGATAATTTTTGCCAATCCATTTAAAACTGTTTAGATCTGATATTCTTTTAACAGATTTTTTTGTTTAATACCCCAGGTACATATGTACAGTGTACAAGTACATTAATAATTATTTCTTTATTTGGACTTTGACATGTGATCTAAATATAGGGAACTCCTATAGCAACATCCAAATACAGATGCATTAGCTATTCATAGTATTATTATCCAGGCTAAAGAGCCATGTATTCTTCTCTGACTGTAATATTGATTTTCTGGCATGCCACAGCTCATCCACTTGTTTCTCCCTTAGTGATATAACAATGGTTAGCTTTCAGGCACCTTGAGAAAGTCAACATGGAACAGCATACAAGCTTTTTAGTCAGGTGATATATGAGTATTGCACAGCTGTGGATACCGCAGTGTACAGGAGAAAAATAGAAACACTTGTTACTCAGTGGTACTGAGTCACACTGTATGCACAATGGACTTGCAGTTTGTTGATATCGTCCTTGTTTTCACGAAGTGACGGTAGTGAGGAAAATTTACACGCAAAGTGAATGCAATTTTTTTTCACTACCGTCACTTCGTGAAAACAGCGACGATATGATAGCACAACTCGATGCTATGGTTTTGTTGGTGATGTCGACAAATATTCTTTGCATCTTTATCACATTCATTTAATAACATACATTTATTGGGAGATGAATAACTATGTAGATTTATGGTATGCTTCTATTTGATACATTTATATGGCACTAAAATTAATTAACTCCTTACAAAGATATAAAAACATTGAAGATATGCAGCCATAGATACAAAAGCTATTGTTTCATCTTCCTAACATTCACCTGACAAAGTACATTTGTAGGCATAGACCCATTGTAGATGGGTGGAGAAGAGTGTCCTATTGATTTAATTTGACATTAATAAAATAATATAACTCTAAACCGATTCATGACATGCAATTAATGCCTATTCTTTTCACCATAATATATTTACATCATAAAAGTGTAAAGGCTAATTTATGGCAACAAAAAAGAAGAAAAAACAAGACAAATTGAGAGAAAAGACTACAGACACACAGTATGTACTACTGTACATGTACATATCTGTTCACTGTACAAGCAAAGAATTATGTGCATTATAAGTGAAAGAAAAAAGAGGATCACTCCTTCTGTGATGGGCTGCATCTGGTTGCCCCTAGCGATCAGCTATCATGCCATAAAGCATTAGAAGGGCTCAGATGAAATTAGGGGGGGAGAGAGAGAGAGAGAGAGATGGCGAAAGAAAAAAGGGTAGAGAAGAGGGAGGGTAGAAAGAGAGAGAGAGACAGAGGAGTCAGACTACCACTGGAAATCAATAGAAGCATTGTGTGTATGGTCAAGGGCGATCAAATATATCAATATAGCTCATAGGTAAAGAGTAAAGGAGGGAAAAGGAGAGACATGGAGAAAGAGGGAGAAAGAGGGAGAAAGAGGGAGAGAGAGGAAAATGAGAGAATGAGGTAATTATACATACATGTAGAGGGTATTAGATAATGAGACTGTGAGACAGATATACATGCAGAGGGAGAAGATAGACAGAAAGAGAAGAAAGAGATATAAGAAAGAGTGGAGAAAAAGAGAGAAAAGATAAAGGTAAGATACAAAGAGGAAAAAAGGAGTGAGAGAAAAGATAAAAGAAAGATACATAGAGGATAAAGGAAAGACACAGAGAAGAGAGAGGAGAAAGAACAAAGATAGAAGAAAGCAACAATAGAAAAAGAACGATAGATATAAGAAACAAGACGAGAAAGAGAAAGAGAGAGAGAAAAGAAAGAAAGAGAATAAAGAAAGAAAAGAGAAAAAAATAAGAGAAAAAGACAGTGAAAAAATAACAGAGGCAGTATAATTAGATCATGACTCATAAATCATACTATTTCAGGGTATTACAAAGAACATGAATCCAAAGAGAAGTAACAATAGTTTGGAGGAAGAAATTAATAACATAGATTTTCTGAAACCAATCAACCACAACAAAAACTTCTACTACTTCTACATCTACTGCAGATTGTAAGTCTGTTATTGTTTTTTCAAAATATAATCAGAAAGACAATTTTGTTTTCTTTTGCAAAAGAGGAAATATAAAATATGTCTATTCAGTATTTACATGTATCTACAATGCTATCAAATGGAGGGCAATAATTCTCACTACTCTTGATTTAAAAATACATCCTGTATGTTGAAGCCATACATGTACAGTATTTCTATTCTTTCTATATTAAAGGACACATATGCAGTTACAATATTGTACACGAACGTGGCTTTAATAAAACATTGTGCTTTATAAATGATACTAGGAAAATGATTGTTCATGCTATTGCATACGTGTAGTGGCAATACTATTTTTGCTATGTACATGTACGTGTATCTGTAGTTTTTTATGTTTTTATGATGAATTCTAGATCTGATGACATAATGTTGTGCCATTACAAAAACCACCCTAAAATGAGAATAATTTGCAACATGCCTGGCCAATATTTTTATCCATTTCTGCTAAAAAAAGCAATAAAAACAAAAATAATTAAAAAAAAAACTTTGTTCCAGTAGAATATATCCCAAAACAAAGTTAACAAGGAAATAAAGACTTAGAACCCCATATAAAATCTTGAAAGAGTATACTTAAGGTTTTGACAAATATGTGTGTAACCCTACATAGAAGGGTAATTACACCTTGGTATTCTCAAGTATTCTTAGTCTTGTAAGGGTTAATATATGTAGAGTCTTCTGTCCTACATTGCACTTGACATCAGTAGTGAATCATCGACCAGCCAGCCGTTGGCTCACGTTCTTCTCCAAATCATTCGCTCATTTATTTGCTCACCACGGATCGGGTTTCCATCAATATGCGCCGTGTATTGCACAGAATATGAATTCTTTTCCTAGGCCTTTTCTTTCATTTCAAGCGATAACCCCCAGGGCAGTATTTTCAATAAGAGCTCTCAATATTATATCTAAGTTATAGAATATTTTTCTCGTACAGTCTTATTATGAATGATTTGGGTGTGGCTTTAAAAAACAACAGGCTATTCACTCCCTCGAGTTGTTTTCACCTTTTTTGTCTTCCCCATGGCATATGTGGAAGAATTGCATTCAAAATTAAATTGCCCAAAATAAGAAATCTCTTTATAAAGTGGCTGTGTATAGCTGCTATATTGATCTGAGTTTGAATAATCCTCCTATTCAACGTACAGTAACTACACATAAAACAAAATTGTAAATTTTACATTTTGTAGGCCTGCATGTATTACCCTTTTGGGCGGATGCTGTCATTTCCTGGATCATCAGTTTCCCTAAACAATAAAATAAAATCATAGTCTCATTCTGGTATATTTCTAATAACTTTATAAAAATGAATTGTGTACATGAATTATGATTTATGCTAATCATACTGTAGGCTGTTCAAAAGTGATCACTCCTACACATTGGCAGCACTCAAAGCTTAATAAAACAGACAGGTATGCCAGTACACCAGCTAGTACTAAACCAATATATATTGTATAGCATTTTCCTACAGCAGAGCAAGCATCCCTCATTTACACCCTCAGAAATCTTGATTGAGGGGCCCCCCTCTTCAGGGCATCTTCAAGCCCATGTTTATTTCCCCATCCTCAGTTTGGAAATGAGCACCCAGCCAGTCAGGAATTATTCTGACACCGACGACGACGCCAATTCAATGAAGATTCTCTCCTCTCTCGCTAGATTTGTATGTCCCCAGCAGAAATTATAGCAAGCTCAAAGCAGATGACTTTAATCTTTCTGATTGCTGTAAAGACTCACTGGGGTGTTGTTTTTGTTACGTCTTCGCACAATCTTCCTGGCCTAAATGAGAATGAGTGGCTGGGTGCCTGGATTATTTTTTAATTTCTATAAATCTATTACAATATCATAGTAAATGAATGACAATTACGGAATATAAGACTCCCTCCAGACCTACATGTACCTGTCTTTAATGAAAATTTGATTTTTGAAGGATGCTCCATAATTTCTAACCAAACATAACTTGTAACATTTCTAATTGTATCCAACTGAAGATAAATCCTATCTTACTAATATTATATTTCTCCAATTAAGTTGGCTTGAATAATGATCTTAAATGTAGTTTAGTGTAGAGAGTTGTATGTACATGTACATGTAGACGTCTTTCAAAGACAATTAATTTAACAAAATTTTACGAAACCCAGTTTTGACACAGAATTAACAGAGAAGGCTAATTCTCTAACCATTACAGAACTCTGCTAAGTTGGAAATCTAAACGCTACTTTAAAAAGAAAAGAAAACAAATCGTTTTTGTTTCACCTTCTAATGCGTCACTAGTCAGCAGAGAATGGATTCAGCACATGGAATGCATAAATAGACAGTTCATCATTTTCTGAATCAATTTACAGTTTTATGCTTTCAAATCAAAGCAAAATTCTGTCCTGTAATTCCCTCGGGGAGGTGGTAGGCATGTGACCAGAATATATGATGGCACAGGGGTTCTAGATTGAATGCATAATGAAAAGATCTTTTACATCCAATAGGATTCTAAATATCGTTTATTAAGAGCTAGAAAAGTTTTGACCCTTTGTTAAAGAATAACATGAGTTACAAGAGGCAGAGGACTTGACACTAAGAAGATGGTGCACATGGACCTTATGCTTTAAATCAAAACCTCCTCCCGTTTTTTTTCCATTCAAAATAATGCTTCTTTGAATATACAATCAAAGTGTCATGAGCACCGCCACTTTTGTAAAACTATTTCAATCTCACAAAATTTATGCTTAAAACTTTAAAAAAATATATAGAGTTTAATAAAAAATCCTCACACTTCAATTAACTCCTCTATCATTTGAGTTTTAAATCCAACCGTGCTATTCCATACTTAATCTGTCCCTACTGAATACACTTTTAATTAAATTTTCAGTGGCACACTTCTATTGAAAAGGGATACCAGCAGCAGGCGAGATCTGTTAATAATTCATCAAACACACTCTCCACATTAATTGTAATTTTCTGCTACTTGTGGCAGGTTATTGAGCATACAGTGATGATACAGAGGTGATGTAAATATATAGGGATTGGTGATTCATCAGGGTGGGGTGGGCGGAGTAAGATACAGTCAATATATATCATATAGGTTTGTCAATTTAGATGGGTGTGTTCAGCTAGTGAGTTGGTTTTTGTTAAACAAAGAAACAAATACATTGTAATACTTGTACAGAGATAAGTAGAAAGAAAGAAGGAGATTATATATATTTATATGACAGAGAGAGAGAGAGAGGAGAGAGAGGAGAGAGAGAGAAAGAGAAAGAGAGAGAGAGAGAAAGGAAAATATAGTGTGATATATATGTTGGAAAGGGTGAATAGAAAGACTAGCAGATAGACAGAAATGTACAGGGATGAATGAAAATCAACAAACAACAAATGAACAAAAGGCAGTTTTGGGTGGAAAAAAGAGAAGCAACAATACCTCAGGAAAGCTTAGAATTTAACAAAAAAACTGATACATAGGGAAAGAGAGAGGGAGGGAGAGAGAGAGAGAGATAGAGAGATCAGAAGAATGGAAGAGGAAAGTGTAGAGCAAGAAAGAAAAGAGACAGGGGAAATCATGGAGGAAGAGGTAGAGAGAAAGAGAAAAGGAAAAACAAATTTGGGGTAGTTGGAATATAGTAAACAGCTGCAGTAAAGTGGCACGTGCATTGAGCACTTCATTCCCTCTCTCTCTTTCTCTCTCTCTCTCTCCTCTCCCGCTCTCCTCTCCCGCTCTCCTCTCCCGCTCTCCTCTCTGAGTAGCGGCATAGATTAGCACTGAGGGGAGACAAGGACTCCTGTTGCTAGGCAACAACCACATCACATGTAAACTCAGGGCAAATTTTTTTCTTCTGTGGCAGTGCCCTAGCTGATGCGTCAATTACGGCACTGCCAGCGAAGAGATTTTAATCTCTCATTCTAACGAGCCACATGACGATTTTTCTAAATTGACTGGGACTTTGATGGTGATGTAAACAAAAAGGATGAAATGCGTTTCTTTTGAGATGGTGTCTTTCTTGGATCTCAGGTTTTATTGAGCCGTTAGCACTTTCCAAATCATACATTAGCCGGAGATCCATTATGAACTAGATAACAACATCTTCATAGAAAAGATGACAGTGGGAAAGATGGAAGTGAGATACATTCACATGTAGTTTGAAAAGACAAGGGGAAGACGTACAAGGAGAAAACATATGTGGCATATATGTATAAACGTTTTTTGTTTATAAGAAAGAAATGATTGTCAAAGAAATTTCATTAAGAAAAATTGGACTAAGGTAATAGGGGGACGTTTTCAAAATGAATTTGCTTTCTCTCAGGCTTTCAAGATAATTAAAGAAAGTCTAAAACTTTCAAACATGGCCCAATTCAACCTTTTGCCAGGCACCCTATAGTAATAATAGTAATAATAATATTATGCATACAAATGATAGTAACAATAATAATAATAATAAAATGTTAAACAGTTTTTTCCAGTATCGTTAATAAATTCAATAAACTGATGATTTATCAAACTTGTGTTTTGGAAGTATTAATGAGCCAACCAGGTATTGCAAATATTCACCCCCCCCCCCCCCTCCACCCACCTGCTACATGTATAGCCAGTACACTACAGTAGACTACATGTGTTTCCCATCTTCTTATGTAAACAGAGATGCCCTTGGATGGCACTTCTCTAATGGAATCCTGTTCTATACCCATGGGGCCTGTCCTCATCAGGCCATCATCAGCTTGAGATTGCCAAAAAACCCACTATTCTCAGACTCGGGATATTATCCCGAAGCTCAAAATTGCGTTTTCACCAGACTGATACGCTCATCACAAACTAGCTCGGACGGGCGCAAATTAGCCCGCTTTTTCCGAAATAGCTGGATATTTTGGAAACAAGACCAACATTTCCCGGGATATTTTCTTGACCAAATATCCCGCTAATTTAAACTGCGGGCTGATGAGGATGCAAACTAACCGGTTAATTTTCGTTCAGGATAGTTCAAATAGCGGGTTATTTGGTAAACTCGAACTGATGAGGACAGGCCTCACAGACAGCTATACTCCTTACTTTCCAAACAGAGATGCGTGCTCAAAGCTGTGTTGCATGTGCTACAGCTGGGCGTCTAGTTGAACACACAGTACAGGCATTTGGGGGCGAAAGGGCATATACTATATCTGACAATTTTAGGACACAAATTGGGAAGGAATCTGACACTTTTTCCCTTCAGGCTTGAATTTTCAATTTGAATCTCTAGTGCTTGGCTAGACAAACGTGAAAGGCAACAGAGAATTTGGCCTGTGATAAAGAAGTAGAATTTACATTTAAAGGCTGTATACATAAGACATGATTGATCATGCAGAGGCACTATAAAGAGAGAAACAAATAATTTTTGTCAGATGAACCAAATTCTAATTAAATACACAGAGAGAATTAAGGGACAAAATGATGTACTACATGTATACTATAGTATGGAAGTAATTATATGGGGGGAAAGAACCTTCCTTCATTAAATAAATATAGTTGCCTTTGTCAGGCATTTTAACTACATGTAGATTTATAAATGCATTAATTGAATAAATATACATTTTTATTGAAAACTATTATACAACAATTACCCTTCACATGTATAAAAAGCATTTGCACCTTTTCACAATAGTTTGCTTAGTGCTCACAAGAGGGGAAAAACAAATGTAATTCTGTTACCATAGAAACGATTTACCCTATTAGACATCAGCACTTCACACCGTGAAGGCCATGTTTTATTTGTGTAATGGTACACATTACAGTATATCAGAAAGGCTATAAATAATGCAATACATACAATGTTCATAGTCAATATTGTTCTGGAGATATAAAGTACATGTATGTGTATCTGAGGTCATCATTTGCATTTTAAATGTACATGTCTGGATCAGAACTCAAGTGTTTTGTTTTCTAACATTTAAAAACTGATGTTGATGTACTTCTTGAGAGAGAGAGAGAGAGAGAGAGAGAGAGAGAGGGGGGAGAGAGAGAGAGAGAGAAGAGAGAGAGAGAGAGAGAGAGAGAAAGAGAGAGAGAAAAAAAAAGAGAGAAAAAGAGAGGGAAGAGTGAGAAGGGAGGGGCCTTCAAAAACTGTATACATTTACAGACTTACATTTCACATTACAATGAAACAATTTATTCAGACAAAGCTTGTAAAGAAAAGAAGCTTGGTCCAATGAAAAAAAAGAGGTGAAAGAACTCAGTAATACCCCAAGTAGAATGTAATGCAATCTCATTACTCATTATAATAATGACCCAAATCTAAAATCCTTATTGAATTCTCGGCATGACGTTTCCCCAACAATTGTATCAGAATTCAGAAGTACAACTCAAATTCCATTAGGAGTAAGCAGCTCATTTTGCCAAGCTAATATTGAGTTACTGCCTTATCAAGTTACAATCAAGAAAGTCTTTTACAATAAGAATCATATGTGCATGGAAGTCAACAAAATGGAGCTTCTTACTTTTTATGTATCAGTAAAAGGAAAACCTACAATGTAACCTTGGTACACAAATTTGCGTTCAACATACAGTTTACACGTATAATGTATACTGTACATGTTCATGTACCTGTACATGTACATTGTATGATCTGTAATAAGCAGTAGAATTCATTTGAAGGGGGGGGGGGGGCAGATTAACTTGCCCTATGGACAATAGCTACATGTACATGTACATATTCCCCATCACATAGTTTCAAGACACAAGTCATTTGGTTCTCTAATCTTTCTCTTTTCAATAAAAGCAACTTATTATTTCCAAGACACTAAATTTCAACCCCCCCCCCTCCCCCCTCCTCCTCTAGTCAAAACTGCCGTACATCTATATTTTGTAAATTTTAAGTTTTTGAACTTTCAGACAAGCGAAAACTAGCTCTTGAAATATGACACTTCTTTCTAATAAAAATGTTATCAAAATTGATTGTACATGTTTCCCACCTCCCTGATGTACATGTAAGTAAGTGTTAAAGTAGTTGTTTTCTTGAACCTACCTTTCCTGACTTTAGTTTTCATCCCACTGGGCGGCAGGACCTGGACCCCAGTCGTCTTCTCCTCCATCGTTACCTTGGTAACAGGGTGAGAGGTCACATGACTGAGCGGCAACACATCCTTCATCATAGACTGTCTCTTGATCTTGCGCTTGATTCGCACACTAGTATTGACCTTTGGCCTCTGTTCCTGGACCTTGATTTCTTGTCCATGGTGCTTGAACCCCGGAGGGCGCACGTAGGTGGGTCCACTGGAGGTGCTGCTACAGGGGGAGGGGGGTATCTCCTCATGGTCTGACCCCTCCCCCTCGCTGGAGCTACTCCCGCTCAGGGAGCATGTCGGTCCCCGCTTGCCATTGTTGGCCGTCGGCGGAGACGTCGATGCTGATGGCTTCACCAGCTTGTCCATGTTTCTAATCGTCAGTCAATCGCTGATGAAGCGATCACTTCGCAAAAACTTGGCACCAGAAGTCGTAACCCCTGGGTCTGGGATTCACATCGGAGGTGCGAACATCAAGTTGTGAAACAGGCATTTCCTGTTAATGGTAATGCGCTTGTAATCGACAACAAAGTTATTTGTTGTCTGACACCATTTATTGATCAAAACACCACGTGGTACACCTAACACCTACATGGTCTAAAGAAAACACAATCCAAAATGCAACACAAGCTATAATGTGATACAGCTGCGCTAAAGTCTAGCCTACTGTATGTTATAATGCAGTGGCTCAAGTTGCTTTATTCCTTCATCTGATGAAAACAAAGTGCAGTCATGAATGAGGTCAGAGATCCTTCGTTTCCATGGAGATGAGTGGCTTACAGGTCATGGTCAGACTTCCATGGGATTACATCTTTAACCTAGTTCCTTGATGACTTGCAGTATATAGATCCATGCATGTCTTGCTGGTTCTGAAGTAAAAATATAAACATACATGTAACAGTTAGAAAATATTCCTTAAAAGTCCAATTTCTTTAATAAAGGTACATGTACAGTGTATGTACTGTACCTTCCAATATCTACCGGTGGATGGAATATATCTTTACAAATATATTTCTTCCTGATCTAAAACACCATGTTAACCAGAATATCGTAACGCCAGTCTGGCTTGACTTTAAAACTTGCTGGGTGGTCAATATTAATTTCTTCATTATTAGCAAGGAGCTTTGAAGTTCCCTGGGATTAAGATTTAAACTTGCTCCTCCACAATACCTGAGGTATTTCTATAAGTTCTTTATCTTGAAATGAAAGTCAATAAAACCCAACAATTTGAGCTAGAGTGCCTCCCTTTCTAGCATAATTTCCACAATCCTATCAAACTAAAGATCAAATTATTTCTACAAGTGCATGTAGCTTATCAATGATTCCAAAATATAAATCATGGTCTCCATTTTCAGACGCTTCACAAAATCATAAACCTCACATGTATAGCGGCCAGCTTTGAATCAACTTTTGTCCCTTGCATTAATTTTTTTTTTTCATGTTAATATTCATTTCCATAAAATGTCAAATGCCAAGTTCACAGCTCAATGATTGTTGTTTTAATTCAATGCCTCTATAATATACAAAACATCATAATATATCATGGCAAAAAAATACAATTTTAAAAAGGGCGTCATGGGCAGGAAATGGGAAATGGGAAGTGGGCTGGGATGAGAACCTTGGAATATAGATGGTTGTACATGCACAGGTTGTACATACAAATAAACAAAAAATTAAAGATGTAGTTGAAACATGTCAAGGAAGAGAACACTTGTTTCCACGATGTGGTGAATTTTTTTATTTTTTTTAAATTGGAGGTAGGCCTTTGTTGTAAGTGTTTGTACATGTAAATGAAAAAGGAGTGTGGAATAAAATAACAAGCTAATAAACTAAGAAACTACAAAAGTTGTACATGACTACATGTTAAAATTACTTTTGAGTTTTGAAACTAAGATGAAAAACTGGAGGGGGAAGCTCTAAATAACATTGTTTCTTCGCATGATGGTGAATAAAAGTTGGTCTGAAAATAAAGACTAGTAATAAAAGCTAGAATCGACCAGAGGCGATAATTTGATGATCTCTATTGTCAAATCAACAAAGTCAACATGGGTCTGCATGATAGCCATCTTATCTTGACAGAAGAATATAACTTGCCTCCAATTACCCTTGGATTGTTCGGTATAACAATAAACCAAACACAGAGCTCCAATAAAAACACTTCTGAATGAAGATTAGTCCATTCAGGGAACTCCTTGGTACATTACTCACCTTTAGTATTAAAGGTACATGTAAATAAAAACATTTGTGTCTGTTCAGAGCCAGAAGGGCATTCACCCTATGAGAGTCTTAAAGCTAGCACTTTCTGGCTCTCATAACGTATTTTTTGCACATGCACTGGAAGAGTTTACAACATGGCAAGGCATTGACAACAATAAACAACATTCACAAGAGTGCATAAATAAGATTTAGGTTTGAAAGTTTCAAAAAGAGCTCTGGATGACTGTATAAAGAGCTGTAGTAAAAAAAATAATAATAACTGCAGTAAAAAAACTGGGACTTTCTGCAGGGAAATCTCAACTTTCAAACTAGCTCCTAGTCTTATGTCTCAGCTTTTAATCACACATGGCCATTGAAAACATGCCAAAACAGACACACACACAAGAAAAAAGCTCAGCAAACAAATCTGGTTTGGTAAAGGAACTGCCATAATAAACAATATGTTGTAATTTGTTTGTATGTTATTGGAGTTAAGTCCTGGTTAAAATATTAGATTGTCTGATGTGAATACATGTGTGTGCATACTGCATGTTGTGGAAAGGAATAAATAAACAAATAAACTCTTTCTTCAGCTATCAGGAGAAAGGGTGAGATTTATTTTATCTAAAAGTACATGTAGCAATGTTTTATTATTATTTATTATTATTATCATTATTAATATTAATAAATAATAAAAAGAATATGCAATATTTATAAAGCACTTAATGCAATAGGAAGATTTACAGGGATGAAATGAGAGAGGGGGGGGGGGGGGGGGAGAGAGTCTCAAAATAAGTTCAAATTGCAAATATACTGATTTTTATTACTTCATAGTTTATTTGGATTTCTTCAGAATTGGTTCTCAGATTTGGTTTGGACGGGGGTGAGCCGCTCAAACCTCGAAACCCCTACCCATTTTTAAGGGTCATTTTGTGAAAAAAATTACCAATTAGAGCGGCACCCCCCCCCCCCCACTCCTTGAACAGATGTCAAGTACATGTATCTTGAACAGTGAGTTACATCATGTACATTTCATCACCAATCATTTTGTGTATACTGGTAAAGCAGAGACTGTCTGTAGGCCTTAACTTTACATGTAAAGTGTACACATTCTTTTCATTTTTCGTATCCTGACCATAGATCTTTCTTCTTTCTCCTCCTTTCTTTTTTTCATTTTTGTGTTAAAACTTAATTCCTCTTTCTTATTTCTTTCTTTCTTTATTATTCTTCTACTTCCCTCTCTTCTTTCTCCTTTTTTCCTTTTCTTCATTATACTTCCCTCTCTTCTTCCTTCTTCATCTTCAATCTCCCTCTTCTTTCTCCTCATTATTCTTCCCTTTTCTTCCTTCCTCTGAGGGTGAGAGTCTCAAAGACTGTCAGAGTCGAAGACACAGCAACATAGAATATTATTATATTCAGCAATGCCAACAGGCAACACTGCAAGTGCAACAGTGCCAACATTATCTTACAAAGAAATATATTAATGTTTATGGTTGTTAAATGTACATGTAGGCATCACTGGACGCAACTGGACGAAGACAACATCCAGAAATATGTGACTGTGACTGTCACTGGCCCGCCTGTTTATCGGCTCAAGATGCAATGCAATGTCAGTCTGGTTCTTGTCAAGATGTAATCCGACACCACTCACTGCCGTCGTCCAGAGCTGGGCTAGCGAGCAAGGATGGGCTGCATGGCACACACACATGCCCTGCACAGCCCGGTAGCGGCCGTAAACAATCGATGCGCTATATGGAGAGGAAACCGCAACCAGTCGGCGCGCGAAATACTACCCAATCGATGTCGACATACTGACATAAAATCGCTGCATATAAATTCTAAAAGAATATTTATCCCTTACAACCTCAATAAATACGTTCTTAGATATCCAACTCACCTTTTCTCAGCCAAAACATAAAAATCCAAGATCCAGAAAGTATATTTTACCTAATTCCAGTGTAAGAAGCGGCACAGTTTTCGCAGTAGCGCGGGGCAAAGTCCGTTGCTTATAAACATCCGTCTGTAACTAGGGTTTCTCACACGGTCACATGTTGTGAACGAGGATAATTGATTGGTTCGTGCTTACGTCAACCCATTGGAATACAGTGGCTTCGTGAAATTTACTACACGTGAACTAAAAATCCATCAGTCGTGGACCGCTACAATAGTTATTTTGGGGATGGGTGGTGCTGAAAACAATACGACCATTGTTTTTACCCTCTCGCACTGGCTTACTGATGATATGGGGGGGGGGGGGGGGGGGGGGTGGATCATACCAGTGATTAACAAATGATGCTGAAATGACATGGTTTTCTTGGATTTTTGTAAATAATACTTTTTTAAGCCAAATTCCCAAATTTACAGTCACAGGCTCAAAAACTGATAATAGAAGCCTACAGATCCGCACAAGGGCGGGGCTCGGAGGGCTTGAGACTCAGACCCCCCCCCCTCATTTTTTGAAAAGGTATGTTAAAGAGAAGTGGAAAGAAGGTAGAAAGAAAAGAAGAATACTAACCGGTAAGTGTCACAAATTTAATGAGGTATCAACAAATTAATGCTCATCTGACCTTAACCAAATGCTTTTGTTGGGGCTCCACCCCCTGTACCCCACCAGGGACCCTAACACGGACCCCAGAATGCTCATCTGACCGTAAATAAATGCTGAAACACCTGAGCTCCCGGGGCTCCGCACCTTAACCCCCCCCCCCCCCCCCCCCCCCCCGCCGGAGCGTTGCCCCTGCATGCATAGACCCCAATTTACGCTCACGCTCTACTATATACTTTGGTATCCCCCCCCCCCCCCCCCCCCCCCCCCCCCA
>NW_022145601.1:3097562-3120821 GCF_000002235.5 Strongylocentrotus purpuratus
GAGAGAGAGAGAGACAGACAGAGAGAGAGAGAGAGAGAGAGCGAGAGAGAAAGAGAGAGACAGAGAGATAGAGACAGAAAAAGGAGAAGGGGAAACATTATAGGGATCATGGTTTCCAATGGACAATTTATAAATGAAGCCAACTGTGAGCCGCCCTCTCTGGTAATATAGGGCATTATGATTGCATCACATTGATGGTGCAATACTTGAGAGTGTGTGATAAATAGTAAAACTATCATGATTTCTGTCGGGGTGAGCCGTGGTGTAGTGGATATCGTTTGAGACTAAGGCAACCGAACTTAAACCCAATACCATGAAAATGGTGGGTTTTCCACAGCACTGAATTCGATACTCATCCTTTTTGCTTTTTAAATTCTTTTTTAAATTTGAAAAGTGTCAATCAAAAATAATGATGATGAGGTTTCAGAAAGTACTAGAGCACTTTAAGTATATATTCATTTATTTGTTATAAAGAAGTTGGGACAATGACTCGGTCATTACAAGAATTTCCAGTTAATCAAAGAAGTTTTGTTTCCTACCCCCCCCCCGCCCTCTATTTAGGCAATAGGTTCATTCAATCGCCTTTTTAAACAACACTATATACTGTATTTATTGCGGTCGTCAGCGTGGCCTGCGGCCGATAGCGTTAGCCCCAAAGCCATGTCCAATTTTTAAACTACATTCAAGAGTCCATCGGTTGCTGCAAAACTGTGGAGCCAACTACCTACTGCTGTGCAGACGGCCTCATCTGTTGACCAGTTCAAGAAACTACTCAAGTCACATCTTTTCTGCTAGAAATTACTTTATTACCAGCCTACATATACTTTGCTGATCTCTGAGAAGTGTCTAACTTTTGTTTTTAAGTGGCCCAAACATTGTCGAGCATGTGTGCAGCGCTTTGTAACTGCAAGGAAAAGGCGCTATATCAAATATCTTTTGGATTGGATTGGATTGGATTAAACAAGTTTTTTACATTTTCAGTTCTACTTTCTTCCTTGTATTACTCTGTACACTCCGACCATGCTATCCTTTTCCAGTCTGTAAACAACTTTACAACATGAATTCAATGATGGGCAGGGTTTTACTTCTCATATGAAAGCGCCCAAACCTCACGAGGTGAAACAAAAGGTCTTTCAAATTCAAGTCTATTCAAGCCCAATATGGGCTAACAACTGGCCTGCATACCCGAGCAGAATCATTTTATCCTCAACAAAGACACACAGCCTTGGGTAAAGAGGTCCATTTTATTTTTATTTTTATATATTTTATTTTTTCATTGACAGTATACTATTAAATATCAGGAATATTGGATGCTCTGTTTCAAATACAGTCCAGATTGTCGAGCAATGAATTATCTCCTGCTTCTTGTCCAGAAAACATATCTAACTGGTTTTTAAAACGGTATCATTTTACTTTCCATCTCTCAACATTATTTTGAACTGTCTTGAACTTAAGTTGTTTTCCTTCCTTGAAATGACACTACAGCCAGTCTATTCTGTTCATGTAGGCGTATTAAAAGAGCTTGTCCTCCATGCAGACAAGGAGAAAGAGCCATATTAAGTACCTTTAGGGACAATACATCAAAATAATGCGGTCATTGTTGCAATGTCAGGAATGCTATTTCTACCTCTTTGGAAATCCTCGCAATAACAAAAGTATCCACTCAATGAAGGGTGTGCCCGTTCTTTTCTTCAATTCATCAATTGATGCCATGCTAGAAAGAGCTGAGTAGTTTGTTACGTAAATATTCAAATATAGCCGATGCGAGCTATTAAAAAAAACTGAATCGAATGGCCTGCATCTTTAATATGAATAACAATGAGCAGTGCCTAAATACAGCTGCACTGCAATTCTAAGTTAGCTTCAACGAAATGTTACTTTCAATGGCATGTTAGTTTGAATGCACCTGTTTCAAAATATAACAATCATTAAATCAGCATCAGAAAGTGTTAACAACTAAAAGTGAACCAGGTAATCGCAGTAATGCAAAGTGGTCTCGTGGTTAAGCAACCGCCTAGTAAGTGGAAGGTATCGGGTTCGATCCCCAGCTAGTGTATTTTGTTTTAAAGCCCAAAAGGGCCTATGGTGAGAGGGGGAGCAGCTGAGTGTAGGAAAAAAAACTGTTAGGGAGCCCCTTTGGGGGGTCTTTTTTTTTAGGGGGGGGGGGGGGTGGGGTCTTTTTTTCCCCCTTTTTTTTCTTCAAAAGCAGAGTGTTAACAACTAAAAGTGAACCAGGTAATCGCAGTAATGCAAGTGGTCTCGGGTTCGATCCCCAGCTAGTGTATTTTGTTTTAAAGCCCAAAAGGGCCTATGGTGAGAGGGGGAGCAGCTGAGTGTAGGAAAAAAACTGTTAGGGAGCCCCTTTGGGGGGTCTTTTTTTTTGGGGGGGGGGTCTTTTTTTTTTTTTTTTTTTTTTCCAAAAGCACAGTGTAAACAACTAAAAGTGAACCAGGTAATCGCAGTAATGCAAAGTGGTCTCGTGGATAAGCAACCGCCTAGTATGTGGAAGGTATCGGGTTCGATCCCCAGCTAGTGTATTTTGTTTTAAAGCCCAAAAGGGCCTATGGTGAGAGGAGGAGCAGCTGAGTGTAGGAAAAAAACTGTTAGGGAGCCCCTTTGGGGGGTCTTTTTTTTTGGGGGGGGGGGGGGGGTCTTTTTTTTTTTTTTTTTTTTCCAAAAGCACAGTGTTAACAACTAAAAGTGAACCAGGTAATCGCAGTAATGCAAAGTGGTCTCGTGGATAAGCAACCGCCTAGTATGTGGAAGGTATCGGGTTCGATCCCAAGCTAGTGTATTTTGTTTTGAAGCCCAAAAGGGCCTATGGTGAGAGGGGGAGCAGCTGAGTATAGGAAAAAAACTGTTAGGGACCCCCTTGGGGGGGGGGGGTCTTTTTTTTGGGGGGGGGGGGTGGTCTTTTTTTTTTGGGGGGGGGGTTTTGGGGGGGGGTCTTTTTTTTTCTTCTTTTTTCTGGTCGTCAGCTAGCTGGCGGTCGTCAGCGTGGCCTGCGGCCGATAGCGTTAGCCCCAAAGCCATGTCCAATTTTTAAACTACATTCAAGAGTCCATCGGTTGCTGCAAAACTGTGGAGCCAACTACCTACTGCTGTGCAGACGGCCTCATCTGTTGACCAGTTCAAGAAACTACTCAAGTCACATCTTTCTGCTAGAAATTACTTTATTACCAGCCTACATATACTTTGCTGATCTCTGAGAAGTGTCTAACTTTTGTTTTTAAGTGGCCCAAACATTGTCGAGCATGTGTGCAGCGCTTTGTAACTGCAAGGAAAAGGCGCTATATCAAATATCTTTTGGATTGGATTGGATCAGATTAAACAAGTTTTTTACATTTCAGTTCTACTTTCTTCCTTGTATTACTCTGTACACTCCGACCATGCTATCCTTTTCCAGTCTGTAAACAACTTTACAACATGAATTCAATGATGGGCAGGGTTTTACTTCTCATATGAAAGCGCCCAAACCTCACGAGGTGAAACAAAAGGTCTTTCCAATTCAAGTCTATTCAAGCCCAATATGGGCTAACAACTGGCCTGCATACCCGAGCAGAATCATTTTATCCTCAACAAAGACACACAGCCTTGGGTAAAGAGGTCCATTTTATTTTTATTTTTATATATTTTATTTTTTCATTGACAGTATACTATTAAATATCAGGAATATTGGATGCTCTGTTTCAAATACAGTCCAGATTGTCGAGCAATGAATTATCTCCTGCTTCTTGTCCAAAAAACATATCTAACTGGTTTTTAAAACGGTATCATTTTACTTTCCATCTCTCAACATTATTTTGAACTGTCTTGAACTTAAGTTGTTTCCTTCCTTGAAATGACACTACAGCCAGTCTATTCTGTTCATGTAGGCGTATTAAAAGAGCTTGTCCTCCATGCAGACAAGGAGAAAGAGCCATATTAAGTACCTTTAGGGACAATACATCAAAATAATGCGGTCATTGTTGCAATGTCAGGAATGCTATTTCTACCTCTTTGGAAATCCTCGCAATAACAAAAGTATCCACTCAATGAAGGGTGTGCCCGTTCTTTTCTTCAATTCATCAATTGATGCCATGCTAGAAAGAGCTGAGTAGTTTGTTACGTAAATATTCAAATATAGCCGATGCGAGCTATTAAAAAAAAAACTGAATCGAATGGCCTGCATCTTTAATATGAATAACAATGAGCAGTGCCTAAATACAGCTGCACTGCAATTCTAAGTTAGCTTCAACGAAATGTTACTTTCAATGGCATGTTAGTTTGAATGCACCTGTTTCAAAATATAACAATCATTAAATCAGCATCAGAAAGTGTTAACAACTAAAAGCGAACCAGGTAATCGCAGTGAGGCAAAGTGGTCTCGTGGTTAAGCAACCGCCTAGTAAGTGGAAGGTATCGGGTTTGATCCCCAGCTAGTGTATTTTGTTTTAAAGCCCAAAAGGGCCTATGGTGAGAGGGGGAGCAGCTGAGTGTAGGAAAAAAAACTGTTAGGGAGCCCCTTTGGGGGGTCTTTTTTTTAGGGGGGGGGGTGGGGTCTTTTTTTTCCCTTTTTTTTCTTCAAAAGCAGAGTGTTAACAACTAAAAGTGAACCAGGTAATCGCAGTAATGCAAGTGGTCTCGGGTTCGATCCCCAGCTAGTGTATTTTGTTTTAAAGCCCAAAAGGGCCTATGGTGAGAGGGGGAGCAGCTGAGTGTAGGTAGGAAAAAAAACTGTTAGGGAGCCCCTTTGGGGGGTCTTTTTTTTGGGGGGGGGGGTCTTTTTTTTTTTCTTTTTTTTCTTTTCCAAAAGCACAGTGTAAACAACTAAAAGTGAACCAGGTAATCGCAGTAATGCAAAGTGGTCTCGTGGATAAGCAACCGCCTAGTATGTGGAAGGTATCGGGTTCGATCCCCAGCTAGTGTATTTTGTTTTAAAGCCCAAAAGGGCCTATGGTGAGAGGGGGAGCAGCTGAGTGTAGGAAAAAAAACTGTTAGGGAGCCCCTTTGGGGGGTCTTTTTTTTAGGGGGGGGGGGGGGGTTGGGGTCTTTTTTTCCCTTTTTTTTCTTCAAAAGCAGAGTGTTAACAACTAAAAGTGAACCAGGTAATCGCAGTAATGCAAGTGGTCTCGGGTTCGATCCCCAGCTAGTGTATTTTGTTTTTAAAGCCCAAAAGGGCCTATGGTGAGAGGGGGAGCAGCTGAGTGTAGGAAAAAAACTGTTAGGGAGCCCCTTTGGGGGGTCTTTTTTGGGGGGGGGGGGTCTTTTTTTTTTTTTTTTTTTTTTTTTCCAAAAGCACAGTGTAAACAACTAAAAGTGAACCAGGTAATCGCAGTAATGCAAAGTGGTCTCGTGGATAAGCAACCGCCTAGTATGTGGAAGGTATCGGGTTCGATCCCCAGCTAGTGTTTTGTTTTAAAGCCCAAAAGGGCCTATGGTGAGAGGAGGAGCAGCTGAGTGTAGGAAAAAAAACTGTTAGGGAGCCCCTTTGGGGGGTCTTTTTTTGGGGGGGGGGGTCTTTTTTTTTTTTTTTTTTTTCCAAAAGCACAGTGTTAACAACTAAAAGTGAACCAGGTAATCGCAGTAATGCAAAGTGGTCTCGTGGATAAGCAACCGCCTAGTATGTGGAAGGTATCGGGTTCGATCCCAAGCTAGTGTATTTTGTTTTAAAGCCCAAAAGGGCCTATGGTGAGAGGGGGAGCAGCTGAGTATAGGAAAAAAACTGTTAGGGACCCCCTTGGGGGGGGGGGGGTCTTTTTTTTTTTGGGGGGGGGGGGGTGGTCTTTTTTTTGGGGGGGGGGTTTTTTTTTCTTCTTTTTTCTGGTCGTCAGCTAGCTGGCTGTCGTCAGCTAGCTGGCGGTCGTCAGCTAGCTAGCGTGGCCTGCGGCCGATAGCGTTAGCCCCAAAGCCATGTCCAATTTTTAAACTACATTCAAGAGTCCATCGGTTGCTGCAAAACTGTGGAGCCAACTACCTACTGCTGTGCAGACGGCCTCATCTGTTGTCCAGTTCAAGAAACTACTCAAGTCACATCTTTTCTGCTAGAAATTACTTTATTACCAGCCTACATATACTTTGCTGATCTCTGAGAAGTGTCTAACTTTTGTTTTTAAGTGGCCCAAACATTGTCGAGCATGTGTGCAGCGCTTTGTAACTGCAAGGAAAAGGCGCTATATCAAATATCTTTTGGATTGGATTGGATCAGATTAAACAAGTTTTTTACATTTTCAGTTCTACTTTCTTCCTTGTATTACTCTGTACACTCCGACCATGCTATCCTTTTCCAGTCTGTAAACAACTTTACAACATGAATTCAATGATGGGCAGGGTTTTACTTCTCATATGAAAGCGCCCAAACTCACGAGGTGAAACAAAAGGTCTTTCAAATTCAAGTCTATTCAAGCCCAATATGGGCTAACAACTGGCCTGCATACCCGAGCAGAATCATTTTATCCTCAACAAAGACACACAGCCTTGGGTAAAGAGGTCCATTTTATTTTTATTTTTATATATTTTATTTTTTCATTGACAGTATACTATTAAATATCAGGAATATTGGATGCTCTGTTTCAAATACAGTCCAGATTGTCGAGCAATGAATTATCTCCTGCTTCTTGTCCAAAAAACATATCTAACTGGTTTTTAAAACGGTATCATTTTACTTTCCATCTCTCAACATTATTTTGAACTGTCTGAACTTAAGTTGTTTTCCTTCCTTGAAATGACACTACAGCCAGTCTATTCTGTTCATGTAGGCGTATTAAAAGAGCTTGTCCTCCATGCAGACAAGGAGAAAGAGCCATATTAAGTACCTTTAGGGACAATACATCAAAATAATGCGGTCATTGTTGCAATGTCAGGAATGCTATTTCTACCTCTTTGGAAATCCTCGCAATAACAAAAGTATCCACTCAATGAAGGGTGTGCCCGTTCTTTTCTTCAATTCATCAATTGATGCCATGCTAGAAAGAGCTGAGTAGTTTGTTACGTAAATATTCAAATATAGCCGATGCGAGCTATTAAAAAAAAACTGAATCGAATGGCCTGCATCTTTAATATGAATAACAATGAGCAGTGCCTAAATACAGCTGCACTGCAATTCTAAGTTAGCTTCAACGAAATGTTACTTTCAATGGCATGTTAGTTTGAATGCACCTGTTTCAAAATATAACAATCATTAAATCAGCATCAGAAAGTGTTAACAACTAAAAGCGAACCAGGTAATCGCAGTGAGGCAAAGTGGTCTCGTGGTTAAGCAACCGCCTAGTAAGTGGAAGGTATCGGGTTCGATCCCCAGCTAGTGTATTTTGTTTTAAAGCCCAAAAGGGCCTATGGTGAGAGGGGGAGCAGCTGAGTGTAGGAAAAAAAAAACTGTTAGGGAGCCCCTTTGGGGGGTCTTTTTTTTTAGGGGGGGGGGGGTGGGGTCTTTTTTTCCCCTTTTTTTTCTTCAAAAGCAGAGTGTTAACAACTAAAAGTGAACCAGGTAATCGCAGTAATGCAAGTGGTCTCGGGTTCGATCCCCAGCTAGTGTATTTGTTTTAAAGCCCAAAAGGGCCTATGGTGAGAGGGGGAGCAGCTGAGTGTAGGAAAAAAACTGTTAGGGAGCCCTTTGGGGGGTCTTTTTTTTGGGGGGGGGGGGGTCTTTTTTTTTTTTTTCTTTTTTTTCCAAAAGCACAGTGTAAACAACTAAAAGTGAACCAGGTAATCGCAGTAATGCAAAGTGGTCTCGTGGATAAGCAACCGCCTAGTATGTGGAAGGTATCGGGTTCGATCCCCAGCTAGTGTATTTTGTTTTAAAGCCCAAAAGGGCCTATGGTGAGAGGAGGAGCAGCTGAGTGTAGGAAAAAAACTGTTAGGGAGCCCCTTTGGGGGGTCTTTTTTTTTGGGGGGGGGGGTCTTTTTTTTTTTTTTTTTTCCAAAAGCACAGTGTTAACAACTAAAAGTGAACCAGGTAATCGCAGTAATGCAAAGTGGTCTCGTGGATAAGCAACCGCCTAGTATGTGGAAGGTATCGGGTTCGATCCCAAGCTAGTGTATTTTGTTTTAAAGCCCAAAAGGGCCCATGGTGAGAGGGGGAGCAGCTGAGTATAGGAAAAAAACTGTTAGGGACCCCCTTGGGGGGGGGGGGTCTTTTTTTTTGGGGGGGGGGGGTGGTCTTTTTTTTGGGGGGGGGGGGTCTTTTTTTTGGGGGGGGGTCTTTTTTTTCTTCTTTTTTCTGGTCGTCAGCTAGCTGGCGGTCGTCAGCGTGGCCTGCGGCCGATAGCGTTAGCCCCAAAGCCATGTCCAATTTTTAAACTACATTCAAGAGTCCATCGGTTGCTGCAAAACTGTGGAGCCAACTACCTACTGCTGTGCAGACGGCCTCATCTGTTGACCAGTTCAAGAAACTACTCAAGTCACATCTTTTCTGCTAGAAATTACTTTATTACCAGCCTACATATACTTTGCTGATCTCTGAGAAGTGTCTAACTTTTGTTTTTAAGTGGCCCAAACATTGTCGAGCATGTGTGCAGCGCTTTGTAACTGCAAGGAAAAGGCGCTATATCAAATATCTTTTGGATTGGATTGGATCAGATTAAACAAGTTTTTTACATTTTCAGTTCTACTTTCTTCCTTGTATTACTCTGTACACTCCGACCATGCTATCCTTTTCCAGTCTGTAAACAACTTTACAACATGAATTCAATGATGGGCAGGGTTTTACTTCTCATATGAAAGCGCCCAAACCTCACGAGGTGAAACAAAAGGTCTTTCAAATTCAAGTCTATTCAAGCCCAATATGGGCTAACAACTGGCCTGCATACCGAGCAGAATCATTTTATCCTCAACAAAGACACACAGCCTTGGGTAAAGAGGTCCATTTTATTTTTATTTTTTATATTTTATTTTTTCATTGACAGTATACTATTAAATATCAGGAATATTGGATGCTCTGTTTCAAATACAGTCCAGATTGTCGAGCAATGAATTATCTCCTGCTTCTTGTCCAAAAAACATATCTAACTGGTTTTTAAAACGGTATCATTTTACTTTCCATCTCTCAACATTATTTTGAACTGTCTTGAACTTAAGTTGTTTTCCTTCCTTGAAATGACACTACAGCCAGTCTATTCTGTTCATGTAGGCGTATTAAAAGAGCTTGTCCTCCATGCAGACAAGGAGAAAGAGCCATATTAAGTACCTTAGGGACAATACATCAAAATAATGCGGTCATTGTTGCAATGTCAGGAATGCTATTTCTACCTCTTTGGAAATCCTCGCAATAACAAAAGTATCCACTCAATGAAGGGTGTGCCCGTTCTTTTCTTCAATTCATCAATTGATGCCATGCTAGAAAGAGCTGAGTAGTTTGTTACGTAAATATTCAAATATAGCCGATGCGAGCTATTAAAAAAAAACTGAATCGAATGGCCTGCATCTTTAATATGAATAACAATGAGCAGTGCCTAAATACAGCTGCACTGCAATTCTAAGTTAGCTTCAACGAAATGTTACTTTCAATGGCATGTTAGTTTGAATGCACCTGTTTCAAAATATAAACAATCATTAAATCAGCATCAGAAAGTGTTAACAACTAAAAGCGAACCAGGTAATCGCAGTGAGGCAAAGTGGTCTCGTGGTTAAGCAACCGCCTAGTAAGTGGAAGGTATCGGGTTCGATCCCCAGCTAGTGTATTTTGTTTTAAAGCCCAAAAGGGCCTATGGTGAGAGGGGGAGCAGCTGAGTGTAGGAAAAAAAACTGTTAGGGAGCCCTTTGGGGGGTCTTTTTTTTAGGGGGGGGGGGGTGGGGTCTTTTTTTCCCTTTTTTTTCTTCAAAAGCAGAGTGTTAACAAACTAAAAGTGAACCAGGTAATCGCAGTAATGCAAGTGGTCTCGGGTTCGATCCCCAGCTAGTGTATTTTGTTTTAAAGCCCAAAAGGGCCTATGGTGAGAGGGGGAGCAGCTGAGTGTAGGAAAAAAAACTGTTAGGGAGCCCCTTTGGGGGGTCTTTTTTTGGGGGGGGGTCTTTTTTTTTTTTTTTTTTTTTTTCCAAAAGCACAGTGTAAACAACTAAAAGTGAACCAGGTAATCGCAGTAATGCAAAGTGGTCTCGTGGATAAGCAACCGCCTAGTATGTGGAAGGTATCGGGTTCGATCCCCAGCTAGTCTATTTGTTTTAAAGCCCAAAAGGGCCTATGGTGAGAGGGGGAGCAGCTGAGTGTAGGAAAAAAAAAACTGTTAGGGAGCCCCTTTGGGGGGTCTTTTTTTAGGGGGGGGGGGGTGGGGTCTTTTTTTCCCTTTTTTTTCTTCAAAAGCAGAGTGTTAACAACTAAAAGTGAACCAGGTAATCGCAGTAATGCAAGTGGTCTCGGGTTCGATCCCCAGCTAGTGTATTTTGTTTTAAAGCCCAAAAGGGCCTATGGTGAGAGGGGGAGCAGCTGAGTGTAGGAAAAAAAACTGTTAGGGAGCCCCTTTGGGGGGTCTTTTTTTTGGAGGGGGGGTGGTCTTTTTTTTTTTTTTTTTTTTTTCCAAAAGCACAGTGTAAACAACTAAAAGTGAACCAGGTAATCGCAGTCAGTAATGCAAAGTGGTCTCGTGGATAAGCAACCGCCTAGTATGTGGAAGGTATCGGGTTCGATCCCCAGCTAGTGTATTTTGTTTTAAAGCCCAAAAGGGCCTATGGTGAGAGGGGGAGCAGCTGAGTGTAGGAAAAAAAACTGTTAGGGAGCCCCTTTGGGGGGTCTTTTTTTTTAGGGGGGGGGGGGGGGTGGGGTCTTTTTTTCCCCTTTTTTTCTTCAAAAGCAGAGTGTTAACAACTAAAAGTGAACCAGGTAATCGCAGTAATGCAAGTGGTCTCGGGTTCGATCCCCAGCTAGTGTATTTGTTTTAAAGCCCAAAAGGGCCTATGGTGAGAGGGGGGAGCAGCTGAGTGTAGGAAAAAAAACTGTTAGGGAGCCCTTTGGGGGGTCTTTTTTTGGGGGGGGGGGTCTTTTTTTTTTTTTTTTTTTTTTCCAAAAGCACAGTGTAAACAACTAAAAGTGAACCAGGTAATCGCAGTAATGCAAAGTGGTCTCGTGGATAAGCAACCGCCTAGTATGTGGAAGGTATCGGGTTCGATCCCCAGCTAGTGTATTTTGTTTTAAAGCCCAAAAGGGCCTATGGTGAGAGGGGGAGCAGCTGAGTGTAGGAAAAAAAAACTGTTAGGGAGCCCTTTGGGGGTCTTTTTTTTTGGGGGGGGGGTCTCTTTTTTTTTTTTTTTTTTTTCCAAAAGCACAGTGTAAACAACTAAAAGTGAACCAGGTAATCGCAGTAATGCAAAGTGGTCTCGTGGATAAGCAACCGCCTAGTATGTGGAAGGTATCGGGTTCGATCCCAGCTAGTGTATTTTGTTTTAAAGCCCAAAAGGGCCTATGGTGAGAGGAGGAGCAGCTGAGTGTAGGAAAAAAACTGTTAGGGAGCCCTTTGGGGGGTCTTTTTTTGGGGGGGGGGGGGGGTCTTTTTTTTTTTTTTTTTTTTCCAAAAGCACAGTGTTAACAACTAAAAGTGAACCAGGTAATCGCAGTAATGCAAAGTGGTCTCGTGGATAAGCAACCGCCTAGTATGTGGAAGGTATCGGGTTCGATCCCAAGCTAGTGTATTTTGTTTTAAAGCCCAAAAGGGCCTATGGTGAGAGGGGGAGCAGCTGAGTATAGGAAAAAACTGTTAGGGACCCCCTGGGGGGGGGGGGGGTCTTTTTTTTTGGGGGGGGGGTGGTCTTTTTTTTTTGGGGGGGGGGTCTTTTTTTTCTTCTTTTTTCTGGTCTTCAGCTAGCTGGCGGTCGTCGTCAGCTAGCTGGCGGTGGTCGTCAGCTAGCTGGCGGTGGTCGTCAGCTAGCTGGCGGTGGTCGTCAGCTAGCTGGCGGTGGTCGTCAGCTAGCTGGCGGTGGTCGTCAGCTAGCTGGCGGTGGTCGTCAGCTAGCTGGCGGTGGTCGTCAGCTAGCTGGCGGTGGTCGTCAGCTAGCTGGCGGTGGTCGTCAGCTAGCTGGCGGTGGTCGTCAGCTAGCTGGCGGTGGTCGTCAGCTAGCTGGCGGTGGTCGTCAGCTAGCTGGCGGTGGTCGTCAGCTAGCTGGCGGTGGTCGTCAGCTAGCTGGCGGTCGTCAGCGTGGCCTGCGGCCGATAGCGTTAGCCCCAAAGCCATGTCCAATTTTTAAACTACATTCAAGAGTCCATCGGTTGCTGCAAAACTGTGGAGCCAACTACCTACTGCTGTGCAGACGGCCTCATCTGTTGACCAGTTCAAGAAAACTACTCAAGTCACATCTTTTCTGCTAGAAATTACTTTATTACCAGCCTACATATACTTTGCTGATCTCTGAGAAGTGTCTAACTTGTTTTTAAGTGGCCCAAACATTGTCGAGCATGTGTGCAGCGCTTTGTAACTGCAAGGAAAAGGCGCTATATCAAATATCTTTTGGATTGGATGGGATCAGATTAAACAAGTTTTTTACATTTTCAGTTCTACTTTCTTCCTTGTATTACTCTGTACACTCCGACCATGCTATCCTTTTCCAGTCTGTAAACAACTTTACAACATGAATTCAATGATGGGCAGGGTTTTACTTCTCATATGAAAGCGCCCAAACCTCACGAGGTGAAACAAAAGGTCTTTCAAATTCAAGTCTATTCAAGCCCAATATGGGCTAACAACTGGCCTGCATACCCGAGCAGAATCATTTTATCCTCAACAAAGACACACAGCCTTGGGTAAAGAGGTCCATTTTATTTTTATTTTTATATATTTTATTTTTTCATTGACAGTATACTATTAAATATCAGGAATATTGGATGCTCTGTTTCAAATACAGTCCAGATTGTCGAGCAATGAATTATCTCCTGCTTCTTGTCCAAAAAACATATCTAACTGGTTTTTAAAACGGTATCATTTTACTTTCCATCTCTCAACATTATTTGAACTGTCTTGAACTTAAGTTGTTTCCTTCTTGAAATGACACTACAGCCAGTCTATTCTGTTCATGTAGGCGTATTAAAAGAGCTTGTCCTCCATGCAGACAAGGAGAAAGAGCCATATTAAGTACCTTTAGGGACAATACATCAAAATAATGCGGTCATTGTTGCAATGTCAGGAATGCTATTTCTACCTCTTTGGAAATCCTCGCAATAACAAAAGTATCCACTCAATGAAGGGTGTGCCCGTTCTTTTCTTCAATTCATCAATTGATGCCATGCTAGAAAGAGCTGAGTAGTTTGTTACGTAAATATTCAAATATAGCCGATGCGAGCTATTAAAAAAAAACTGAATCGAATGGCCTGCATCTTTAATATGAATAACAATGAGCAGTGCCTAAATACAGCTGCACTGCAATTCTAAGTTAGCTTCAACGAAATGTTACTTTCAATGGCATGTTAGTTTGAATGCACCTGTTTCAAAATATAACAATCATTAAATCAGCATCAGAAAGTGTTAACAACTAAAAGCGAACCAGGTAATCGCAGTGAGGCAAAGTGGTCTCGTGGTTAAGCAACCGCCTAGTAAGTGGAAGGTATCGGGTTCGATCCCCAGCTAGTGTATTTTGTTTTAAAGCCCAAAAGGGCCTATGGTGAGAGGGGGAGCAGCTGAGTGTAGGAAAAAAAACTGTTAGGGAGCCCCTTTGGGGGGTCTTTTTTTTTTAGGGGGGGGGGGGTGGGGTCTTTTTTTTCCCTTTTTTTTCTTCAAAAGCAGAGTGTTAACAACTAAAAGTGAACCAGGTAATCGCAGTAATGCAAGTGGTCTCGGGTTCGATCCCCAGCTAGTGTATTTTTTTAAAGCCCAAAAGGGCCTATGGTGAGAGGGGGAGCAGCTGAGTGTAGGAAAAAAAACTGTTAGGGAGCCCCTTTGGGGGGTCTTTTTTGGGGGGGGGTCTTTTTTTTTTTTTTCTTTTTTTTCCAAAAGCACAGTGTAAACAACTAAAAGTGAACCAGGTAATCGCAGTAATGCAAAGTGGTCTCGTGGATAAGCAACCGCCTAGTATGTGGAAGGTATCGGGTTCGATCCCCAGCTAGTGTATTTTGTTTTTAAAGCCCAAAAGGGCCTATGGTGAGAGGGGGAGCAGCTGAGTGTAGGAAAAAAAAACTGTTAGGGAGCCCCTTTGGGGGGTCTTTTTTTTTAAGGGGGGGGGGTGGGGGTCTTTTTTTCCCCTTTTTTTTCTTCAAAAGCAGAGTGTTAACAACTAAAAGTGAACCAGGTAATCGCAGTAATGCAAGTGGTCTCGGGTTCGATCCCCAGCTAGTGTATTTTGTTTTAAAGCCCAAAAGGGCCTATGGTGAGAGGGGGAGCAGCTGAGTGTAGGAAAAAAAAAAACTGTTAGGGAGCCCCTTTGGGGGGTCTTTTTTTGGAGGGGGGGTGGTCTTTTTTTTTCTTTTTTTTTTTTTCCAAAAGCACAGTGTAAACAACTAAAAGTGAACCAGGTAATCGCAGTAATGCAAAGTGGTCTCGTGGATAAGCAACCGCCTAGTATGTGGAAGGTATCGGGTTCGATCCCAAGCTAGTGTATTGTTTTAAAGCCCAAAAGGGCCTATGGTGAGAGGGGGAGCAGCTGAGTATATGAAAAAAACTGTTAGGGACCCCCTTGGGGGGGGGGGGGGGGTCTTTTTTTTGGGGGGGGGGGTGGTTTTTTTTGGGGGGGGGGGGTCTTTTTTTTCTTCTTTTTTCTGGTCGTCAGCTAGCTGGCGGTGGTCGTCAGCTAGCTGGCGGTGGTCGTCAGCTAGCTGGCGGTGGTCGTCAGCTAGCTGGCGGTGGTCGTCAGCTAGCTGGCGGTGGTCGTCAGCTAGCTGGCGGTGGTCGTCAGCTAGCTGGCGGTGGTCGTCAGCTAGCTGGCGGTGGTCGTCAGCTAGCTGGCGGTGGTCGTCAGCTAGCTGGCGGTGGTCGTCAGCTAGCTGGCGGTGGTCGTCAGCTAGCTGGCGGTGGTCGTCAGCTAGCTGGCGGTGGTCGTCAGCTAGCTGGCGGTCGTCAGCGTGGCCTGCGGCCGATAGCGTTAGCCCCAAAGCCATGTCCAATTTTTAAACTACATTCAAGAGTCCATCGGTTGCTGCAAAACTGTGAGCCAACTACCTACTGCTGTGCAGACGGCCTCATCTGTTGACCAGTTCAAGAAACTACTCAAGTCACATCTTTTCTGCTAGAAATTACTTTATTACCAGCCTACATATACTTGCTGATCTCTGAGAAGTGTCTAACTTTTGTTTTTAAGTGGCCCAAACATTGTCGAGCATGTGTGCAGCGCTTTGTAACTGCAAGGAAAAGGCGCTATATCAAATATCTTTTGGATTGGATTGGATCAGATTAAACAAGTTTTTTACATTTTCAGTTCTACTTTCTTCCTTGTATTACTCTGTACACTCCGACCATGCTATCCTTTTCCAGTCTGTAAACAACTTTACAACATGAATTCAATGATGGGCAGGGTTTTACTTCTCATATGAAAGCGCCCAAACCTCACGAGGTGAAACAAAAGGTCTTTCAAATTCAAGTCTATTCAAGCCCAATATGGGCTAACAACTGGCCTGCATACCCGAGCAGAATCATTTTATCCTCAACAAAGACACACAGCCTTGGGTAAAGAGGTCCATTTTATTTTTATTTTTATATATTTTATTTTTTCATTGACAGTATACTATTAAATATCAGGAATATTGGATGCTCTGTTTCAAATACAGTCCAGATTGTCGAGCAATGAATTATCTCCTGCTTCTTGTCCAAAAAACATATCTAACTGGTTTTTAAAACGGTATCATTTTACTTTCCATCTCTCAACATTATTTTGAACTGTCTTGAACTTAAGTTGTTTTCCTTCCTTGAAATGACACTACAGCCAGTCTATTCTGTTCATGTAGGCGTATTAAAAGAGCTTGTCCTCCATGCAGACAAGGAGAAAGAGCCATATTAAGTACCTTTAGGGACAATACATCAAAATAATGCGGTCATTGTTGCAATGTCAGGAATGCTATTTCTACCTCTTTGGAAATCCTCGCAATAACAAAAGTATCCACTCAATGAAGGGTGTGCCCGTTCTTTTCTTCAATTCATCAATTGATGCCATGCTAGAAAGAGCTGAGTAGTTTGTTACGTAAATATTCAAATATAGCCGATGCGAGCTATTAAAAAAAAACTGAATCGAATGGCCTGCATCTTTAATATGAATAACAATGAGCAGTGCCTAAATACAGCTGCACTGCAATTCTAAGTTAGCTTCAACGAAATGTTACTTTCAATGGCATGTTAGTTTGAATGCACCTGTTTCAAAATATAACAATCATTAAATCAGCATCAGAAAGTGTTAACAACTAAAAGCGAACCAGGTAATCGCAGTGAGGCAAAGTGGTCTCGTGGTTAAGCAACCGCCTAGTAAGTGGAAGGTATCGGGTTCGATCCCCAGCTAGTGTATTTTGTTTTAAAGCCCAAAAGGGCCTATGGTGAGAGGGGGAGCAGCTGAGTGTAGGAAAAAAAAACTGTTAGGGAGCCCCTTTGGGGGGTCTTTTTTTTTAGGGGGGGGGGGGGTGGGGTCTTTTTTTTCCCTTTTTTTTCTTCAAAAGCAGAGTGTTAACAACTAAAAGTGAACCAGGTAATCGCAGTAATGCAAGTGGTCTCGGGTTCGATCCCCAGCTAGTGTATTTTGTTTTAAAGCCCAAAAGGGCCTATGGTGAGAGGGGGAGCAGCTGAGTGTAGGAAAAAAAACTGTTAGGGAGCCCTTTGGGGGGTCTTTTTTTTGGGGGGGGTCTTTTTTTTTTTTTTTTTTTTTTTCCAAAAGCACAGTGTAAACAACTAAAAGTGAACCAGGTAATCGCAGTAATGCAAAGTGGTCTCGTGGATAAGCAACCGCCTAGTATGTGGAAGGTATCGGGTTCGATCCCCAGCTAGTGTATTGTTTTTTAAAGCCCAAAAGGGCCTATGGTGAGAGGGGGAGCAGCTGAGTGTAGGAAAAAAACTGTTAGGGAGCCCCTTTGGGGGGTCTTTTTTTTTGGGGGGGGGTCTTTTTTTTTTTTTTTTTTTTTCCAAAAGCACAGTGTAAACAACTAAAAGTGAACCAGGTAATCGCAGTAATGCAAAGTGGTCTCGTGGATAAGCAACCGCCTAGTATGTGGAAGGTATCGGGTTCGATCCCCAGCTAGTGTATTTTGTTTTAAAGCCCAAAAGGGCCTATGGTGAGAGGAGGAGCAGCTGAGTGTAGGAAAAAAACTGTTAGGGAGCCCCTTTGGGGGGTCTTTTTTTTTGGGGGGGGGGGGGTCTTTTTTTTTTTTTTTTTTTTCCAAAAGCACAGTGTTAACAACTAAAAGTGAACCAGGTAATCGCAGTAATGCAAAGTGGTCTCGTGGATAAGCAACCGCCTAGTATGGGAAGGTATCGGGTTCGATCCCAAGCTAGTGTATTTGTTTTTAAAGCCCAAAAGGGCCTATGGTGAGAGGGGGAGCAGCTGAGTATAGGAAAAAACTGTTAGGGACCCCCTGGGGGGGGGGGGGTCTTTTTTTTGGGGGGGGGGGTGGGTTTTTTTTTGGGGGGGGGGGGTCTTTTTTTTTCTTCTTTTTTCTGGTCGTCAGCTAGCTGGCGGTGGTCGTCAGCTAGCTGGCGGTGGTCGTCAGCTAGCTGGCGGTGGTCGTCAGCTAGCTGGCGGTGGTCGTCAGCTAGCTGGCGGTGGTCGTCAGCTAGCTGGCGGTGGTCGTCAGCTAGCTGGCGGTGGTCGTCAGCTAGCTGGCGGTGGTCGTCAGCTAGCTGGCGGTGGTCGTCAGCTAGCTGGCGGTGGTCGTCAGCTAGCTGGCGGTGGTCGTCAGCTAGCTGGCGGTCGTCGTCAGCTAGCTGGCGGTCGTCGTCAGCTAGCTGGCGGTCGTCGTCAGCTAGCTGGCGGTCGTCGTCAGCTAGCTGGCGGTCGTCAGCGTGGCCTGCGGCCGATAGCGTTAGCCCCAAAGCCATGTCCAATTTTTAAACTACATTCAAGAGTCCATCGGTTGCTGCAAAACTGTGGAGCCAACTACCTACTGCTGTGCAGACGGCCTCATCTGTTGACCAGTTCAAGAAACTACTCAAGTCACATCTTTTCTGCTAGAAATTACTTTATTACCAGCCTACATATACTTTGCTGATCTCTGAGAAGTGTCTAACTTTTGTTTTTAAGTGGCCCAAACATTGTCGAGCATGTGTGCAGCGCTTTGTAACTGCAAGGAAAAGGCGCTATATCAAATATCTTTTGGATTGGATTGGATCAGATTAAACAAGTTTTTTACATTTTCAGTTCTACTTTCTTCCTGTATTACTCTGTACACTCCGACCATGCTATCCTTTCCAGTCTGTAAACAACTTTACAACATGAATTCAATGATGGGCAGGGTTTTACTTCTCATATGAAAGCGCCCAAACCTCACGAGGTGAAACAAAAGGTCTTTCAAATTCAAGTCTATTCAAGCCCAATATGGGCTAACAACTGGCCTGCATACCCGAGCAGAATCATTTTATCCTCAACAAAGACACACAGCCTTGGGTAAAGAGGTCCATTTTATTTTTATTTTTATATATTTATTTTTTCATTGACAGTATACTATTAAATATCAGGAATATTGGATGCTCTGTTTCAAATACAGTCCAGATTGTCGAGCAATGAATTATCTCCTGCTTCTTGTCCAAAAAAACATATCTAACTGGTTTTAAAACGGTATCATTTTACTTTCCATCTCTCAACATTATTTTGAACTGTCTTGAACTTAAGTTGTTTTCCTTCCTTGAAATGACACTACAGCCAGTCTATTCTGTTCATGTAGGCGTATTAAAAGAGCTTGTCCTCCATGCAGACAAGGAGAAAGAGCCATATTAAGTACCTTTAGGGACAATACATCAAAATAATGCGGTCATTGTTGCAATGTCAGGAATGCTATTTCTACCTCTTTGGAAATCCTCGCAATAACAAAAGTATCCACTCAATGAAGGGTGTTGCCCGTTCTTTTCTTCAATTCATCAATTGATGCCATGCTAGAAAGAGCTGAGTAGTTTGTTACGTAAATATTCAAATATAGCCGATGCGAGCTATTAAAAAAAAAACTGAATCGAATGGCCTGCATCTTTAATATGAATAACAATGAGCAGTGCCTAAATACAGCTGCACTGCAATTCTAAGTTAGCTTCAACGAAATGTTACTTTCAATGGCATGTTAGTTTGAATGCACCTGTTTCAAAATATAACAATCATTAAATCAGCATCAGAAAGTGTTAACAACTAAAAGCGAACCAGGTAATCGCAGTGAGGCAAAGTGGTCTCGTGGTTAAGCAACCGCTAGTAAGTGGAAGGTATCGGGTTCGATCCCCAGCTAGTGTATTTTGTTTTAAAGCCCAAAAGGGCCTATGGTGAGAGGGGGAGCCAGCTGAGTGTAGGAAAAAAAAACTGTTAGGGAGCCCCTTTGGGGGGTCTTTTTTTTTAGGGGGGGGGGGGGTGGGGTCTTTTTTTTCCCTTTTTTTTCTTCAAAAGCAGAGTGTTAACAACTAAAAGTGAACCAGGTAATCGCAGTAATGCAAGTGGTCTCGGGTTCGATCCCCAGCTAGTGTATTGTTTTAAAGCCCAAAAGGGCCTATGGTGAGAGGGGGAGCAGCTGAGTGTAGGAAAAAAACTGTTAGGGAGCCCCTTTGGGGGGTCTTTTTTTTGGGGGGGGGTCTTTTTTTTTTTTTTTTTTTTTTCCAAAAGCACAGTGTAAACAACTAAAAGTGAACCAGGTAATCGCAGTAATGCAAAGTGGTCTCGTGGATAAGCAACCGCCTAGTATGTGGAAGGTATCGGGTTCGATCCCCAGCTAGTGTATTTTGTTTTAAAGCCCAAAAGGGCCTATGGTGAGAGGGGGAGCAGCTGAGTGTAGGAAAAAACTGTTAGGGAGCCCCTTTGGGGGGTCTTTTTTTTGGGGGGGGGTCTTTTTTTTTTTTTTTTTTTTTTCCAAAAGCACAGTGTAAACAACTCAAAGTGAACCAGGTAATCGCAGTAATGCAAAGTGGTCTCGTGGATAAGCAACCGCCTAGTATGTGGAAGGTATCGGGTTCGATCCCCAGCTAGTGTATTTGTTTTAAAGCCCAAAAGGGCCTATGGTGAGAGGAGGAGCAGCTGAGTGTAGGAAAAAAAACTGTTAGGGAGCCCCTTTGGGGGGTTTTTTTTGGGGGGGGGGGGGGTCTTTTTTTTTTTTTTTTTTTTCCAAAAGCACAGTGTTAACAACTAAAAGTGAACCAGGTAATCGCAGTAATGCAAAGTGGTCTCGTGGATAAGCAACCGCCTAGTATGTGGAAGGTATCGGGTTCGATCCCAAGCTAGTGTATTTGTTTTAAAGCCCAAAAGGGCCTATGGTGAGAGGGGGAGCAGCTGAGTATAGGAAAAAAACTGTTAGGGACCCCCTTGGGGGGGGGGGGGTCTTTTTTTTTGGGGGGGGGTGGTCTTTTTTTTTGGGGGGGGGGTCTTTTTTTTCTTCTTTTTTCTGGTCGTCAGCTAGCTGGCGGTGGTCGTCAGCTAGCTGGCGGTGGTCGTCAGCTAGCTGGCGGTGGTCGTCAGCTAGCTGGCGGTGGTCGTCAGCTAGCTGGCGGTGGTCGTCAGCTAGCTGGCGGTGGTCGTCAGCTAGCTGGCGGTGGTCGTCAGCTAGCTGGCGGTGGTCGTCAGCTAGCTGGCGGTGGTCGTCAGCTAGCTGGCGGTTGGTCGTCAGCTAGCTGGCGGTGGTCGTCAGCTAGCTGGCGGTGGTCGTCAGCTAGCTGGCGGTGGTCGTCAGCTAGCTGGCGGTCGTCGTCAGCTAGCTGGCGGTCGTCGTCAGCTAGCTGGCGGTCGTCGTCAGCTAGCTGGCGGTCGTCGTCAGCTAGCTGGCGGTCGTCGTCAGCTAGCTGGCGGTCGTCAGCGTGGCCTGCGGCCGATAGCGTTAGCCCCAAAGCCATGTCCAATTTTTAAACTACATTCAAGAGTCCATCGGTTGCTGCAAAACTGTGGAGCCAACTACCTACTGCTGTGCAGACGGCCTCATCTGTTGACCAGTTCAAGAAACTACTCAAGTCACATCTTTTCTGCTAGAAATTACTTATTACCAGCCTACATATACTTTGCTGATCTCTGAGAAGTGTCTAACTTTTGTTTTTAAGTGGCCCAAACATTGTCGAGCATGTGTGCAGCGCTTTGTAACTGCAAGGAAAAGGCGCTATATCAAATATCTTTTGGATTGGATTGGATCAGATTAAACAAGTTTTTACATTTTCAGTTCTACTTTCTTCCTTGTATTACTCTGTACACTCCGACCATGCTATCCTTTTCCAGTCTGTAAACAACTTTACAACATGAATCAATGATGGGCAGGGTTTTACTTCTCATATGAAAGCGCCCAAACCTCACGAGGTGAAACAAAAGGTCTTTCAAATTCAAGTCTATTCAAGCCCAATATGGGCTAACAACTGGCCTGCATACCCGAGCAGAATCATTTTATCCTCAACAAAGACACACAGCCTTGGGTAAAGAGGTCATTTTATTTTATTTTATATATTTTATTTTTTCATTGACAGTATACTATTAAATATCAGGAATATGGATGCTCTGTTTCAAATACAGTCCAGATTGTCGAGCAATGAATTATCTCCTGCTTCTTGTCCAAAAAACATATCTAACTGGTTTTTAAAACGGTATCATTTTACTTTCCATCTCTCAACATTATTTGAACTGTCTTGAACTTAAGTTGTTTTCCTTCCTTGAAATGACACTACAGCCAGTCTATTCTGTTCATGTAGGCGTATTAAAAGAGCTTGTCCTCCATGCAGACAAGGAGAAAGAGCCATATTAAGTACCTTTAGGGACAATACATCAAAATAATGCGGTCATTGTTGCAATGTCAGGAATGCTATTTCTACCTCTTTGGAAATCCTCGCAATAACAAAAGTATCCACTCAATGAAGGGTGTGCCCGTTCTTTTCTTCAATTCATCAATTGATGCCATGCTAGAAAGAGCTGAGTAGTTTGTTACGTAAATATTCAAATATAGCCGATGCGAGCTATTAAAAAAAAAACTGAATCGAATGGCCTGCATCTTTAATATGAAAAACAATGAGCAGTGCCTAAATACAGCTGCACTGCAATTCTAAGTTAGCTTCAACGAAATGTTACTTTCAATGGCATGTTAGTTTGAATGCACCTGTTTCAAAATATAACAATCATTAAATCAGCATCAGAAAGTGTTAACAACTAAAAGCGAACCAGGTAATCGCAGTGAGGCAAAGTGGTCTCGTGGTTAAGCAACCGCCTAGTAAGTGGAAGGTATCGGGTTCGATCCCCAGCTAGTTATTGTTTTAAAGCCCAAAAGGGCCTATGGTGAGAGGGGGAGCAGCTGAGTGTAGGAAAAAAAAACTGTTAGGGAGCCCCTTGGGGGGTCTTTTTTTTAGGGGGGGGGGGGGGTGGGGTCTTTTTTTTCCCTTTTTTTCTTCAAAAGCAGAGTGTTAACAACTAAAAGTGAACCAGGTAATCGCAGTAATGCAAGTGGTCTCGGGTTCGATCCCCAGCTAGTGTATTTTGTTTTAAAGCCAAAAGGGCCTATGGTGAGAGGGGGAGCAGCTGAGTGTAGGAAAAAAAACTGTTAGGGAGCCCCTTTGGGGGTCTTTTTTGGGGGGGGGGGTCTTTTTTTTTTTTTTTTTTTTTCCAAAAGCACAGTGTAAACAACTAAAAGTGAACCAGGTAATCGCAGTAATGCAAAGTGGTCTCGTGGATAAGCAACCGCCTAGTATGTGGAAGGTATCGGGTTCGATCCCCAGCTAGTGTATTTGTTTTAAAGCCCAAAAGGGCCTATGGTGAGAGGGGGAGCAGCTGAGTGTGAGGAAAAAAAACTGTAGGGGCCCCTTTGGGGGGTCTTTTTTTTAAGGGGGGGGGGGGGTGGGGTCTTTTTTTCCCTTTTTTTCTTCAAAAGCAGAGTGTTAACAACTAAAAGTGAACCAGGTAATCGCAGTAATGCAAGTGGTCTCGGGTTCGATCCCCAGCTAGTGTATTTGTTTTAAAGCCCAAAAGGGCCTATGGTGAGAGGGGGAGCAGCTGAGTGTAGGAAAAAAACTGTTAGGGAGCCCCTTTGGGGGGTCTTTTTTTTGGAGGGGGGGTGGTCTTTTTTTTTCTTTTTTTTTTTTTTTCAAAAGCACAGTGTAAACAACTAAAAGTGAACCAGGTAATCGCAGTAATGCAAAGTGGTCTCGTGGATAAGCAACCGCCTAGTATGTGGAAGTATCGGGTTCGATCCCAAGCTAGTGTATTTTGTTTTAAAGCCCAAAGGGCCTATGGTGAGAGGGGGAGCAGCTGAGT